>NC_053170.1:77139693-77479693 GCF_016835505.1 Polypterus senegalus
AAAGATCGCAGACATGCTATAAGCGCCTGTCGTCAATGGGTCATACTAGGAACATTATAAAGATCCCGCTGCAATTAATAACAGCGCTGTTGCTGTATCAAGTTGAATAAAACTATTGTTAAAGTACTTAGACTCAGCTTCATATTTTGGGGAGCATGATGGGGACTCGCACTTCACAGCGCACACACACAGTCACAATGCTGTAGTAAACAGAGAGACGCGCTGGGCGAGCGAGATAAGGAGAGAGAGAGACGCTGACCATGAGCAAGCAAGCAAGATAAGGAGAGAGAGAGAACAACCATCAGCTCAGTTGTGATCACATGACGCTCAGCCGACAAACTGTACCCATACTGCTCGTATTGCAAGACATCGCTCGTTTATCAAGTCAAAATTTATTAAAAATTTTTGCTCGTCTTGCAAAACACTCGTAAACCAAGTTACTCGTAAACCGAGATTGCACTGTATATATATATCATATCAGGAACTTTGTTAAACAGAACCTTCCAAATTTTCCTCATCTTGCACCCTCATCCACACTGGAAAAAATATTGCTTAATTTCAAGGAATTAGACTCCATCTCTACAATATATAAAATCATTTTACAATCCCTTCCTTTCAAAGATGCAAGAGGACACTGGGAAAAAGATCTCTCAATTAATATATCAGAAAAGGAGTGGAAAGTAGCAATGCAGAGAATTCACTCGAGCTCCATATGTGCAAAGCATACAATTATACAACTCAAAATTATATATCGAGCACATCTGTCTCGACTAAAACTCTCCAAAATGTTTCCAGGGCATGATCCAACCTGCGAACGTTACAACCAAGCCCCAGCCTCACTGGGTCACTTGTTCTGGGCATGCAACAAATTCACATAATTCTGGACAAAAAATTTTAATTACCTTTCAGACGGCCTTGGACTCACAATCTCTCCTAACCCATTAACAGCTGTGTTTGGGGTTCTTCCAGAGGGGCTTAAAGTGGAGAAGGACAAATAAATTGTGATTGCATTCACTACACTGTTGGCACGCAGACTCATTCTGATAAACTGGAAGAACCCAAACTCTTCTGTTTTAAGTCAGTGGGAAACTGATGTGTTATATTATTTGAAATTGGAAAAAATCAAATACTCAGTTAGAGGATCCGTACAGACTTTTTTCAAAACATGGCAGGATCTAATCAGTAATATTTTAAAATAAGTTTATAAAGCACAGAGAATTTATTAATTTAGGTATGTTTACAAGCCTTAAATTTTACGCCGTTTGGCTTGCTCTCTCTCTCATAGGTGGGGATTGATCTGTTCTTAACTAAATTCTTCTTTTTGTAAAAACTTGATTGCTTTGTATGGATTGTAATAAAATTAATAAAAAAAAAAAAAATGTCTGAACATTCCCACAGTGCATTAAGCTGGCCAGACATTAGACCCAAAATGATTGTTTTACATTTGAGAGGTCTGCTGGTCAAACCCTGGTGCAGTTTTTTATCTTTTATTCTACTTCTTCTTTCTGCTGCTCCCATAAGGGGTTGCCACGGCGGATCCTCTTCTTCCATATCTTTCTGTCCTCTGCATCTTGTTCTGTTACACCCATCACCTGCATGTCCTCTCTCACCACATCCATAAACCTTCTCTTAGGCCTTCCTCTTTTTTTCTCTTGCCTGACAGCACTGTCCTTAGCATCCTTCTCCAAATATACTCGGCATCTCTCCTCTGCACATGTCCAAACCAACGCAATCTTGCCTCTCTGACTTTGACTACCAACCGTCCAACTTGAGCCGACCCTCTAATGTACTCATTTCTAATCCTATCCATCCTTGTCACACCCAATGCAAATTTCAGCATCTTTAACTCAGCTATCTCCAAGCTCTGTCTGCTGCTTTCTGGTCAGTGCCACCATCTCCAACCCGTATAACATAGATGGTCTCAATACCATCTTGTAGACCTTCCCTTTCACTCTTGCTGATATACATCTGTCACAAATCACGCATGACACTCTTCTCCACCCATTCCACCCTGCCTGCTCTCTGTTTTCCACCTCTCTTCCACAATTCCCATTACTCTGTACTATTGATCCCAAGTATTTAAACTCATCCTCCTTCGTCAACTCTACTCCTTGCATCCTAACCATTCCACTGACCTCCCTCTCATTTACACACATGTATTCTGTCTTGTTTCTATTGACCTTCATTCCTCTCCTCCCTAGAGCATATCTCCACCTCTCCAAGGTCTCCTCAACCTGCTCCCTACTATCGCTACAGATCACAACGTCATCAGCAAACATCATAGTCAATGGAGACTCCTGTCTAACATCGTCTGTCAACCTGTCCATCACCATTGCAAATAAGAAAGGGCTCAGATCCGATCCCTGATGTAATCACACCTCCACCTTGAATGCATCCGTCACTCCTACTGCAGACCTCAGCACTGTCACACTTCCCTTGTACATATCCTGTACAACTCTTACATACTTCTCTTCCACTCTTTTGTACTCTTTCCACTGCTCAACACACTGTCCTCGCTTGTGAGTACGTTTCCATCTGTATCCTTTATTACCCTAACCTGCTGTACATCCTTTCCAGCTTAGTCCTTCTGTCTAGCCAATCGGTACATGTCCTTTTCTCCTTCCTTAGTGTCCAACCTCTCATACAACTCGTCATACGCCTTTTCTTTATCCTTCGCCACCTCTTTCTTCTCCTTGCGCCTTATCTCCTTGTACTCTTGTCTGCTTTCTGCATCTCTCTGACTATCCTACTTCTTTGCCATCCTCTTCCTCTTTATACTCTCCTGTACTTCCCCATTCCACCACTAGGTTTCCTTTTCCTCCTTCCTCTGTCCAGATGTCACGCCAAACACTCTTCTTGCTGTCACCCTTACTACTTCAGCTGTAGTTTCCCAACTGTCTGGTAATTCTTCACTACCACCGAGTGCCTGTCTCACCTTCTCCCTAAACTCAACCTTGCAGTCTTCCTTTTTGAACTTCCACCATTTGATCCTTGACTCTGTTCTCACACTATTCCTCTTTTTGATCTCCAAAGTCATCCTACAGACCACCATCCTATGCTGCTTAACTACACTTTCCCATGCCACCACTTTGCAGTCTTCAATCTCCTTCAGATTGACTTTTCTGCATATGATGTAATCTACCTGTGTGCATTTTCCTTGACTCTTGTATGTAACCCTATGTTCCTCCCTCTTAAAATACATATTCATCTCAACCATGTCCATCCTTTTAGCAAAATCCACTATCCTCTGATCTCCTTCATTCCTCTTGTTGACACCATACCTACCCATCACTTCCTCGTCTCCTCTGTACCTTTCACCAACATGTCCATTGAAATCCACTTCAAACGCCACTTTCTGTTCATCACTTCATCCAACTCGCTCCAAAAACTTCTTTCTCATCCATTGCACACCCAACTTGCGGGGCATATGCACTAACAACATTCATCATCACACCTCCAATTTCCAGCTTCATAATCATTACTCTGCCTGACACTCTTTTCACCTCCAAAACATTCTTGACATACTGTTCCTTCAGAATTACCCCTACTCCATTTCTCCTCCTATCCACACCATAATAGAACAATTTGAATCCACCTACGATCCACCTGGCCTTATTCCCCTTCCATTTAGTCTCTTGCATGCACAATATCAACCTTCCTTCTCTCCATCATATCTGCTAACTCTCTCCCCTTATCAGTCATACTGCCAACATTCAAAGTTCCAACCCTCAGTTCCACTCTCTTTACTTTTCTCCTTTCCTCCTGCCTCAGGATACGTCTTCCTCCCTCTTCTTTTCCTCCTTATTCTTCTTCTACTTCGACCAACAGTAGCTGAATTTCCTCCAGCACCCATTTAGCTAACAGTACTGGTGGTGGTCATTGTGTACCCGGGGCTCAACCAATCCTGTATTTGTATTGTTGTCCGCATATTGGTTTGACAAAATTTTACACCTAATGCCGTACCTGATGTAACCCTCCCATTTATCTGGGCTTGAGACCGACACAAAGGAACACACTGGTTTGTGCTTCCCCTGTGACTGGGTTTTTATAGTGTTTTATAACCTTCTTAACACTAGAATTACCAGAGCCTACGAAAAAACTCGTAATTCCGTCCCACCTTAAACTGCTTCTTAAATCCCTTCACACCTCTCCGCCAGCGCCCTTTGTCTTCTAAATGTGCTGATAAAGAGAAGCCGGCTATTCCATCCCCCCACCAATTTAGAACGTGCACGAACTTCTCTCAGCTCATGCCTTCATTGAGTATCTGGGAGTGAAGTGGAGTTTTAGAGCGGAAATAATAGATCGTTGTTTGGAACACACGCATTTCATGTCTGTTCCGTTTCTACAGTAATCTGTGTCAACACATTGTTAAAACAGAAACTTTTTTATATTCTAGTAGTAGATGACAAAATGTAGGCATAAACTATATAATGTATGAAGCCTGAAGTCCAAATAGCAAAGAAACATTTTCACAAGAATAACACAATTGCACTTTTATTCAAACATATAACTGCAGAAACAAAAAGCCGCCTTAACATGCGACATTGACACCAGTTCACTGTAACTGACTCCGTGGCTCAATAGACTCAGCGCCCGCTTGGGAATCAAGGAGTCGCGGGTTCAATCCTGCGCCCCTCCGTTTTGAGAAGTAAACTGCTCTTGTCTTACTGTTTTAGAATAAAAGCATACTTTTGATTTCAGTCTGTAACAGCCGGTGCAGTTTATGATCCTTGTAAAGGTTAGCTTTTTTTTTTTTTTTATTCACTTTTCACTCTCTCAGTCGCGTTCAGAATCAATCCATACAACACCATCTGACACGGCTGTTTTCACTAAAGACGCGCTATAGCTCTGCAGTGTACCACGATGCATACTAACGCACAATCACCCCCGGTTCTGACACACAAACGCTGGCGAAGCTGCCTTCTTCGTATCTCACCGTCACTTGCTTTTCGTTTTATTGAGTGTTACTGCCAGTCGCCGCATGTTGCTGTATGCTTTTTCTTTTGTACTACAGGACATGCAGAGGAAAGAATGGTAAAGACCAGTAACTTCGGCGCTATATGCAATCATCAGACACTCCCCATCTGCCCATGTCGTTCAAGCACAGGAACATATATTGGTGTAAAAGTATAACAAAAGTGCACTTTTTCCATCGCTTTTCCTGTAAGAAGCAGTGTACACACTCTCTCTATCCAGCATACAGCAACATGCGGGACTGGCAGGAACACTCAATAAAACTGAATAAAAAGAAAATCAAGTGACGGTGAGATACGAAGAAGGCAGCTTCGCCAGCGTCTGTGTGTCAGAACCAGGTGGGGGGGGCGTTAGTATGCATCGGGTACAACGCAGAGCTACAGTATAGCGCCTGTATTCTGTTTCTTTTGTACTCGAGGGCACGCAGAGGAGAGAATAGTAAAGAGCAGTAAGTTCGGCGCTATATGCAATCATCAGACACTCCCCATCTGCCCGTTGTTTTGTTATACTTTTCAATACTTTTTATACTGCTCAAACGGGCATGCTCAAAAAATACACGTGTAATGCCACGAAAAGTGCACAGACACTTCATTTCAACAAACAAAACAAGTGCACTTTTATTCAAAACTACCTGTACAACCGAAGAAAAAAGAAAGCAAGTTACTTCCTATATTTACGACACGTGTACTTGTTGCAGTGTACACACCTCTCTGTGCTATGGTTTCTATTACACTGAATGAGCACCTGACACTGTACTTTCTTCCCTGGGGGAAGGTCCCGCATCAGAGAATTTCCAGTTCCTGCATAAATTCACACCCGATCTGACGCTGTTCGTTTTCAAATAATATTGCATTAGTGCGATTATATTTTCACATATATTGTCTCTTTCTTTCAGGTGTGTAATAGAAACCACAGCATAGAGAGAAGTGTGTACACTGCTTCTTACAGGAAAAGGCGATGGAAAAAGTGCACTTGAATAAAAGTGCACTTTTGTTATACTTTTACACCAATATATGTCCCTGTGCTTGAACGACACGGGCAGATGGGGAGTGTCTGATGATTGCATATAGCTACCGAAGTTACTGGTCTTTACCATTCTTTCCTCTGCATATCCTGTAGTACAAAAGAAAAAGCATACAGCAACATGCGGAGACTGGCAGGAACACTCAATAAAACGAAAAGCAAGTGACGGTGAGATACGAAGAAGGCAGCTTCGCCAGCGTTTGTGTGTCAGAACTTCGGGGTGATTGTGCGTTAGTATGCATCGTGGTACACTGCAGAGCTATAGCGCGTCTTTTAGTGAAAACAGCCGTGTCAGATGGGGTTGTATGGATTGATTCTGAACGCGACTGAGAGAGTGAAAAGTGAATAAAAAAAGCTAACCTTTACAAGGATCATAAACTGCACTGGCTGTTACAGACTGAAATCAAAAGTATGCTTTTATTCTAAAACAGTAAGACAAGAGCAGTTTACTTCTCAAAATGGAGGGGCGCAGGATCGAACCCGCGACCCCTTGATTCCCAAGCGGGCGCTGAGTCTATTGAGCCACGGAGTCAGTTACAGTGAACTGGTGTCAATGTCGCATGTTAAGGCGGCTTTTTGTTTCTGCAGTTATATGTTTGAATAAAAGTGCAATTGTGTTATTCTTGTGAAAATGTTTCTTTGCTATTTGGACTTCAGGCTTCATACATTATATAGTTTATGCCTACATTTTGTCATCTACTACTAGAATATAAAAAGTTTCCGTTTTAACAATGTGTTGACACAGATTACTGTAGAAACGGAACAGACATGAAATGCGTGTGTTCCAAACAACGATCTATTATTTCCACTCTAAAACTCCACTTCACTCCCAGATACTCAATGAAGGCCTGAGCTGAGAGAAGTTCGTGCACGTTCTAAATTGGTGGGGGGATGGAATAGCCAGCTGCTCCTAGCTTCTCTTTATCAGCACATTTAGAAGACAAAGGACGCTGGCGGAGAGGTGTGAAGGGATTTAAGAAGCAGTTTAAGGTGGGACGGAATTACGAGTTTTTTCGTAGGCTCTGGTAATTCTAGTGTTAAAATCCCTTTGTAGGTATTTAAACAAGGAAAATATTTCAGTATGCTGTATCAGTTAGAAGCCTAAACATGGCAAAGCCAAAGACACATTTGTTTTTTTTTCCCCATTTTTGAAGGTCTGCACTTACCAAGTGGTGTCATCTGAACCAAACATTTTCATTTAGTTACATACTATACATATAAAGGTTTTAGTATGCAAAATTTGACTCTGCTTAGGTAGCTTAGTTCTTGAGATATGGCCTTATGAAACTAATGAAAAAATAATGCAGTGTCAAATTTGACACCTCTCTTCCCTCACAAAATTGGCTGTATGTTGGAAAATATTAATCTTAACATCAAAATAATTTTACAAGGGTGTCTGGACAACATGGGTACACATGGTATTTTTTGAGACTGAAGTGCGTGGAATTTCTGAAAAATAGGGTGATTTGACATGTATGACCATTCTTAAAAAAGCATATTTTGTTTGAGCGCTATTTAAAAACACAGAATTTAAAAAGCGCATGTAAAAATACTAACATTTTACCGCATTCAGTCTTGCTAGCAACCTTACACTCTATAAGCGAAAAATGATAATTAAGTTTGTCATATTTTTGTTAGTAAGTTGTTGCTAACTTGTTGCATAAGAAATTAATGTGGCATACCTGTGGAACTGCATCCACACTGTATCATATGACCCCATGAGAGCTGTAAGCATGATTTTATTGGCAGCACCCTGAGGTATGCATACAAGGGGTAACAACCTCTTTACTGCATGCTTTAAAACTATTTTTATACAGTTTACTTATGGATTCTATAAAATGGGTGAGGTAGTAATTTAACATCTTATTAAAGAAAGAAACATCCTCTTACAGGAAATATTAGTAATCAAGCAGGAGAAATGGTGTTCGTTGTATTTTTTAATTATTCCTTGGCAGCATTCTTCAAAAGCAGTCTGTTACATGGTCAGAATGATCAGAGAAAGAAAGAATAGAGGTTCATTTCATAAACTATTGAATTTACATACAGTGTCAATCAATGCATACATTTACTCTGGTTGGTTCTTTGGTTTATACCCAAACAACTTATTAAAAATTAAAGTCTGGTATATTATATTCTGGTTTTTCTTGAAATTTCTGTGAATATAGCAATTGTCAATTCTGGTTGTTTACATGACATCTGCTGATTTTTTAGTCATCTAGTCATCTTTTTGTATATTATGTGGTTCACTTGACCCCTTCCTGGCCTCCTGTCATGCCCGCAAAGGTTTCTGACCTTCATTAACCCTTTATGCAATTTCTTTAAGATATAAGCTATGTTACCCTAGAATTATTCTTCCACATTCCCCCTTTCGGGATTACTTAATGCCCCACTAAAACTATAAGGACCGGTTTCCTACTGTAATTCTATTCTTAATATGTTTAATACATATGTGTATAGTAAATATGCCCCCCCTTTGGGACTAAAAAGAAGTAAGATTCCTGGCTAGCTGAATTTGGAGAAATAACATAAATCAGTGGAAATAATACCCAAGATAAGATAAATCACATAAATCAATAATAGCTAATAGAGATAAATCACATAAATCAATAGCTAGTAAAATCAATAATAGTGAACATAGAAAAGCAAGTCAGACAATAACAATATCAAAGTCCATTTTCTTCAGAGTATACTTGCATTACATGCTTTCTCCTATAAATCTCAGATTTGTGTCCCATAACCTCATAACTTTCAAGTATGATAACACATTGTAAGCAACTATTTGAGTTCCTTTGCTTCCATCAAACATTAGTTGTCTTAGTTCACAGAAGTGTACCTAGTCCTATATTTTTCATCAATGATCAGATAATTTAATATTATTGTTGGTGGCAACACCAACAGCACAAGTATTTACTTTAAATACTTCCAAAATCCCTAGTTTATGGTGCCAATCATGTGTGCAATGATAACAAGAGACAGAATCCTTATACAAACAACCATGCTCACATTCTTGTGCTCTCATTCACAAACTTGCCCCAAGTTATATCCTGCTGTCTTAAATTAGATGATCACCTTTGCTGCATAAAAATAGCTATCTTGCTGAAACTAGGTGTCATGTTGATCTTTTTTTTCTTTCAGTACATGTGCCTTTCCTGTTTATTTATATAGCTAGTGACTTCTCTGCCTGTCTGTCTCTCTATATAAAATCACTCCTGATTATATATAACATCAAAGCCTGATTATATAAAGTCGGCGTCGGAATATATAAACTCATTTTTTGAATATATAAAGTCAGCGTAGGAATATATAAAATATTCCCGAATATATAACATTTCCGTGCTTATCATTTCACTCGTACTAGTGAAAGGTAAACTTCGACAGAAGCCACTCAGTCGATCAGGCTTGTGAGGTTTGTCCAAAAATGCACCCATACAAAAAGAATAAATGAATATAGTGTTCAAAATGCTGGGCAAATAACTTCATTTTGAATGAATTAACTGAACAGTGGGTTTTTTTTAAATATTTTTCTGAAGATGTTTTTGTTAACTTAGTTCATTACATTGTATTAGGAACTCATTAAGTTTACTAAAAATGTGCCTGAGTCGTTTCAATCAATATCAATATAATGTGACTTTAAATTTATATATTCAGGAATGAGGTTATATATTCCAACGCTGACTTTATATATTTGGTAATGACTTTATATATTCTAATGCTGACTTTATATTCAGGAATTACTCTATTTATTCAAGTTTTGACTTTATATTTTCAGGAATGACTTTATATATTCCGAAAATCATTGTAATTGCCTGTTTGGCACCCCATAGGCACTGTATAATAGATATATAAAAAAACAGCTAAGGGGATAGATACAATGCTTTTCCTTCCAATCTATCTATATACGATAGGCAGAGAGGGAAGCTGTTACATAATAATAAAATTACTGTTATTACTATATAGGCAGGCAGGCAGGCAGAGTGGCGAAGGTTAAAAAGAAAAAAAAAACATTTTCTCCCCAGTTGGGAATCGAACTCGGGTCTCTGAGGCATGGCAAGCCTGCTGTGCTATGAGTCAGCAAATCTTAACAGTATGCTACAGAAGCTGTTGTATTGTTCTTTGAACCTTTTGTGAAAGTGTTTATTTGATGTTTGGACTTCAGGCTTCATACAATTTATAGTATAAATGTATTTACACAGATTGTAGAAATGGAACACAGATGAAATGCGTGTGTTCCAAATAACGATCTATTAGTTCCACTCTAAAACTCCACTACACTTGCAGATAATCAGTCAAGGCATGAGCTGGGAGAAGTTCATGCACGGGGTCGGTGGGGGTATGGAATAGCCGGCTGCTTGCAGCTTGTCTTTATTAGCACATTAAGATGACAAAAGACACTGGCGGAGAGGTGTGAACGGATTTAAGAAGCGATTTAAGGTTGGATGGATCTACAAGTTTTTTCATTGGCTCTGGTAATTCTAGTGTTAATGCAAGCCACTATCTTATGTCAAGGTCACTTTAAAATTGTAAGGGTTGTACCCAAGCTTCTTATTGATGTTAAAGTCTTCTGCCATCAGCTGGGATCTTTAATTTGTATTGGGGCTTTCCAGTTTCACAAACTGCACACTGACTACTCCATGCATAAGAAGCTCCATCTCTGTTGTGCCAAATTATTACTTTGTTTTTGCCATCTTCTATATTACTTAGGCCCAAAAAGCCATAATAATTAATTCTCCTGTATTACTACCAACTTATTTCTGTCTGTATGGGCCTAATTACCCCAGTACCTAAAAACACTGTAAGCACTATCCCACAAACTTCATTTCCCTTTTCTCATGTTATACATGTTTTAAAGGTTTGTACTAAACCCTGTATCTAATTTAGCACATTTAAACCTTAAAATCCAATATCATAAAATGTGTGTCCTATTGTTAATCCTAATGCAAAGTTCTTAATACATTAATATTTGCATTTGTTTCATCCTTCTGTATCAGTTATTATTACACAATAAAATTCACATTTTTCATGAAAAACAATAGTCAAAAAAACATACAAGTTGAAGGCCCTTATCAAAGCATCCTGGGCTTCCAGAACATCTCAGCAGTGCCACAGGCCGATCGCCTCCATGACTAAGATAATTGTCAGTTCTAATTTCGGGCGCACCATAATTATCTCGTTGGCTTTATGTCTTTTGAGATTCTGTTGGGAGTTCCCTCCGGGATACTGAATGCCTTAACGTTAGGCGCCAAAAACTGTAGTAGAAATTTAACATCTTATTAAACACAGAAACATCCTCTAACAGGACAATTTAGTAATCAGGAAGGAGAAAAGTTGTTCATTGTATCTTTTAATTACTCCTCAGCAAAATTCCTTGGAGGGATTATTCTTCAAAAGCAGTCTGTTACAGTATGATCAGAATGATCAGAGAAACAAAAAATACAGGTTAATTTTATAAACTATTGAATTTAAATATGATGTCAATCAATGCGTACATTTACTCATTTACAAAATAAAAATCTATTATATTCCAGTTCTTCTTACACATTTTGAGATGAGCAACCACCCTTGAACCTTCTTTGCATATAACAACTGTCCTTTCTGGTTGTTTACAGGACATCTGCTGATTTCTTAGTTGTTGTTCAGTACATTTTGTTGTTCACTTGACCCCTGTCTGGCCTCCTGACATGCCAGCAAAGGTTTCTGACATTCATTAACAAACTTTATGCTATAGGATATAAGCTATGTTACCCTAGAATTCTTCTTCCACTTAAGTAACCTCAAATTCTTGTTTATTCACTTCATAGGTTGCATACGACAATATGTATTGCATGATGTACTGAATACCTTTTTTCTTAATTTTAAATGAAAGAAGCGTAGGTAAATAGAGGTTTTGACAGCATTGAGAACCAAGTCTGGACAAGGCACCAATGAATCACAGTATTGCATGCCAATACTCACTGTCACATACAGAAAGTGGAGATGTCAGCCAGTCTTAACCTGCATAGTAGGCACACAGGAGGAGCCAACTCTGGAAGAACTGGTAAATATCCACATACACTGTCACCAGATTAGTTTCAATCCTGACCCCTGGAGCTGTGAAGTCGGAGAACTAGCCACTGCTCTACCTTGCCACACATAAAAACATAATTTACACTAAGATAATTAAAACAAAATATTAGAAAAAACACATGTGCGCTGCTGTTCTCTGCTTGTATGCAACCAGAACTTAGTTTAGATAGCGTTCATTTTTTCAGTTAGAACTATTTTTGTTGGGTGTAAGCTCTTGTTAAAAAAAAAACACACACACACACACAATAAGCACTCACTTAAACTGCTGGCATGTCAGACTATGATAACAGTGTAGTCCAGTTATCCTTTCTAGTTTGGCTTTTGGATAGATCAGCTGTATTTCTCTTTCAAGCTCAAGTGTCATGAACACAAACTTTTTTTTACTTTGAACAGTTTCTGCTGTATAGAAGTACCATAAACTGTTTTTGAAAATAATGTTACTCTGTGTCATAATTCACAACTTCATCACCACAGTATTTCATACTTTGCCAGTCGTATGTCTTAAATTTGGTAGAAAATTACATTGCCAATTAACTGTCCATACAGCTAAGCATCTTAAACTAGCTCCACTCACTTGCTGCAGGAAAATAGCTAATTTCAGCACCAACATACATTAGACTTCAGGAACACCTTTTGTGAAGCAGTCTTTTTAAAAATACTTGTAATATAAGCACTTCAAAAGTATCAAGATTTCTGAAGAGGAACCAATGTAAAGTGTAAAGGTGTATTTTTTGTTTGTTTGTTTTTATGTACAAAGTACTTGTATACATCTTTATATCATAGTAGGTAGCAGAGTATTTCCAGTGAATCATTTACTGACATGTGTTTTACTTTGGACTCTTTTAGTATTATTCAATCCCCCCACCCCGGTTAGTTTTACATGGTTGTCATGAATGACAAACTCAAAAGAGTGCAAGCATTCATTGGCTCAAAAAGAAACTGCTAAAAAGCTATAATTAATTTTTTTGTAAGATACACTTTTATTTTGATAAAGCCATTTTTGTAAAACAAATGAATGACAGAGGGTTATGTTATGAAGGAAATGCTAAATAGTTAGAAATAAAGAAGAAAACAAAAAACATACACACATATACAGAGTCAATTTTGAATTGCTGCGTACCAAAGTGTTTCAGAGGAAGACCCACACAGCTATGTGAAAATTAATCAGATTCCACTCAGACATCAACAGAGTGCTGTATCTGTGGGGCATCAATACTAATTAATGTAAAACAAGTAGAAACTTAACAAAAAGAAGTAAAATTTGATCCCTTGCATGAAGTGCTCTGTGTTCATCATTTTAAGACACTTTGTAAGACATATGAGTAGACATTTTCTAATTTGGTCAGTCCCCAAATTCCATGGCACTGGAATATAGAACCGAAGTCTCATTGTGTTATTGATATGACATAATATCAACATAAGTTGACCCAGTATATGATATATACTGTGGCAATCAAGGGGTCACCTTAGTTTCTCTGGAACAGCAGAATACAATGATTCCCTCGCTATATCACGCTTGGACTTTTGCGGCTTCACTCCATCGCGGATTTTAAATGTAAACATATCTAAATATATATCACGGATTTTTTGCTGATTCGCGGATTTCTGCGGACAGTGGGTCTTTTAATTTATGGTACATGCTTCCTCAGTTGTTTTGCCCAGGTGATTTCATACAAGGGACGCTATTGGCAGATGGCTGAGAAGCTACCCAATCAGAGCACGTATTACGTATTAAATAAAATTCCTCAATGATATAAGATATGCTTCCCGCGCGGTGCTTTGCATGCTTGAAAGCCCGAATAGCATCTATTGATTTTTGATTGTTTGCTTTTCTCTGTCTCTCTCACTCTCTCTGACATTCTCTGCTCCTGATGGAGGAAGTGTGAGCAGAGGGGCTGTTTGCACAGATGCTGTTTGCCTAAAGAATACGGACGCTCCTCTAAAAAATGCTGAAAGACTACCTTCACATTGCTCCTTTCCTTGCAGCTGCTTTGTCCGGTGGTCCTATTGAGTTTTGATTGTTTGCTTTTCTCTCTCTCTGTCTCTCTCTCTGACATTCTCTGCTCCTGATGCACACTCCTTTGAAGAGGAAGATATGTTTGCATTCTTTAATTGTGAGACAGAACTGTCATCTCTGTCTCTGCTATTTCAAAGTTAAAACAAGCTATAATAAGTAAAAGGAAACACCTTATAATAATGACCTTCCACTTCATATTTTAAGCATTTTTTCATCTAAACCATTATTGTGCACTGTTTTATAACACTATAATATACTCCCTGACTGTTTTGATTTTGTGGCTTTCAGGGGTTGTAAATAGTTACATAGAAAGTCTGAAACTGCCTGGGCCCCCGAGTATTTCACACTTTGGTTTATCTCCACCCATTGTCTTAGTCATTAAGCAATATTATTGACTTAGAATTATTAAATTCTTGGGAAGATAAAATAAAGAAAAAAATGCTGAGAACTTTGAGGATCTTGGTTTCCTCCAACATTTTGGGTTATAAACATTATTATTATTTCTAAACATCAATTTATTTTAGGTTAAAGTAATGACTACATTAAAGGAAACTAGATGTAAAGTTGATCAGCTACTTGGATTGGTGTCCTCGTTACCTAGTCCATCAGAAGCAGAAGGAGAGATTCAGCAATCAGAAACTGACTCTTTGTTGCAGCCTGAAGTTGGGATTGATTCTCAGTATAAGAGAATCATGGTGAGTACTGCCACTGTCTTATAAACTGGTAAATACATCTCATCAATGCAAACTTTTTAGGGAGAAGGTTTCTTGTAAAAAGGGTGTTGTTTGGATTTTATGATAATAATTCTGTTCTCTTCATTAGGCTTATCATCAAGTGCTGTTATCTCAACAGCAAAGTATTATCATGACTACAAAATCAGCACAGGCCTTCCTAGATAGACAGACTGCTAACTTGCCTTCAGAGGAGTGTCAGCAACTCAGTGATGATCTGGCTCAATTGTCCAAACAGTATGAAAGTCAGCTGGCAAAATGTGAGCTCCAGCTCAGACAAATGCAGATGTTTAAGGAGGAACAAATCAAATTCTTACAAGAGCACACCGAATTTGTGAACTGGTTAGAACAGAGTGAAAATGGAATATGCTCTTTAAATGTAAATATTGAGAATGTCAAGGATCTTCAAGAAATACTGGAAAAGCAAAAGCTGCACTCGGATGACATAATTTGTCACAAGGCAGATTTGAGATTTGTTACCATTTCTGGTCAGAAAGTTCTTGACATGGTAGCATTAATCCACACTAGTGGATGGACTGAGCTTGACATCCTCTCTGCTGTACAGCTAGTGAAGAATAAAATGGATGATTCCACTGAAAGGTACTCAAAGCTGCGTGATAAGGTGAGTACATGCAATTTTGTGTTTTATTTTAAAATTTCTCTTTTTATTTATAATGAGATAATAATTATCATGCCCATAAAAAGTATTCACCCCTTAGGACATTTTCATATTTTATTGTTCTCCATAATCTCCATAATGGCAAAGTTAAACTAAATCTGTTCACAGTGGTCTAAATTATTTATAAATATGAAACGCAGAATAACTGATGGCACCAACATCCTCTGTAATAGGACACACCTAAATTATCACTGGTTCAACCTATTGCTTTTAGAAGTTGCATAATTAGTTAAATGGAGATCTGTATGTTGTTAAGGGATTTCATTTGATTGTAGTATAAATGCACCTTATTTACAAGGTCCAGTTCACAGCTGAACCTACACAGTCAAAACAACACTCCAAGCAACTCCCCGAAAAAGTGATTGAAACGTACAAGTCTGGGGATGGGCACAAGAAAATTTACATGTCACTGAATATCCCTTGGAGTTTGATACAGTGCAATAAATTTGTATTAATTTTTATAGCTCTCTTCAATAAATGCAGGTTCAGAGTAATGTTCACCTGAGTATCTAAGTATTTATTCACAAAAAGTACAGATTATAATAATCACTAAATGCAGAATTAGTACATATGAAGATACCCATCTGTTAAAATGTACTGAAAACAAAGTAGAAACTGATTAACATAAATTGAAAGTAACAATATCTGACCATTCATTAATTTAGGAACTACAGTTGAGTTAAAAATTGTAAATAAATAAGAGCCATTGACACAGTCTTGGAAATCTCGGCCGACTAGCTACCTACCCCATTATGGGCATTCTGTAGTGGAGAGCCTGTGCTGAATTGCAGTTAAATGAAACAAAAAGAAATGGGAAGAGTGTGGAACAACTATAAGTGTACCCAGGGCAGGCCATTCACAAAACCTGAGTGATCATAGAAGAATTCTAACGGTGGAGGCCACCAAGAGACCTGTTATAACCCTGACGATGATACAAGCTACACTATGCATGCAACAGCTGTGCTTCACCAACCATAGATTTATAAGAGGATAACAAAGAGAAAGCTACTGTTTTTTAAAAACACACACACAGGAAAGATACCTCAATTCACATGGGAGATGCTGGAGGAAAGTTCCTATGGTCAGATCGGATAAAAATAGGTGCTTTGGCCATCAGACTAATCATCATGTTTGATGAAAGTCAAACAGTGCACATTATTCCAAATATTCCATTTCCATCCTGATGCATTATAGAAAACCTTTATTGTCAATGTAAAAAATTACAATGAAATTACGAGCACCGTACCACCTTGGTACATAAAAGCAAACACTACTACTTTTGTGGGGGAAAAATGTTATGGGAAGGCTTATCTGTTGCAGGTCCTGAAAATCTTGTGAAGGTAGATGTTAGAATGAATGGTGCAAAATACAGGGAAGTCCTGGAAGAAAATATGGTGCAGTCTGCAAGAAACCTGCATTTATTTTCTAGCAAGAGAACAAACTGAAGCATAAAGGCAAAGTAAAATGTTGATTAAAAATAGAATGTTAATGTCATGGAGTGGCCTAATCAGTAGATCTCAATTCAAAAGAGAATTTTTGGGTGGACCTGAAAAAGGCTATCCACTTATGATTTCCTTTTACCCCGATACAGCTTTGCAAATTTTACCAAGAAGAATGGTGGAAAAGACAGAATCCTGTCCACATAGACTCAAAGCTAGAATTGCTGCCAAAGAGTATTGACTAACTTTAAGTGGGCATATACTTATTCAATCATTATTTACCTAATTATTTAAGTTCTAAAATCAATAGGCTGCACCAGTGATAGTTTAGGTGTGTCAAATTAAAGGGGTAAATACTTAGGCCATCACTTATTGTTTGTTTTATACCATATTTGTAATTAATTTAGACCAATAAGTAGTGATCTACTTTCACTTTGCTAGTAAATATTCTTTTTTTTTTCTTTCTAATGATTGACTGTATTCTAAGCATACTGGAGTAATAACAATTCAAAAGTATATTTTCACCACAGGTATTTTATGTTGTATGTATATATTTATATAAATTTAAATGTGTGTGTGTGTGTGTGTATATATATATATATATATATATATATATATATATATATATATATATATATATCTCTCCATCCATCATCCAACCCGCTATATCCAAACTACAGGATCATGGGGGTCTGCTGGAGCCAATCCCAGCCAACACAGGGCGCAAGGCAGGAAACGAACCCCAGGCAGGGTGCACGCACTCACCGTGCACATGCTAGAGACAATTTATGCACCTAACCTGCACGTTTTTCGACAGAGAGAGGAAACCGGAGTACCCGTAGGAAACTTACGCAGACACGGGGAGAACATGCAAACTCCATGCAGGGAGGATCTCCTAACTGCAAGGCAGCAGTGCTAACACTGTGCCTCCATGCCGTCCATATATATATACAGTGGTGTGAAAAACTATTTGCCCCCTTCCTGATTTCTTATTCTTTTGCATGTTTGTCACACAAAATGTTTCTGATCATCAAACACATTTAACCATTAGTCAAATATAACACAAGTAAACACAAAATGCAGTTTTTAAATGATGGTTTTTATTATTTAGGGAGAAAAAATCCAAACCTACATGGCCCTGTGTGAAAAAGTAATTGCCTCCTTGTTAAAAAATAACCTAACTGTGGTGTATCACACCTGAGTTCAATTTCCGTAGCCATCCCCAGGCCTGATTACTGCCACACCTGTTTCAATCAAGAAATCACTTAAATAGGAGCTGCCTGACACAGAGAAGTAGACCAAAAGCACTTCAAAAGCTAGACATCATGCCAAGAGCCAAAGAAATTCAGGAACCAATGAGAACAGAAGTAATTGAGATCTATCAGTCTGGTAAAGGTTATAAAGCCATTTCTAAAGCTTTGGGACTCCAGCGAACCACAGTGAGAGCCATTATCTACAAATGGCAAAAACATGGAACAGTGGTGAACCTTCCCAGGAGTGGCCGGCCGACCAAAATTACCCCAAGAGCACAGAGACGACTCATCCGAGAGATCACAAAAGACCCCAGGACAACGTCTAAAGAACTGCAGGCCTCACTTGCCTCAATTAAGGTCAGTGTTCACGACTCCACCATAAGAGAGAGACTGGGCAAAAACAGCCTGCATGGTAGATTTCCAAGACGCAAACCACTGTTAAGCAAAAAGAACATTAGGGCTCATCTTAATTTTGCTAAGAAACATCTCAATGATTGCCAAGACTTTTGGGAAAATACCTTGTGGACTGATGAGACAAAAGTTGAACTTTTGGAAGGCAAATGTCCCGTTACATCTGGCGTAAAAGGAACACAGCATTTCAGAAAAAGAACATCATACCAACAGTAAAATATGGTGGTGGTAGTGTGATGGTCTGGGGTTGTTGTGCTGCTTCAGGACCTGGAAGGCTTGCTGTGATAGATGGAACCATGAATTCTACTGTCTACCAAAAAATCCTGAAGGAGAATGTCCGGCAATCTGTTCGTCAACTCAAGCTGAAGCGATCTTGGGTGCTGCAACAGGACAATGACCCAAAACACACCAGCAAATCCACCTCTGAATGGCTGAAGAAAAACAAAATGAAGACTTTGGAGTGGCCTAGTCAAAGTCCTGACCTGAATCCAATTGAGATGCTATGGCATGACCTTAAAAAAGCGGTTCATTCTAGAAAACCCTCAAATAAAGCTGAATTACAACAATTCTGCAAAGATGAGTTGGCCAAAATTCCTCCAGAGCGCTGTAAAAGACACATTGCAAGTTATCGCAAACGCTTGATTGCAGTTATTGCTGCTAAGCGTGGCCCAACCAGTTATTAGGTTCAGGGGACAATTACTTTTTCACACAGGGCCATGTAGGTTTGGAAATTTTTTTCTCCCTAAATAATAAAAACCATCATTTAAAAACTGCATTTTGTGTTTACTTGTGTTATATTTGACTAATGGTTAAATGTGTTTGATGATCAGAAACATTTTGTTTGACAAACAGGCAAAAGAATAAGAAATCAGGAAGGGGGCAAATAGTTTTTCACACCACTGTATATGTGTACAAACATTAGCAATCTTACTTCACAGAAGTGTACCTAGTCCTATATTTTTCAATGGTCAGATGATTTAATATTATTGTTGGTGGCGACACAGACAGCACAAGTATTTACCTGAAAACTTCAAAATATTTCTAATTTATGTTGCCAATGATGTGTACAAAAATAACCAGAGTTAGACTCCTCGTACACACAGCCATGCTCACATCCTTGTGCTCTCATCCAAAAAATTTCCCCAATTTTCATCCTGCTGTGGTCTTAAATTAGATGATCACCTTTGCTGCATAAAAACAACCATCTTGCTGAAAGTAGGTGTCTATCCTCCCTTCAGTAGATGTCCGGCACTACTCTCATTAATGCAAGCCACTGGCTTATGTTAAGGTCACATATAAATTGCAAGGGTTGTGCCCAAGTTTCTTATTGATGTTAAAGTCTTCTGCCACCAGCTGGGATCCTTGGTTTGTATCTGGGTTGTCCATTTTCGCAAACTGTGCACTCACTACTTCATGCATAAGATGCTCCATCTCTGTTAAATTATTACTTTGTTTTGCTATCTTCTACATCAGGGGTGCCCACATTTTTTCGGCTTGCAAGGTACTTTTAAAATGACCAGGTTGAAATGCTCTACCTACATTAAAAATTATCTATATCTATATATATATATATATATACACACACACACACTGAGTATATTTTATACATAAAATGTATGTTGTCGTACCTTGCATAACTGAATAACCTTTATGGCACAATCACAATTCAATATATTTATGGTCACTACAGTATTTGGATTTAATAATCGTCATGTTGGAAAAGGCTGGCTCGCATAAATAAGTAGAGCAGAATAATGCAGTCAAGGAGCTTTTGAATTCAGCCAAGTGAAAAACGACATCTGTCCGATTAACTGCGATTTTAGTTCCCTTTCTTTTCTCTTTCTCATATCGCTTTTTGGAAGGATGTCAGTTTCGTAGTTTATATGAAGAGTTCGAAAATGCCTTTCCACATTTTCCTTCTTTGGAATAGCAATGATAGATTGACAGATCAGACAAACGAACTTCGATTGTGACATTGTGAGAAAAAGATCCTCTTCCAAATTCCACATCCAGCCCATACCCTCCCCAAACAATTTTTTTTTAAATCCCTTCTTTAGTTGATATAAATTGGATGGCTAACTAGATCTTAGCCAGAGTTTTGCAGTAGCTCGCGCGTTTGATCGTGCGTATGGGATGACTAGTGTGTTAGAAGAGAACTCAGACTGGCCGCCCTGTATGTCAATCAAGTGGCAAATGCCATAGGGTAGATATATGGACTAACGTTTAAAAACACATTTTTTTGAATTCAACGCGATCTACCTACACTATCTTTGTGATCTACCGGTCGATCGCGATCAACGCATTGGGGCGCCCTCTGTTCTACATTACTTAGGCCCATGAAGTCGTAATATCAATTATTTGTCCTGTTTTGCCACCAACTAATTCTGTTGGTATGGCCCTAATTACTCAAGTTCATAGAAACTCTGTTAGCATTATCCCACAAACTTCATTTACCTTATATTATGTTCTGCATATTTTAAAGGTTTATACTATACCATCTATCTAATTTAACACATTTAAACCTTAAACCCAATATCATAAAATGTGTGTCATGATGTTGTATGTAATCCTAATGCAAAATTCCTAATACATCAATATTCACGTTTGTTACACCCTTCTGTATCATTTACTATTACACAATAAAATTCACATTCTTCATGAGAAAAAAAAATGGGTCAAAACAAATGGTACATTTTGCTTGCTTCAAGTCTTCTCGTTTAAACTCTATCTTCACCTTTCCCTTTGTATTAAATCTATATTATTCATTCTGTTATTAAAATCATTGACCAAGAAAGCTTAAAATTGGACTGACTTTTAACTGGTAATGCTGCAAGTGCTAATAATCATGTGTTAAATTTTGATCAACAGTCCAAACTACATACAAACAATAATCCTTAAAACTTTTTTTTTTCCACCAGGTATTAATAGACTCACATGTTACAAGTACTGTACATCTAAAAATATTTACTGTTTACTCTAAATGCTAACCATGTTATGCTAATCAAATTTCAATTATACCTTCAATTATACTACCCTAATTGCTACACAGGTTAAACTCAATAAAATGAAAATAATAATTGTGCATTCTTTACATTAATAAAATAGTTACAAATATTCAATAAATAGATATTGATTATGAAATGGAGTTAATTTGCCTTGCTGTGCTTGCAGATCATTAGCCTTTCCTCCTATTCTATCCATAACTCAATGGTTCAAATTTTCCTTGAAAGACGTTGCTGCAGAAAAATCGAGATTATGTGGTTGTTCCAACTTCTAGGGCAAGAAAAATTCAAATACTTGGTGAACAACTGCTATAAAATTGCAAATGAATGAACTAATTGTAAGGTGAATCAAGGACAGTTAAAGTGGGCTCTGGCAAAGAACATAGAACCCTGCACAGTAAAAGTATGAATTAGGCCCTGCGGTCCAATACACCAAAGCATAGGATATCAATATCTCGAACTCCTGATCTGATGAATTGGGCTCTGGTCTGAATGCCACACAAGCTACCTTCTGCAATTCTGCAGCCACTTTTGACATCAATGGTCACCAGCACACTTGAGTTGTTAGCGGCAGGAACCTGCAGAATGTCTTTTTAAAAAAAAAAAAACTTAAGTTTAAATTCAAAACAAATATTTATGTACACTTTTATCAATTGCTCCAAAAACTGTGCTAGAAATATAACATCTTATTAAACACAGAAACATTCTCTAACAGGACAAATCCTTAACTTACACCTTTGCCCCAGCATATTAAAATAGTTCTCTATAGCTACTATATCGCTTAAGAACTGACACTGCACATTACTTGGATGGTTAGGTTGCATTCCTTGCATAAATTAGTCAGTATATTGCAAACTGCAATAATGGATAGAGATAAACATTACACTTCTATTTCACAGAAATGTGTCATCGTATTAGGTCAGTCAACATCGTAAGCTTCCTGGTAGACAGGCGAGTTAAATACGGAGGTACTAGACACTTATTTTAGTTTTAGTGCCACTCAAAGTTAACTTATTTAGAACTTATGTGATATGAAATTGATTCAGTATTCTTATAGAAACATGAAATGAAAAATAAAAGATCGTAATTTTTACCTTTTCTCTATTGCATTAGGACTGACATAAACCCTTCCCCTACACCTATGTCCGTATGTGTAAATCAAGAAAATGAACATCAGTGCTACATATTGACATGTGGCATATCATTGTGAACTGCATTATACAAAATGTTAAAACCTTTAAATGAAAATTTTACTTTGTTAAATTTTTAAATGTATTATATAATTACGTTATTGAATGTGTACTGTATATAATTCTTTAGGTACATATTTAACTTAATTGTATTGTAACACCTTCAATCAGTCAGGGAGGAGCAACATCAGCACACATTTCAGGAATTAGAAAATGATGAGCTTTTATTGATTGCTTCCTAGCTAAATTCCCACTGCTCTCACCATGGGAAACCCCTCAAGTTTTCTATTTGTAATTGGACTTGTTCAACTTTTTTACACTGCTCCTCTTCCACTTCAGTGTTATAACTGTGAAGCATGCCGCTTTTTAACTCTCATTCCCCTATTCTAGATTGTTCACTCTGAATTGTTCCCTCAAACCATGCATTTCTTTCTTATCCCCACACATAGCACTACTGCACACTGTGTTCTCCTTCTGTCTGACCCCAGCGCCAACAAAACGAGTGCTCCTTCCAGGACCTTCCGTACTTTCTTCCGAATCCCCCCTCCTCCCACTGAGGTGTTTCATTAGCATATCGCACTGCACCTTCTGCAGATACAGTGCTTAGTAGCTATACGGCCCCATGGCCCTTTGACTCTCCATCCTCATCATTACAGTATTATTGTTTTCTAATGTTAAAAAAAAGTTTTAATGAGAATGTGGCCTTGGCCAAAACACTGCCTGACACTCTCACCTCATTGCCAGCCCTGAATGTGACAATATTTTTAACGTGTTAAACAGGCCACATTAATCAGATATAATCAGATATAGATATGTGTGTATGTATGTATGTATGTATGTATGTATGTATGTATGTATGTATGTGTGTGTGTGTACATGCGAAAAAAATCCCTAGTGGCTCAATTACAGAATAATTATAGTACATTATGTATTTTAGATGTATCTATAGTATAGCAGTTTTATAAAACATATTGACATATCAGCAAAGTTCAACTCCAAAGAATCAAACTGGATGTTAAATATTATTTCCTGATACTCCTCAATCAAAAAATTGAAAGCTCAATATAAATAGTTGAAAGAGAAACTTTCCTATCTGTCAGTGTAGCCTTTACATCTGTATCATTTATGGCATAGCTTTTTTTAACATACTATTTCAAATTCATTAGCACCTAACCATGTTAATTTACATTTCACTTCATTTCTAGTTTTCCACTAATATCAATATTCTCTAGGAAGAAGAAATAGGCTGATGGGCTGATTATGGGCATTTTTTCATTACAAGGAAGACTGCTAAAGGCAGTGTTACCTGCTTATTGATCTTACCCCCCAGGAAAATATGGAAGAAATTACTGTGGTGTTCATCATTCTTTTTACCATTTTTTAGTTTTTTTGTCTCTGCACTGTTTAACTTTGTCCACTATATTTATTTATTCCAGTTTCTTTGATATTTGCTAATATAATTCTGTTTATGTATCAAAGTATCCACATGCATCGAACACTATCATTAGTCAAGTGCATGGCTGTTCAGTTACCAATTTAGTCGGGCCAGATTTTCAAACCAAGTGCATAAAAACAAAATAGTCAAACAACAAAAAAGTACACAGTATTAGCAATAACATTTGTTTACCTTTTGAAATAAAATAAATATTTTTGTCATTTGTTACCCAGGCACATCACAAAGTGCATTTAACAGAATAAAAAAAAAAGTATCAAAGCTTCAGTGCACAAATCCATAACAAGTGTTAACAGTAACTAACACATACGAATACAATGCTTACTGCACACTGAGAAAACATGGGTTCATTTTAAATCGCAACATGTGTGATTAGCAGTGGTTTTTTTGTAAACAAAAAGGTGACAGTACGCATACTTTGCTTTTGGATCAAGTTTGAGATACTGTCAAGGTATTTAGAGGCCAAGAGTCCTAACGCTATGTTTTGTTTGTTTGATGAAAAACCATAACATTTCAAATTGACAAATCATCAAGTATAATAATAGTATAATATTAATTGCAGATTAATAACAAGCTCTACATTCTACAAACAAGTTATGTAGTCCTGCAAAGCAATCAGTGCTTAATTTGATTTGAGTTTTACAGAAAATTTCTAACTTTTTGTATGTTTTCATCAAATGCAGTCTTTCTAATTCATTCTTTGCTTTGAGTGTCAATGGCTGTTCAACTTCGTAACATCCATGAATCCGCAGGATCGAAGCGTTTGAGTGTTGGACCAGCCAATCATATGAAGAGAATTGCAAATACAATGCTTTTCAGTAACGAGGCTCATAAATGAATCTAACAATTAGATTCATTTGTGAAAACCCATGTTCTCACTCTCTTGATAAAAGTGGAATACAACTAAGACTAAGCACACAATTTACTATAGACTCATTTAATTTGTAGCCTTGGCCAACAACATGCCAGCGCATACCATCACAAAAAAAGCAAAATACTGTAACATAGACTACTACCACCACTTCTAGATATACAGTGCACTGCATTATGGGTTGAATGTTGCTAGGCTATGCAAAGTGTTGCCCTCATGATCAGTATTACTGTATTTATGTAGGAATTTCTGAAGGTTTCCAAAATGTTTTTTTCTCCAATTTTTTTCCTGTGTTTCTGGCAGGACCACAGGCTTGGCCACTTGAAGGTTGCTTCTGGACAGCATGTGGGGCACAGGCCGCCATTTGAATAGGCCAAGTCTAGTGAGATTGTGAATTAATTTTGCACAAAATGTTAATATTGTGTGAAACTGAACCAAGAGCCAAAGCAAGTGTTTAAAACCACAGATGAACACATATACAGTATGTTAACTACATTTTGTTACATAATGGTGCTGACTGCAACCAGTCAGTCGTCATGACATTGCCATCATCTACTAGAAGGCACTCCCATTAGCATATGTTCTTCAGGGATGTGCACAAAGGGGTGGCTACAATGGCTGAAGCCCCTGCCTCTTTTCCCCTGTTGGGTCATATGCTTTCTTCTCTTGTTAGAAATGTATGGCTTATTTTCATTGTAGGGAGCAGGGAAAAAAACTTGTAGGACTTGTTAAAGCTGAGTATCTATCGCAATAAAGTGTGACTGCAGCGACAGAAATGAAACTGTAACTTGCTTATGAGCTGTAAACAGACATGTCCATTGAATCAAAGGTACCCCCAAAATCAATGGACTTCTCTGGAGAGAATTATAAATGCTTTAATTCATACAATAAAAATAGGAATGTTTATTGGTCAACAATCTACCATATAGTTCATTTTTAATCACTTCTAGAATAAATGACTAGAAGTTTAAACTAAATGTATCCTTGTGACCATTATCACAAGTTATTCATTGATTCACTTTCTGTTTGCTGTCTGAACCGCTTAAAGCTTAATGGATTTATACAGAAAATAGCTGTTGAAATTGTTTAAGTAAGGTTCAAATATTGCTGCTGTTTGTAGTTTTTAAAACTATATCTTTTCCCATTTTGTACAGCATAGTAGTTTAGCTTCAAACATCGGAGCAGTAGTTAGCAAAATGCAAACGCTGTGGACTGAGTTTGGAGAAATTCTACTCATTCAGCTTTGAAGAGAGTGGGGCAGAACATGAAATTGCAAAATAGAGCTATAGCAAAAATTTTATAAAAAAAAAGAACTTGGATAACAATAGCATATCCTTCATTTATGGTAGATATCAACTGACTTGTTGGTGTTAATGCTTTGACAACCTATGACTAAGGACATGTCTGCTGATGAAACTGGGATGTGGTGACAGCATTGTGCAGCCAAGTACTGGTTTTGCACCCTTGTAGCATTTGGTAGGGTATGTAAGAAACATCAAAACTCAAAGAAGCACTGAACTTAAGGGGTTGCATCGTAGTTGCGGGCAGGGTGTGTATGGCTAAAATGTTTGCAGCTAAACACATGAAACTTCATCTTGCGTCAGTTTTAAAGAGAGTCACCTTTTATTGAGCTGTCATTTTTTCGAAGGTCAGTCACACAATATTTTAAAAATGCAAAAGAGTTCTTGAAAAAGGTTAAGAACTCCTGGTTTAAGTGCTTGTGCACTCCTAGCAAGATAAGAGTGCAACATAGCGAGGGGGCCCAATGTAAAGTGATTTAGAGATAGAAAAGAGTTGTTCTCAGGTGTTAAATGGATGCAACATTACTGCTTTGCTGCCATGATTTAGCGACTAGGGGACATAATGAGAATGGAGATTCTGTTAATAAAGGCAACTTTACAAAATGTACAGAAATATTGGCAAAGTATACTCGCATCTTGACAGCTCACTTAGTCATTATCTGTGTTTTCTGGAATTCTTATATGTCACAGTCTACAAAAATTATTTTATTGTCTTCTGTAGGAGATCAATGATCAAAATGTCTTTGTTTCATCTAATTACACAAAAAAAACAGGCTTTTCATATTGTGTATTACAATTGGTGATTATGAGTTACATGTATGTTACTGGCTCAGTTAAGGAGTATTTTATTGAATTTACTAGATTTTCTCTTTCCGTTATTGATAGCCACACACGAAATAGTAGAAATTATCATGTGCCCAAGCATATAGTAATGTAGTGGCACAATTGTATAATATTCTGACATAAAGCACTTCTGAAATTCTGCAAAGTACTGGACCAATGTGGCAATTGAAAATAATTTTCATTCTGTAGACGCTGTTCCATAACAATGTGTAAAATTTATTCAACACTACATGATAGTGTTTTGTTTATGCATAACATTTAAGTTATAATGATGTGTCACAATGTGAACTCTTGTTGTTGAAGTTCATTTGGTATTTCATTTAGTTAGATAGAAATTTCTTGA
Source organism: Polypterus senegalus (assembly GCF_016835505.1). Taxonomy (NCBI): domain Eukaryota; kingdom Metazoa; phylum Chordata; class Cladistia; order Polypteriformes; family Polypteridae; genus Polypterus; species Polypterus senegalus. Next base: position 77,167,287 of record NC_053170.1, read on the forward strand.
TTTGCTCTCTTATCTTGTTAAGATGCGTGATATTAGAAAAATGTAGTATATGTGCCATTGCATTGGAGTAATGTGTTTTATGATAATCTGACATAACATTCAATCATGGACATTATTTTTGCCATGGTTATGAGTATTATAATGCTCCTGATGTTACACCCACATTTTCAGTGTAACTAAAAGGACTGAAGTAAAAGTAGGCAGTAGTTAGTGTGCCACAGCTGAGTTGAATTAGAGCCAGATGGTGAATATGATATAGGTGTTTTCCAGTTGTATGGCTTAAATAATGACAACAAATAATATTTTTATCTTATCCCATTAGTGTCTTGATCTTGGTGTTAATCTTAACAACTTACTTCAGCGATACTATGAATTCAAGGATGAAGCAAGTTCACTGGATACCTGGTTACAGAAACACCAACGGACATCTGAGGGGCTTTTATCTGATAGCACTGATCTAAATAGCTTACAGAAGCAGCTGGACACAGCCAAGGTAAGCTTTTATGGACCAAGTGATCTCTTTCAGACAATGACAGTTACTAATGGATTCATTGTTGATTACATCAAAGATGGCTGTCTTAATTAATTTGTTAAGCTTATCTGTGTCTATGAATTATGATGTTTGCATCTTATGTTGATGTCACAATACTTGCACTTCCTCACTCTGAGTCAACAGGGAGGGATGAGAAAGAGAACACATGCCAGTATTTTGATTTCTTGTTTTGTGTGTTGGGCTGCATATTTTCCTGTCTATGTGTTTTTCCATTCACTATAAATTGTCCTTCATTTCTGTTTAAGAATGGATATCCAGCATTAGTTGCAAGTCTTTATTTCTGATCTGTCACTGCATCCATTTTATTAACCCAAATGTTTGTTACATTTCTCAGCAATGATGGAAAGTTAAAAAGTACAGTTACTTTGTTACTGCACTTCAGTACATTTTTCATGTATCTTTACTTAAGTAGATTCAGCTGTGAATACTTTTGACTTCTACTCAGTAAGTTTTACAGCAAGTATCTCAACTTTCTACTCCTCTACATTTCTACATGGGTGATATGTTACATTTTACAATCACATGAATGTCTTGTTCTTTTTGAATGCCTGTTTTCAGTAAATAATTGGAATCAATTAATGAGCATGAACAAATTGATTAAGTAGATCTCCACAGGAATGCTAAAATACATGCTTGATGCAGTCAGCCTTTTTCATTAAACTATGTGTCGTGGGTATGTCTAAATAAATTTAAGTTAGTCCAAGTAGGAATTCTGTATCAAATGGTAAACCCACCGCTATTTAGGGTACTGTTAGAGACAGTATAGTACAGGGGTGCCCACACTTTTTCCGCTTGTGAACTACTTTTAAAATGACCAGGTCGAAATGATCTACCTACTTTAAAAATTATATATATATATATATATATATATATATACACAAACCGGATTCCAAAAAACTTGGGACACTAAACAAATTGTGAATAAAAACTGAATGCAATGATGTGGAGATGGCAAATGTCAATATTTTATTTGTAATAGAACGTAGATGACAGATCAAGCGTTTAATCCGAGTAAATGTATCATTTTAAAGGAAAAATATGTTGATTCAAAATTTCACGGTGTCAACAAATCCCAAAAAGTTGGGACAAGTAGCAATAAGAGGCTGGAAAAAGTAAATTTGAGCATAACGAAGAGCTGGAAGACCAATAAACACTAATTAGGTCAATTGGCAACATGATTGGGTATAAAAGAGCTTCTCAGAGTGGCAGTGTCTCTCAGAAGCCAAGATGGGTAGAGGATCACCAATTCCCACAATGTTGTGCAGAAAGATAGTGGAGCAATATCAGAAAGGTGTTACCCAGCAAAAAATTGCAAAGACTTTGCATCTATCATCATCAACTGTGCATAACATCATCCAAGATTCAGAGAATCTGGAACAATCTCTGTGCGTAAGGGTCAAGGCCGTAAAACCATACTGGATGCCCGTGATCTCCGGCCCTTAAACGACACTGCACCACAAACAGGAATGCTACTGTAAAGGAAATCACAGAATGGGCTCAGGAATACTTCCAGAAACCATTGTCAGTGAACACAATCCACCGTGCCATCCGCCGTTGCCAGCTGAAACTCTACAGTGCAAAGAAGAAGCCATTTCTAAGCAAGATCCACAAGCTCAGGCGTTTCACTGGGCCAGGGATCATTTAAAATGGAGTGTGGCAAAATGGAAGACTGTTCTGTGGTCAGACGAGTCACATTCAAGTTCTTTTGGAAATCTGGGACGCCATGTCATCCGGACCAAAGAGGACAAGGACAACCAGAGTTGTTATCAACGCTCAGTTCAGAAGCCTGCATCTCTGATGGTATGGGGTTGCATGAGTGCGTGTGGCATGGGCAGCTTGCATGTCTGGAAAGGCACCATCAATGCAGAAAAATATATTCAGGTTCTAGAACAACATATGCTCCCATCCAGACGTCATCTCTTTCAGGAAGACCCTGCATTTTTCAACAAGATAATGCCAGACCACATTCTGCATCAATCACAACATCATGGCTGCGTAGGAGAAGGATCCGGTACTGAAATGGCCAGTCTGCAGTCCAGATCTTTCACCTATAGAGAACATTTGGCATCATAAAGAGGAAGGTGTGACAAAGAAGGCCCAAGACGATTGAACAGTTAGAGGCCTGTATTAGACAAGAATGGGAGAGCATTCCTATTTCTAAACTTGAGAAACTGGTCTCCTCGGTCCCCAGACGCCTGTTGAGTGTTGTAAGAAGAAGGGGAGATGCCACACAGTGGTGAAAATGGCCTTGTCCCAACTTTTTGGGATTTGTTGACACCATGAAATTCTGAATCAACATATTTTTCCCTTAAAATGATACATTTTCTCAGTTTAAACTTTTGTTCCGTGATTTATGTTCTATTCTGAATAAAATATTAGAAGTTGGCACCTCCACATCATTGCATTCAGTTTTATTCACGATTTGTATAGTGTCCCAACTTTTTGGAATCCGGTTTGTGTATATATATATATATATATATATATATATATATATGTTATACTTTATACATAAAATATATGTTGTTGTACATTGCATAACTGAACAACGTTTATGGCACAATAACAATTCAATACGTTTATGGTCACTACAGTATTTTTGGATTTAATAATCTTCATGTGGGAAAAGGCTGACTCGCATAAATAAGTAGACCCGAATGATGCAGTCAAGGAGGTAGCACATTTCCTCATGTTTGGGTGCTTTTCCTCTGTGTGTAAGTTCCAAAACTGTCCAAGAGCCCCAGACTTCAGCTGAATGTCATTCTGTAGTGTGACAGATAATTTTCAATCTGCTCTGTGTAGCCTATGCTGTCATGTTGCGCATAATCCTTCCATTGCGTCTTCCAGTTCTGAAGCAAGGTTTTGGATGTTCCCCAAATCAAAGTGCTGCAGCTTTGAGGACAGATGTTGCAATTTTCGTTTGAAAGCATTAACTGATCTAATCATATTGACCATAGAGTTCTCTTTTCCTTGCAGCTGTAAATTAAGCTCATTCAACATCTTGGTCAGTTTAGGAAAAAAATACCAAGTCTAGCGGCTATTGATCGTTATTAAGTTGCTTGTATTCTGCATGTTTAATGGTAAGGAGAAACTCCTTTTTCTCTGGCCAGGAGTCTTGAAATCTCAGCAGGAATTTCTCCCTAGCTATCTGTCCCAACAAAAGCCTCTTTTTATCATCTCTCCATCTTGGAAGGACTTCTTATGCTTCATGATATGTGACTTTCCCCTTGGGATTAATAAAGTACCTACCTACACCTACACCTACACCTACACCTACCTACACCTTCCTACCTACACCTACCTACCCACCCACCCAATTAACTGCGATTTTACTTCCCTCTCTTTCTCAGATCGCTTTTCAGAAGGAAGTCAGTTTCGTAGTTTTTATTAACAGTTCAAAAGTGCCTTTCCACATTTTCCTTCTTTGGAATAGCAATGATAGATCGACAGATCCGATAAGCACACTTCGATTGTGACATTGTGAGAAAAAAAATCATCTTCCAATTCTACATTCAGCCCATACCCTCCCCAAACAATTTTTTATTTTTTTTTTAAATCCCTTCTTTAGTCGATATAAATTGGAAGGCTAACTAGATCATAGCCAGAGTTTTGCAGTAGCTCGCCCGTTTGATCATGCGTGCGGGATGACCAGTGTGTTAGAAGAAAAGAGATATCATACTGGCCGCCCTGTATGTCAATCAAGTGGCAAATGCCATAGGGAGGATATACAGTGGGTATGGAAAGTATTCAGACCCCCTTCAATTTTTCACTCATTGTTATATTGCAGCCATTTGCTGAAATCATTTAAATTAATTTTTTCCCACATTAATTTACACACAACACCCCATATTGACAGACAAAAAAAAGAATTTTTGAAATTGTTGCAGATTTATTAAAAAAGAAAAACTGAAATATCACATGGTCCTAAGTATTTAGACCCTTTGCTCATCATTTAGTAGAAGCACCCTTTTGAGCTAATACAGCCATGAGTCTTCTTGGGAAAGATGCAACAAGTTTTTCACACCTGGATTTGGGGATCCTCTGCCATTCCTCCTTGCAGATCCTCTCCAGTTCTGTCAGGTTGGATGGTAAACGTTAGTGGACAGCCATTTTTAGGTCTCTCCAGAGATGCTCAATTGGGTTTAAGTCAGGGCTCTGGCTGGGCCATTCAAGAACAGTAACAGAGTTGTTGCGAAGCCACTCCTTCGTTATTTTAGCTGTGTGCTTAGGGTCATTGTCTTGTTGGAAGGTAAACCTTCGGCCCAGTCTGAGGTTCTTAGCACTCTGGAGAAGGTTTTTGTCCAGGATATCCCTGTACTTGGCTGAATTCTTCTTTCCCTCGATTGCAACCAGTCGTCCTGTCCCTGCAGCTGAAAAACACCCCCACAGCATGATGCTGCCACCGCCATGTTTCACTGTATATGTATTGGACAAGTGATGAGCAGTGCCTGGTTGTCTCCACACATACCGCTTAGAATTAAGGCCAAAAAGTTCTATCTTGGTCTCATCAGACCAGAGAATCTTATTTCTCACCATCTCAGAGTCCTTCAGGTGTCTTTTAGCAAACTCTAATCGACCAGATGAGGAAAAGTATAATTATAAAGAAGTTGTGAAAGTGTGAGTGCTAGTGTATATGCATATACATACATGTGCATATACTTTACACACACACACATATTCATACAGTATCTGACAGAATGCATGAATGTACAAAGATGTCAGGCTAGGTTACTGGTTTGAGAGGGCTGTGGCTCTGGGAAAGAAGCTATTGAGGTTTCTGTTAGTTTTAGTTTTAATTGGCCTGAAGCATTTACAGGGGGAAGTTTATGGTTAGTGTTGAGCAGTGTGAGACGAGTCTGTAGTGATCCTTCTGATATTTTTAGTGACATGAGATGTATACAGGTTTGCAACGGATGGAAGGGTACAGCCAATTATTTTCTCAGCAGACCACACATCATGCTGTAATTTATTTTTGAAGTGTGCTGTTGCTGAACTAAACCAGACAACATTGGAGAATGTGATTACACTTTCAATTATAGGTTTGTAAAAATAAGCTATGATTGGCTTGGAAATATTTAATTTCTTTAGTTGCCGTAGGAAGTACAATCGCTGCTGTGCCTTTTTAGTGATGTAGGTGGTGTTAAGGTACTAGCTGAGAGTGTTTGTGATAGTTGTGCCCAAAGATCTGAAGGATTACACCATATTACATATTAATTGCAGAATCATTCATTTCTAGTGGGAGAGGTTGTAAGTGCTGTTTGCCAAAGTCAATTACCATTTCCTCTGTCCTGGATGTAATGAACACTAGGTTGTTGGAAGCACTCCGAGACACCTTTTCTTATAATGTGTTTTGTTGCCATTAGTAATTAATCTAATTCATGATTTGCTCCATTTAAGTTAAAACTTCATAATGCCATTCAGTAACAACACATTTATATTAAATTGTATTAATTATTTTTTACAACTAATTATTAGAATTTTTAAACAGAATATGATAACCTAATATGAAGCTAATACATTTATCAGCATAATCTAAATCATGCTTTCTCAACCTTTTTTCAACCGTGGCCCCCTTTCGACCTTGTTTCCTTCCTGTGGCCGCCCTGTCTTACTGGTAGAAAGGTAGCTATTTAAATATTTTGTTTGTAAATAGAACATGTTTTATTATAACACAATACAATTTATTACATTACCATGCAAATTACATGCAATCATTTTTTAATTTATAAAATGTATACTTTTATGTATTTCTTGATCAATGTGACCCTTGTGCTTGATAATCAGAAACAAGGTTTTTTTAAATCTGTTTCTATTGCTTTGAGGGATAAACGAGGATTACCTCTGTCCATTATGCTAAGACGATTCTGCGTTTTGGCTCAGTAAGTAATTTACACCACTGAAACCTGATTCTGTATTACTACGACACTGTTATGAATTTCGCAAAACAAATGCGGGTAATTTTATTTCAGACTTGGGGGTCTCGCATATTTTTTCAGTCAAATTGGTGATAGTTAATATACATGCTTTGCACAATTTAAGATTAAATCCCCGTTAGAATTTCACAACCAAGATAATTGAAAGGCTGTGTTCAGGGACCTTCTTTTTTTTGGTTTTAACAAAATATGCAAATTTTAAAAGAAATTTTTGCATTCTTCAATATTTTGCAAATTTAGTCTGTTGTAAATTTTGAACGTGCAGATTGATTGGAAAAGGTGTATCCCTAATTTCAAAATCAACTCTCAAATTGGAAATAAAAGTTATTAAGCAATTATTTTCAACAGCAATTGCAAAAGGATTGGCAAAAACAAGATCTAAAATACCTGTAATATTCGTAGGAAGAAGCAGCACTAACACTGCTTCAGCGACACACCTTTCCCGTGACACATGAGATACTGAAATCACCCCAGGGTACCGCGCAAGGGCAGAATTGAGTGAGGAAGTGGGTGGAGTATGAAAGTGGATGAGACGTTGCCGCCACAGCATGGTCACTTCACTTCTGTTTTCTTTTTTCTTCATGTCTCTGTTTTCTTTGTTTCCCACTTCTCTCTGTAGCCCCCTAATCTCATGCCATGGCCCCCTTTTAACACAATTTTCATCTGTGGTCCCCTTGGAAAATCCTATGGCCCCAGGTTGAGAACCCTTGATCTAAGTCATTCTTATTTAAAATGGCACAACCTGTGCTCATTATGTTTTTTAACACCACAAACATTCAGTATGGAAACACCTAACAACATATTAGACTGTTGAATTGGGAGATACATTTGACAAGTACTTTTACTTTAATACCTTAAATATATTTTCAAGTTAAGTCTTACTTTTGCTTAAGTAGAAATGTTAATTGGGTACTACAACTTTTAATAGAGTAAATTTTGGCTTGTTTATTTGTACTTTTACTTAAGTAAATTGTTTTAGTACTTTCTCCACCACAGTTTCTCAGTTCATTCATTTCAGTTTATTTTTGTATAGTGCTTCTCAGAGCACTTGCAAAAACTTACAAGTAAGTATAAACTAATACCAGAAATACTTCAACCAGGGATCATTTATGCACAAATTAGTTTAAAAACCACAGTAAAACAACAATTTCAATGATGCAACTTCCAGGAAACATATTAAGAGTTTAAACAAATTAATTTCTCAGAATAAAATTTCACAGTTTTAACCTTACACACCTACTAATTAGTGTGACTAGTAGGACTAACAGGTTATCTCTGTATAGACACATTTCATAAGAAAATGTTAGATGAGACCAGCGTACTACCTACTATGCTGATTGGTGACTTTTAATGTTTTAAATTTTTGCATTTTTAATATATGTTTTTGTCTGTTTGAAGAAACACTTTCTAGCATTATTGTGAAATTTACCTTTCAGTCTAACAACTTCCCCAGATGAGGGAATTAATTCATAGCTATAGATACACGCTTCTTGCAAGATATAGGAGTATAATGATGTGACCAATTAGTTGTAACATTCAGTCATTTTGAAAGGAGGAAGTTACAACTGATACAGAGATTAAATTTGCTTTCATTCTTTCAATGTAAAGACAGCTGTCTGTCTATCAAAACATCAAATTTCTGGCCTGTGTGTTCAGTTTTGGGTTGTATGGAGTGATTGAATATCTTGACTTCATAGAGTGGGTGGAAATAAAAAATTCAAAACTAAAATGAAACCAGTTTCTGCACCTCTATATAATCTACAGGTTAATTTCAAAATAAAATTAATTTAGCTACCATTTCAATACCTCTGTCTTCACCAGACATGTGTAACTGAATTTGTATTTGAAGTATGAGACAAATCGAACAATGCAGCATGCAATACGCTTACAGAACCATACAGTCACAAAAATGCTCAATTAGCTAAAATTAGCACGCTTGTTTTGTCACGTTAGGGTCCCAGGCTAATCCTGTACTCTTTATTATGTAGACCTTGTGTCAGCACTTCTCCTACTGTTTTACATTCTATAATCTCTGGCAGCTAGAAAGAATAAAATTACAGGCAGGAGAAAGGTGCACATTTAACACTAGACACCTATAAAAATATTCATAATGCCAGGCTACCATAAATTCCCTCGCACTTCCTCATCATCGTTTTTGTTTTGCAAATGTGTCAAGTCAGCACTGGCTGCAGGCAGTCTGCTCACCCATCCCACACCGAGGCAGCTGAACTCAGACTTTCTCATGGTGGTGGATAAGCTGGACTGGAAAAAATTGATTCTGTGGACAGGTGTGCTTTATGAACATAACTAGTTGAGATCATGAATATCTGTAATTGATTGATTGTAATCTGTGTGCCACATGGGCACATATCCAATCTATGGGAGACAGAATTCTGGCTAGGTTGTAAGGGATCAAATACTTATTTCTCTCAATAAAATGCAAATCAATTTATAACTTTTATATAATGTGTTTTTTTTTTTGATTTTCGGTTGAAATTCTGTCTCTCTCCATTAAAATGAAACTACCATAAAATTAGAGACTGTTCATTTCTTTGTAAGTGTGCAAACTTACAAATTTAGCTGGAGATCAAACAATGATTTCCTCTACTTTTTATAATACAAACATACATTTTATTTGAGTTTGTAATAGCCGGTGTAAATTTTTAATTTGTTTTTTTCTCTAAGTTATGTTCACACTCCCCCCGATCTGACACTGTTAGTTTTCAGATAAATACATGGTATAAAGAACTTGCCTCTCCCTTTCTGAGTTGATGGTGTTTATCTCCGTTCTTTTCACAAGAACAGTGATGTCCACAGTTGGTGCTATGGTTGTTGACTAATCAGAATTATTTGTTGTACCGGCAATCAAAGATACGATGCGCTGTGAACACTATCAGACATTCATGCTGCATTTGCGCTTTGACGACGACAACAGCATTTATTTATATAGCACATTTTCATACAAATGATGTAGCTCAAAGTGCTTTACAGGATGAAGAAAGAAACGTTTATAAAAACTATATAAAAATAAGATTAGACAGTACTAAATCACCGAATAAAGTAAAGGCAGATGGCGGGGAGGACAGAAATATAGTAGTTATAATTTATACTAAGTCAGAGAATTCCTCAAAGAATGACGCATTACATTTAGGAGGACTATAAATGGACAATGCTAGAGACTGAGAAACTCCTTGGAAAAAAAATGTCAAGATAATAAAAAGACACAAATGTGCCAAAGCCGAGATCTTTACACTTTAACTGACTCAGATAAATATTTGCTAAACTGCCACTTTTCTTACCTTGGTGAACCGCATGAGTAATGCGGTAGTGCTGCTCACTCGCAGTAAGGGGTCCCCAGGTGTACAGTATGTTCAGTGTAGAGAACTTTATGGCAGGTGTGACGAGGCTCCAAAAAACTGGATGTATGAATTGGTATCGCACAGGTTTAACTTAAATATTGTGTAAATGTTGAGTTTGTAATCTGGTGGTCGGAGACACAAACACAGAATTCAATGGATGTTCTTCTGAGCGGGCTTTCTTTATTGCATTTGTGCTGTCTGTCTGACGTACCAAACCCTCAGCTCCTATCCTTTCTTTTTCTTTCTCCATCTAACCAATCACAACATGATAAACGTCTTTGTGAAATCAAAACTAGTTATAAACTTAGCCCATGGACTTTTCAGAACTTTAAAAAAAATCTTTGTTATACATGTTTAATTATGCCATCCATTCAGGGTTGCTCCCATCCCAGCAAGCATCGTGTGCGAGGCAAGAACAAATCCTGAACGAGGCGCCAGCGCATCGCATGGTGAATATGAGCAAAACAAACACTAGCAGGGTCAATATAGCATAAGAAAACCCCATAAACTACATGACTTTGAAAGGAAACTGAAGCTCGCTGAGTAAACTCACCAGAAAAACATGCAAATTCAAGGCAGGGTACACCCAAGACCACCTTGCTGCGAGGCAGAAGTGCAACCTCCATGCCACTGTGCCCCCACATGATTAATACATGATATAATTTTCATGATGAAATGTATTAAAGCAAGTATTTATCTTAGCATTCTAAATGTTCAGGTAGAAGGAATATCATGAATTGAATGTATTCTGTGTGGAGATTGCTGCCAGCACCTCCTCAGTACAAGAGGAAGTCAGTTTAAAAAGCATGTACCGATTTAACATGGCTCGTGGAACACTTAACACAAAGCATTTAATGCGCTATATAACTTATGACGGGGTTTGAGAAAATCTAGTAAATTAAATATTCATTTTGCGATGAACTTTACTTTACGATGTTGGACTTTAATCTTGGCATAAACGGCGAGAATAAAGTAGAAATGTTGAGCATAAAGTCAACATGTCACCTTTATTCTCATCATAAGCTTCGAGAATAAAGTGAACATGTCATCACACTAGAAACATCAATCAGGGGAAGGAGAACAAAAGGAGCACGGTCCCTCCTGGGAATTTGCTGTAGTTGACACTCGTGACAGGAAATGCAAAAACGGCGAACCTCCTCATTAATTCCTGGACAGAAAAACCGGAGTTTAGCCCGCTCCAATGTCTTTTCGGAGCTGAGATGCCCTCCAAGGAGGTGGGCATGCGCTAACATGTCGCCGGTAGACTCACAGGATTAGCAGGAACTTCAGACATCTCCCCACCCCACACCCTCCCCGCTCCGCAACACGATATAACATAATTTTCTATAATGAAGCGAGGTCCCTGTGGCATGGCCTGATGCGTGCGTTGGCCGTTGACGAGAACCACTGCATTCTTTGCATGTTTTAGAGAGTCATCATTCCATTGTTCACTCTTGAATGAAGCCGTCATTGCTTTAAACTGAAACTGCAACTCAGAGAGAGTGTCCGGTCTGACCTCAAGGGGCAGAGATTCCTCCCAAGTTCCCAGGCGCCGATGGATGACATAGCAGCCCTCAACAGACCAGGAGTTTCTGTGTCTCCCTCTTGGCCCTCCGTCTCACTCTCTGTCGGGCGGTTACACAAAGTGGAGGCAGCCTGAGACGAGTCACTTTCATCTATTGCGAGGCTCAGTGGCTGACTGGGAGCACTCAGCAGTTCACCACATTGTCAGACCAGTACCGCCCTAGAATTACAGGTAAAGGTGGATCGGGAAGAACCGACACGGTGAGTCTTTTAAGGGTTCCTCCCTGACAAATGTAACGCTGGGCGGATTTATACACGCAAACGTCTCTGTTTATACACCTAAGACTGGTCTTTCGTTTAATCCACCGTCGTGGTAAAACATAACGGCAAGCAACGACAGACACGTTACTGTCGGAGTCAAATAAGGCTGCCACTTTATACCCATTAATGAGTACTTTCCCGGTATGGGTATCTGCCAGAGGATTGCAAAGGGCACATACTGTAAACAATATCCTCGCATCTCTCTGCAGTCCACCTTGTTTCCAGACAGGCTGCATGCTAGGTGGTCTGGGGACATTCTTAAGTGAGACATTTCCTGCCCCCCCAGGTTTCGAGGCCGGCCTGGGGTCTTTATGAGCCGTATAAGTTCCTCTATGGAGTGTAAGTCTCCCTAGGCCAGCTGGGCAAAGTCCTGGGGTAGTTGCTGCAGCAGCAAAAAGCAAGCAACCTACTGCACAATTTGGAAAGGGGTCAATTCGAATGGTTGTAGCCACAAACCCAGAGAGAGCCATAGCTTGCTCAGGGAGTGACCCCTTCGGATCAAACTCCCAGTATTGTAATACCTTCACCTGCTGGCCCAAGGAAAGCCCATCCTTATCCCTTGGCCCCGATAGGCGGCTCAGCTGTCCCACCCAGGAGAGCATAATGAGCCTCTTTTGCGTCCCTTCCACACTCTCTACCAGATAGGGCTTAAGCCTGGGTTTGCCCTTGTGGAGCAGAGCCTGCACCGGGTCTTTCCTGACTCCCCGATGCACTCCCCATCCAGAAACTTGACCCCGGTACTGTCCTACCTGGGTTGTTTTAGGGTCCTATCCCGTTTTTTTCTAGGACATCATCCTGCCGACTACACCATTGTGACAAGAAAAGACCGAGACATTGCAATAGTTTGGGGCAGACAATCTGTATAATTTGTTCCTGGCTGCAAAAGTAAAGTTTTGGTAGCGAGTAATGTTTACAAGACAGAGTCCAAAACAGAACTGCTCTCCAGGGGAAGGGACTGAGGTTTTATAGGAGGTCTGGGGGAAGTGATGTCATTCTTGAGGCCGGGACCGGAAGTGGCGTGTACCGAGTCGAGGCAGTGGTTCCTGGTGGGATTTCCCGGAAAAGGTTGGCAGGGAACTTAGAAAGAGCATAAGTGCACCCTGCCACCCCCTGGGCGGATGTGTTACCATTATTCTCCAAGCCCTTCAGCTGCCTCCTATTCACACGTGTGTGACAGTGTATGTTTATTTACATGTTTACGTATTATTGGTTTTATGATTTTGTTTGCACAGTGTCCTTTGGTGTTTAGAAACTATTGTTATTATTACCATCCTCTTATAATACTTTATTTCTGTTACTATCACATCCATCTGTACACTACACCTAAAACTTAAATTGTAATTAGATCACTGTCCTGTCATGTGGCACCTTATCAAAATTATTTAGAAAGTCAAAATAGTTAATATTATGTTCTCCATTCTGATTAAGTGCTTGTGTTGATTCCTTATTGAATCATAGCATTTAAAAATTTGACTTTGTGTTTTTTGCGTGACTGCTCTATCAACAGTGTCTTCTTTTGGTATTAGCCAGTAGACATTCATTTTAGCATGCCCCATTTCAATGTAAATAAAAAATTTCAAGTTGGGGCTGGCATGTTCCTCAGCCCTTTGGCATGATTAGAGAAAGCTTGGTAGGAAGCTTTCAAGTTCCTAATTGGTTGCATAGTTTAAAGTAATTCATTGGCCATTGGTGCTGAATAACCTCTCTAGGCTAATTAATCCAAATGCACAGGCCGGCAGTTATGATGGAATTCTAGTTTTGTTTTCTGTTAAGCCTCTATGATTTGTTATTGTGTATGATGACACATGCAGCATTTCAGTGATACACTATATTTTTACTATTATGTACACATTTAAGTTTTTTTGCTGTTATAAGTATATCTCAGAAATGAAGAAGGGATATTTTCTGGAATCAAAATCTTTGCTTTGAAATGGACTTAGTGTTTGTGTATTAATTTGTATGAAGTCAGGATAGTGTAGTAGCTATAGCAAACCTACCAGCCTTTTGCATAAATAAAAAAATAATTAAATTATTTAAAAAATCACACCTGATAATTAATGTAGGCAGAGTTTATATAACAGCTAGGTCTGTAGCAACTACACAATATTTTCATACATTTGAAACTCGAAATATTTTAAGCAGAAATGATAATCTTAGTAATGTATTTGATTAAAAAGTAATGTAGTGCACACAATACTTTTAGTACACCAAAGCAATCAATGACCTCAATACAGTTTTTATTAAACATTTTTAAAATGGGCAATCTAATAAGTACAATTTAGGGTATACATATAAATTAATTTTCTTAACTTTTCTCTAACTTTAGAAATTACAGGATGAATTTGCTGAGCAGCAGCTGCAAGTGCAACACTTGAAGCAAGCAACAAACATACTGCTAAATATTGAACCAAATATGAGCAAGGAAGAGATTCTTAAGACAACAGGTAAAATTGTGTTCAGGTAGGTGAAGACAAGACCTGAATAAGTGACAAAAAGAAAGGTCTAAAATTGTGTCTATTTTCCTGCTTCCAGAGAAGCTTGTGGAGAATTTTGAAAACCTTTTTCAAACTATTTCTCAACGCTCTGAGAAACTACAGACAGCACTTGCACAGTCTCAGGGTGTTCAAAAAAATCTCCTTGGACTGCATACCTGGATGGATAGTGTTGAGGAGATGATGAAGACTCAAGAGAATATCACACCTTCTGCCCAAGCAGTACGAGATGCACTGACTCAGAACCAGGTGAAACTGCAGATAGTCGTAAACATTTTTCATTACTTGTTTATTTACAAAGTGCATGAGGAATGCCAAATTTACTATATAGTATAAGCATTCTAGTTTGATTCAGCTGTTCAGTAGGTTGTTTCTGATACCAGATTTATCTATTGAAGTGTAAATATTTGTGATGATAAACTCTGAGAATAAATTGCTAGACTGAATTTTTTTTATTCAAAATCTTATTAAACCTTACGTTATGAAGTATTATGATGTATTATGTTGTTTGGGAGTCAATGTTTGCTTTTTTATTGGATTTAAAACCAATTTTACTTTTTTATCCAGAAAGTACGTCATGATCTGCTGTCACACCAAGGTAGCATGGAGGCTGTTCAGGACTTAGTAACACAAATCCTACAGACCACAGATGCATTGACTGCATCTAGGCTACAGACAGATCTGTGTCAGCTTCATAAGCGCTTTACATTAGCAAAGAGCACCCAGCAACAGAAGGAGCTAAGCCTAATGGAAGTTTTAAACAAACTGGTGGTGTTTGAAACCCTAGCTATGCATATTAAACAGTTTATTGAATCCAGCAATGAAGTGCTGGTATTTGGAAATCCTCTTGACAGAGAGTTGGAAGACTGTTTATTGAGGTTTGTGGTAAGTTGACAAAAATAAGTTAAGTTGTTCTTTGTGTATCGTGTCTTTTACCCAGTTACATAAAATAGACGAAAACTATTTGAAAATGAAGCTTACCAAATTTTTAACAGATAACTTTTGTTTATTGATAGGAGCTGAAGAAGACAGCCAAAAAAGAATCAGAAAATGTATGCTCGCTGAGGAATCTCGCAGCAGAGCTCAGTACTACAGGTGTCCTGAATTGTAGCGACCCTTTACAGGATACAGTAAAACAACTGACGGAAGAGTTTAATAAACTAGAAGTCAGTGTTGAGGAGAGGTATGTATTTTTCTATAAAATACATAATTTTTTAATAATTAAACTAGCTGCACCTTGGTTATTCATGGTGAATTTATGTATGGCATAATAAATTAGACTGTTTACTGGATATAGGTTAAATATTAGCAGAGTGGTAAAAAATATGTGCATTTGGAAGTTATTGGATTGAATTTTATTTGTTACAGTTAGAAATTAGGCTTTTTACAAAGGGTTTTAATAAATAAATGATTAAATAAATATGTGCACTATGGCCTGAGTACTCACTAGAATGACTAAAAAGGAAGGAGATTAAAGAGAAAAAAACTTCAGACTTGGCAAATATAGTAAGTACAGTTATTAATCAAAGAACTAATTAACAGCAGCAAAAATATATTGCATGTCATGTTTTAATGCTTTTTTTGGGGGGGGCAGAAGGAAAATGTTGTTTCACCACATTTTATTCTTTAATTTATTGTTGTATGTGTAGGTGCAAAGAAGTGTCTCATTGTCGTCAGCGATTAGAAGCTTTCCACGTACTTGTAACATCCTTGCAGAACTGGTTACATGAAATGCAGGACAAGTTACCAGATGCAGAGTTGCACTTTACCACAAAAGAGCTGGAAATTCAAGTTCATCAGCTTAATGTGAGTTAGTATTATCTGCTGGGGTTTTTAGAACAGTGTTTCCCTCCTTTTTCCAATTCTGGAAAGCAGTGTAATTTGCAGTAGAATTGACATTTTCTTATTTTACTAAGCATTTTTAACTGTACTTAGGCCTCCTAACTGCTCACAAGTAATTTTTTCATGATAAGCTTTATTTTTGAAATAGCCTTCAAAATTCAAATCCCACATTTTCCATTGTAAGGTCAATGGGTATGAGAACTTTCTCCAGTAGTATCAGGCACAGTGAAGAAGAATCCATAATTGAGAAAAACATTAGAACAATCTAGATGAGAGCAGGCCATTTAGCTCAATTAGCCTCACCAGTCCTATCAACTTAATTCACCCAAAATAACATCAAGCCTAGTTTTGAAGGTACCTAAACTTCTTCTGTCCTTCACACTACTGAGTAACTTATTCCATGTGTCTGTGGTTCTTTGTGTGAAGAAAAATGTCCTAATGGTTGTGTGAAATTAGCATAACAAGTTTCCAACTGTGTTCCAGAGTTCTTGCTGAACTCATTTAAAAGTAACAGTCTCAATCCACTTTACTAATTCCTGTGAAAATTTTAAACACTTTAAACATGTCTCCTCTCATTTTGTGTAAACTGAAAAGACTCTACTCTTTTAATCTTTTCTCATAACTTATCCTCTGGAATCAGCATAGTTGCTCTTCTTTGGACTTTTTTTTAGTGCTTTCATGTTTTATTTGTTGCCTGGAGACCAAAAGTATACACAGTACTTCAGATGAGGACTTAACAGTGTGTTATAAATCTTGAGCACACCCTTCTTGGACTTGTACTCTACACATTTTACTATAACCTAACATTCTGTTAGCCTTCTTAATGGCTTTGTAACACTGTCTTGCAGTTGATAGTGATGAGTCCACTACAACACTTAAATCCTTCCCATAAGGTGTACTTTTGGTTTTCAGACCTCCCATTGTGTATTCAAATGATTGTTTTTACTTCCTACATGTACAACCCCAATTCCAAAAAACTTGCGCCACTGTGTAAAATTTAAATAAAGACAGAATGCAATGATTTTCAAATCTCATACTCCCATATTTTATTCACAATAGAACACAGAAACACATCAAATGTTGAAAGTGAGATATTTTACTATTTAAAAAAAAAATAGTGAAAAAATATTAGCTCATTTTGAATTTGATGGCAGCAATATGTCTCAAAAAATTTGGGACTGGGGCAACAAAAGGCTGGAAACTGGGCCGGTTCTAGACAGGCATATATGAGGGGGCAGACAGAAATGTGAAGGGGGCACATGGTGACGACGGAGGCGGGAAAGGGGTGGGGGTGCTCTGGATAACTGTTTTTGTCATGTAATTGGATTGCACTTTGTCAGGCCTCACCTGAAGGCTAAGCTTCTGCTGGTGTAGCTCTTAGGGTCACTGAGGCACACAAACCCCCTGGCCACAATAAGGTGGCAATCCCTCAGGAGGAAAACTGAAAAATTAAACAACAAAAAGTAAAATAAAATATTTCTCATCAAATTATAACAACTAAAAACATGACATTTACCTTAATTTTATGGCCTATATCAAATATATTTGAAGCCAACAATAACACTTCTCAATACTAACAAAACTAAAAAGGGTAGGCCAAGTTATAAAAAAATCAATTCACCAAGTCTTGAAAAATAAAATAAAGAATAAAATAAAATATCCATCCAGATCTTTACAACCAACAACATAAAAATTATCTTAATTGGATGGCCTAATTCTCAAAAATTTGCAAAATAAAGTAAGAATAAAATAAGACCTCTCAATATAGCCAATATTTACAAAACTAAAAAGGTTTGGCATAGTAATTTAAAAAAAAAAGATTTACCATGTCTTTTCCTACAATTCTCAAACTAATTTGTAGAACACAACAGATGTAGAACAGAGCATTTGAACTTTTTTCTTCTTTTTTTGTCTCATTTTAAGTTTGTTTGTTTTGTAAGCAACTGAACTCTCTGTTTGCAACTGAACAGCTCCCCTCTCCTTTCTCCTCAATCCACTCTACAACAACAGTCTCCTGTTTCCCTTTGCAAACACTCTTCCAAATTCATCCACATCCAAGTTATTTGTTATGGACTTCTCATGGGCCAAGATCACCAAATTCCTCTTTTTTATGTAACATGGTGACGATAGGGGTTAGGACCCGTGACAAAGTGGGAAGGAACTCTCAAGCTGAAGACACACCAATTACCAGGGCTGTTACATACAATTTATGCAACTCAGGAAAGGCTTTCTTGTACTCCTGCAAGAGTTTACACACAGTGGACTGGTCTGTTTCCTTTGAACATTTTTGAGCAGCATCTGTTTTGCCACAAGAACTTCATTTTCAGACTTACAACATCTGCTACAGTGCCAGCCATCACAGCCAGAGGGTGCAACAGGATGGGATCTAGAAATGCACTAGATTTGGGTGCAAGACTAGATGTGGCTCTCATCAGGTCAATATTCTTGTGTGAAAATCTAGTTTCCATTTCTGAAATGGCCCTGTCAAGGATTTTGAGCAGGGATCTTTTTAGAGACTGATGGGGGGAAATGGTAGGGTCACCAGTCTGTATGGCCCAAAGTTGAAAGCACAACACTTTGACCCAGGTGTTTGCTCATTGTTCTCCTTGTCTTTGTTGGATGTGACTCCTCCTCAGCAGGAGATGACACTCCCAACAGTCATCCTACGGATGTTTTTAAGAGTCCAGTGCTGCACTAACAACCTCAGAAGCACTGCACAGATCAACTGACTGAGACCGTAGAATAGCATTTGCTGGTTTCAAGACACCAAGCACCCGCACTAGGAACTTTCCAATCTCAAAGAAGTGATGCCTCTTAATTTGGCATAGCAGGCCTGGTTCCTCGGTGCACAGGTCAACTGCAGCATCGTCATCCTCTGTCATCTCAGATAGGATACTAAGGATTTGTTCTTGATTGTCCACAGTGCACCTTGTCTCACCTCATAGTGACTTGTCCATCTGATCTCAAGCAGCCTTTTTGGACAAGGTGCATCATGTTTATTGAGCACATAGTGGTGGTGAAAAAGTTGTAGAGTGAATAGATAGGCTAAAAATCTTTTGCACACGGCTCACTCTGCATGGCATGCAGAACCACTAAGTGCAGTTGGTGGTTGTAGCAGTGGATGTATGGGACATATCTGTCAAGCCCCTTTTGGAGCAGAGCTTGTACCCCACCTCTAACCCCATCATAACACTGGTTAAGTATACTGTCAGCACTGTAGCCAGCAACACAAAGGTGTAACAGTATCTCAGAGGTGATGTACTCTGCATCAAGTTGTTGCAAGTCAAGCAACCCAATAAGATGCTCCTCTGGCATGGAATTTCTGACAAACCGTATTATCACAGACATATTTTCCACATTGCACCTATCCCTGGTCCCATCACTTTTGAGGCAAAACCCTGCAGAATCAGCACTTTCATATTTTTTCCTGACCTTTCCAAGCACCATGTCAGCCAGTGTTTGGATAATTTCATTTTGGATATCCTTAGATGTGTATTTTGCATTTTATGGGACACCCTTAGCAATGCTTGCTAGCTTCTCATCCTTCTCTAAGGTATATTCCATCAGTTTTAGAAAAATACCTGAAGCAATGTCATCATCATTACCCACTGCATCATTTCTCAAGGTTTCTGCAGTCCCACGGAGCCCTCATTTACACAGAGAAACCTTATAGCACTACCAATACTCTTGACATAATAATGTTTTTTTTCAAGTTGTGTTTTACCAACCAACATTGAATCCACAGTCCCCCCCGTGGCCTCTCTGCTTTTATGCTCAGTCCAGATGGTTGAAGCATGCACATGTTTGTGGCTGGACACATGCCTCTGTAGCCCCTTGTCTCGATCAAGTGCTGCTTTCCAGTTGTTAAAACCAGTTAAGGTAAAAAACTACATCCCTCTCATTAACAGTGCTGCCATATTTCTGCGGTACCAGGCAGGATTGAACGATCTTAATGTTGTACCACCAAATACACGTTTGGGGTAACTACCCAGTATTGGCTGGGATGGTGTATTACCATTTAACTCACTGGGTAGCTGAGTGGGTTGCTTTGGGGCAGCAATTGTTGGCAGAGGTACAGGAGAAGCAGTGCCTGTTGATGCCACAGGAGTAGATATGGTAGTTGCTGTCTCTGATTATTGCTACTGCTATTGGTACAGGCAGGGGCAGCGTCACACTTTTTAAAAGCTTGGGAAAAAGGATGCATCTCACAGCATTAACTTTCCCTTTGTGAACTGCTGGAAGCTGGGGAGGAAAGTAATTAAGCTTTACTAAAATCGCTGTGATTTCATCAGTATATGAAACAAGAAAACTGTTGAGTGCAGAGTTGAAAGCTGGGGCGGGGCTTTGTGTCGGGGTCTGACAGACAGACACGGGTCCTCCAGTCGGCTCTATGCAGCAGCAGTGGTGCTTGTGGGCTCGAGAAAGAAACACTTTTCTACCAGACTGAAACTGTGAGAAGAACAATGGACTAGTCCCCCATTGACTGTACAAATATAGATGTATTTTTTAGTTGTTGTTAATTATCTCACGAGTCGCTATGACTTTGACAACAGAGATTTGCTGCTTCCTCAAAGCCTGCCGCTGTTGCGCAGCCCTGCCTACTGAGAAACCTGACACCGGGTCATTTGCATACTAACAGTGATTGGATGTTTAGCTGGGGGGAAGGTGAGTGGGGAATCTCTGCGGAGTGCTGTGTGAGCTGCGGACAAACAGTGCACGGAGGGAAAGAGCGAACAAGAGGTGAAACCTATCATCTCATTTGTGCCTTTTCCAGTGGATTTTTCAGCTACTGTAGTAAATCTTGTCCATATTCAGTTTGTGGGTAATCTATTATTTTCTCTCTCAGCTTCTAAAAGTTTGATTTAAGGGGGCAGGATGTTTGTTTAAGGGGGCATTGCCCCCTTGCCCCAGTGTAGAGCTGGCCCCAGCGGGAAATGTAAGTGGTGCTGGGGGAACATTTTGTAACTACTTAGGTTAATTGGTAACAGGTTAGTAACATGATTGGGTATAAAACAAGCATCTTAGGCAGGTAAAGTCTCTCAGAGGTAGAAATGGGGAATGGGTTATCATTCAGCAAAAAACTGCATCTACTAATTGTGGAACAATTTCAGAATAATGTTCCTCAATGTAAAATTGTAAAGACTTTGAATATCTCATCATCTACAGTACATAATGTCATCAAAAGATTCTGAGAATCTGCAGAAATCTCTGTGTGTAAGGGACAAGGCCGAAAATCAATATTTTATGTCTATTATCTTTGGGCCCTCGGGTGGCAAGTCAAGTCAAGTTGGGGTGCATGCACTGGTACAGTGTGCTGCCACACCCACTACACAACGAAACAACTCGGGATCCAGGTTTGCAACCCCCCAGGCAGACACGTGGTCCAGTCCCACCCTCCGGAAATGACCATCTATCTGCCGCAGCCAGGTGTTACGTCGGCGACCCCTTGGCCTGGTCCAGCCACTCGGGTCCCCAACAATGAGAATCTTATGAGGTGGAAACGTGCTGCATGGCCGTAGTTCCGTAACTGACGCTCCCTCACAATGCAGGTAATGTGCCTCATTCGGGACTCCCATGAGCAACTGCTCATTCAATACAAAGTCAAACCAACAGTACCCAAGGATTCTTCGAAAACACACTACCAAAGGAGTCCAGTCTTCATCTCAGGTCACTGGAAAGCGTCCATGTCTCGCAATCATATAGCAAGACAGGAAGGAAGCACCAGGACTCTAAAGACTTGGTCCTTCGTCCTTTTGCATAGATATTTTGAGCACCACACACCCCTTTCCAGCGACCTCATGACCACCCATGCTTTCCCAATCCATCTACTGCCTTCATGGGAAGAATCACCAGAGACATGAATGTCGCTGTCAAGGTAAGTAAACATCTCAAAAAGGTCAACACACTCTCAGCAAACAGACACACTGCTGATGGCTGTGCCCAAGACGTCATTAAAGGCCTGAATCTTGGCTTTTATCCAGGACACTCGCAAGCCCAGACACTCAGACTCCTCGGTCAGTCTGTCGAGCACCACGATCAGAGCCTCCATTGACTCCACGAAGATCACAGCATCGTCAGCAAAGTCAAGATCCATGAATCTTTCTTCACTAACAGATGCCCCACAGCTGCTGGACCCCACTACCTTGCCCAACACCCAGTCCATACAAGCATTGAACAGAGTAGGAGCAAGAACACACCCCTGACGAACTCCAGAATCAACTGGAAAAAAACGCAGAGGTCCTGCCTCCACTCTGCACAACACTCACAGTACCAGTGTACAGGCCGGCCATGATATCCAGCAACCTCGAGGGGATCCTGCGAACCCTCAGGATGTCCCACAGGGCAGCTCAATCAACCGAGTTAAAAGCTTTGCATTGTTATCCGTAAGGACCGTTCCATCAGCTGCCCTGACTGCGACTCTCTGAGGAACAGATTCAGATGTGCATAATGTTTAAATTCCTCTGGAAGTAGGACATGGGTCGCTAGACCACAGATGGTGTGTCACTTGCTCACAGATTCCTCTAACAAACGCCTCCTTATCTGCCCTCAGAGCCCTCGCAGTCGTCCTTCTCAGTACCCGGTACAGACCAGAGTTGCCATTGAGCCATGCGCTGCAACTTCTCTCGATGATATCCAGGGTCCCCTGCGAGATGGAACACCAGTAACACCAACACCACCCTCAGCAACTTTCAGGGTCTTGTCATGGAAGGTCTCCCACATCACATTAGGATCAGCAGTCGTACCCAAATCTGCAAGTTCCTCACACAAACTGCGTGCAGACTCATTTAAACTGCCTGATCTTGGAGTCTGGCCAAGTCCAGGCTATTTTTCCTAGTAGGTGGTAACTTACTGGACCTATGCTGTATCCTAAGAGTAGCAATAACAAGTCTGTGGTCAGAATTCACAAACTGGGCACTTCTGTAGACCCTGCAGTTTTGCAGGAGCCTCCAGCGTCTGCCCACAAGGATGTGATTAGTCTCCTTCGCCGCACCACTAGTATTGGAGTACCAAGTCCAATGATGTGGTTCTGGGCTCTGGAAACAGGCTCCAGCGATTCGCAGCCCCTGACCTTTTACAAAGTCAAGGAACATGGAGCCTCTTTCACCACGGTCACCAGACCCATGGGGACCGAGACAATCCTCATAGCCAGCCCTGTCAATCCCAGTGGCTGCATTGAAGTCACCCATGACCAGAGGAGTGTCACCTTGTGGGCACCCATCAAGCACCGAGCGAAACTGCGAATACAATGTCTCCCTCGCCGAGACATCACTTGCTGCAGTCGGAGAATACACTGAGACAACAGACAAGGCACCCAGGGAGTGCTGTAATCTGAGTCTCATAATACGCTCGTTTAAAGGAGTGACATTGGACACCATCAGAAGAAGCCAATCTGCTACAGCAACAGCTACTTCCCGAGTATGACAGCCATCAGACCGACCAGACCAATAAAAAGTATACACCTTCAGAGATCTGGCCAGTCCCCGATCTGCGCATCTCAGAGAGTGCCGCTCCTCCGACAGCAAAGGAAGATGATCATCTTGCCGGAGAGACAAGACGTTCCTTGCGCCCACCCATATGGGCCACCTCAAATTGGGACCCGAGTGCTGCTGTGTAGCGGGTGACACCTCAGCACCATGCCAGTTCCAATCCTCAACAGACCTGACCCTATTGGCTCTCCAATGGTTTCGACTTTTCTGGGGATGGGGCTCCCGAGGGCTTTCCCCCATCACCTTCATGATGCGAGCAGCCTTCCTATGGGCAGCTGTAGCAGAGCTACTCCCATGGAGAGCAAAAAGGGTCCTTTCTGTAGTCTTGGGGCTTTGTGAATTTTTTTTTATGTTGGCTGGAGTGCCAATCCTGCCACCAACTCCCATAATTTCCCTGCAAGTTGAAGGACCACTTGCAGTGCCGGATGCAATTTAGCAGCCTACCCAGGACAGACGTGCTCAGGCGGCACTGCATTAAAAACAGGCATGATTCTGTCATGGAAATCGCTGCATGGGCTCAGGAGCACTTCCAGAAATGACTGTCTATGAACACAGTTTTCTATGCCATCCACAAATGCAGGTTAAAGCTCTTATCATGCAACGAAGAAACCATAAGTTAGCATGATCCAAAAACGTCATCCTCTTCTCTGGGCCAAAGCTCATTTAAAATGGACTTGTTCTGTGGTCAGACAAATTGAAATTTAAAATTCCTTTTGAAAAACATGGATGCTATATCCTCTGGACTAAAGACGAGAAAGACAATCCGGCTTGTGTTTAATGTTCAGTTCAAAAGCCTGCATCTCGAATGATATGGGGGTGCATTAGTGCCTATGAAGTTGGCAGCTTGCAGATGTGGAAGGGCACCATCATTTCTGAAAGTTATACACAAGTTTTAGAACAAAATATACTTCCATTCAGACATCTTTTTCAGAAAAGGACTTATGTGCATATTTCAGCACAACAATGCTAAACTGCATGCTGCTTTTATTACACCAGCATGGCTTTCTAGTAGAAGAGTCTTGTTGCTGAACTGGCCTGCCTGCAGTACAGATCTTTCACCAATTGAAAACATTTGGTGCATCATGAAATGAAAAATACAACAAAGACGACCCAGGACTGTTGAGCAGCTAAAATCCTATATCAGCCAAGAATGGGACGACACTCCTCTTCCAAAAGTCCTGAAACTGGTCTCCTCAGTTACTAGACATTAATGGACACAGTGATAAACATGGCTGTGCCTCAACTTTTTTGAGACATGTTGCTGCCTTCAAATTCAAAATGACCTTATTCTTTTTAAAATTGGTACATACAGTATTATATTATTAAACATTTGATATGTTATGTATGTTATAGTATGAATAAAATAAGGGTTTTGATTTTCAAATCATTGTATTCTGTTTTTATTTACATTTAACACAGTGTCCAAGCTTTTTTTTTGTAATTGGGGTTGTAATACTTTACATTTACTTACATTAAATTTCTTCTGCCACAGTTCATCCCAAGCCTGTATGCTGTTCAGGTCCCTCTGTAAGATTTCAGTGGATTCTTGATTATCTACCAGTCCACCTAGCTGCCTAGCTTTCTTGTAGGCATTACCCTTTGCTTCCTGTATCAAAGCCAATTTTGCACCAATCTACTGAATGTAGATTGTACTGCATGTTAGTAAAATATGACATGTCTTGTCATACTGTCTTGTCTGAACCCATGTGGACTATTCAGTAAAACTCTTGTACTTTACATGTGTTGTTCAATCTTTCCTTAATAATTATTTCCATTACTTTATCTGTGATGCATGTTAATCTTACTAGCCTATAGTTGCTTGGATATGCCTGATCACCCTTTTTATTTAATGGGATAATTTTTGCCGTTTTCAGTCCTTCTGAGTTTCCCCAATGTGCAGAGACTTCCTTAAAATATGTGATAGGGGTTTATATATGCACTTTCTAACCTTCTTAAGATCTTGGGGATAAATATTATCTGGCCCTGGTGATTTGTTTGATTTTAGCCTATTTAATTTAAGCAGTATTTCTCCTGCTACAATTTCCAAAACACTCAGTACCTTCTTAGTTGTCCCTGGGAGGTTTTCCACTTTCTAACATGTGAAGACCTCACAACTTAAAAGCATGCTGTTTCACTGGCTGTATATTTTAATTCCCTTTACTATTCCTGCTGCACTTCACATCCTTGAATATTCTTTTACTACAAAAATACTGAAAAAATCTCTTTGGGTCACATTTCACCTCATTTGCTATGTTCTTCTCTAACTAACTTTTAATTTCCCTAATATCCTCCTTAATGGTTGTCCTCATGCTCTCGTACATCCTGCAATTCACATTACAGTTATTAGTCTTATATGCCTTATAGCTTTTTTTTTTTCTTTCCAGCTTCTTTTTTAACTCTTTGTTAACTCACTATGGATTTTCTTTTAAATTTCCTTCTAATTCCAAATTTTGGGATATTCCTGTCCTGTGTTACATGTAAAATTTTCTTAAACCCGTTCCACTGCTTCTTAGCTGTCTATACACATAAAAGCTTATTCCAGTCTATCCCCGCTAGACTTTCCCATATCTGCTCAAAATTTGCTCTGTCAAAATTAATCTTAACAGTTTTGGTCTTTACATCTGCACTTTGCCAAAACACTGAAAATTGTAATGTATCTTGGTCACTTGTCCCTGGTGGTTCAATCACCTCTACACCCTCAGTTCGGTCCTGGTTATTACAAAATACTAAATCTAGATAGGCATCCCCTTGCATTGGTGCTTTAACGTAATGTGTTAAAAAAAGCAGTCACTGATTACATCTCGGAACTCCTGTTCTTGTTCTCTGCTATTTGCAAGGTTAGCCCTTGTATACTTGCTTTATAATATTACTAAAGAGATGTGCTTTGAAATTTGAAGCCAGTCTTGATTAAAAGGCAAATGACAGCCCAATTGGAGTTTGAGAGCAGGAGGAAAATGATTCTCTGTGTGAAAAACTCTTTGGGAAGATCTCCAAGCACTATATCTGGCAAAGACCAGGCACTGCTCATCTATTGCCTTATACCATCCTTATGGTGAAGCACAGTGTCGATAGCATCATGCTACGGGGAGCTGAGGGAAAGATGAATGCAGCCAAATGCACTGAAGTCCTTGAAGGAATCCTTCTATGTTGGCACAACCTCATACTCAGGCTATGGTTCAACTTCCAGCATGACAATGATCCAAAGCATTCTGCCAAGACAATGCTGGAGTGGCTTTGAGACAAGTCTCTGACTTCCCCTCAGTGGCCCACACAAAGGACAGACTTAAACTCATAGAACGTCTGTAAGAATACTTGGAGATCACAGCTTATAGACACTTCCCATCCAGTCTAACAACACTTTAGACAATCATTCTGAAGAAATGAGCTAAACTGCCCAATTCACGGAGTGCAAACATTTTAGAGACTTAACTAAGAAGACTCAAAGCTGTAATTGCTGCTAGAGGGGTTTGTACAAAGTACTGAATTAGAGGCCTACTTATTTGAATGAGAGATTTCAGTTTTCAATTTTTGGTCAATTTGCAAACTTTTCTGAAAAAATGTTTTAACTTTGTAATTATAGTTTATTGAGTGTAAACTGATTGATAGATATGGCGCATTTATCCATTTAAATCTGCAACACAATAAAGACTGTGAAGGTGTGTGAAAACCTTTTGAATCCACTTTAACTCTGCTTTTACAGAGGCCTTTATCATATCAAATTCCTGGCATGGTAACATGGTAGTCTCTCTTGATTATATTTGAGGAAGTGCAGAATTATGTCTCTATCAAGATGCAGTCAGTTACTTTGCTCTTACCCAGAGGAATCAGTGGAGAAAGTGTACAGACAAAGCATCTGTTTTGTAATTGATTTATTTGCCATTTAAACAAATGCATTAAAATTTAAATCTGTTTCCAACACTCTTTTCCCACTGAAATACATTGGTCACTAATGACTAACAATCAAGACACAGTAGAAGTAGAAACTGGCTATCTTCAAGTAACTTTGTTATTTAAGCAGCATAAACGTACAATGTTAGTAAAATATATATATGAACAAACATAAAAATATTAGGGTCTACTAGTCACTTGAATTTACTGCTAGGTTTTCAGTGTGTAGATTTATGATTTTTTCTAACAGTTCTCCTTCATTTACATGGCTAACTTCACATTTTAAGAAGCATTTCTTCTGAAGTGTCTAAGGTACTATGCCAGCGGTTCTCAAACTTTTGTATTTCACACCCCCTCTTTTCTACCTGGAATAATTCTGCGCCCCCTGCATAATATAAGATAGATGAGAATAACCCATGATACAACTAACAAAGGTATGATACTCGTGCAGGTTTCCTATCATTTTTACTTCCATAAGATTTGCATGTGTTCGGCTAACTTCAATGAAATATTTCCAATTTATTTTTTTTAAAGTGCTTTAATAACTGTTAAAATGCTGTGGTTTTTGGTAGTAATTCTAATTCCAAAAACAAAGAATAAATTATTTATTTTTATTTAACTATTTTTTTATGTAAAGAAATAATTAAATATGTTTTAATTTTTAAAAATCTCGTAAATGAGGACACCGATGAAGTCAATCTGTGCGAGACAAACGTATTTTTGTCCGACAAATATTATACAGCTGTTAGTTGTATCATGAAAATAACCTAATAAGCAGTAAATTATTTAACTTAATTTGGCAATATTGTCTATGCTGCCAATGTGGTGAAGTTGCACCACATTATTACCTGATCTACTGTTACCCGAATGTTCGCGACAGATACCAATACGTCTCAAACTTTCTGGTTTGCAGCAGAAGCAGCAGCAGCAGCGTTGTTGCTCGTCAGTTAGTCATTAGAGCTATGCCTTACAGGGGTGTGGAAATCAAATTTGTTTCTACTTGTCCATGGACAAGTAAACTTAGAAAATCCACTTGTCCGTCAGTTAAATTCACTTGCCCATAAACAAATAACAAAAGTGAAAAATAGTTCAATTTTTCTGATCTCTTTTATTGATACCAAAACTGCCTTCCATTTTAAGACTGAAAAAAGTTCTTTCAGGGAGTAGTATTTTGCCACCTTGCTCTAGAACATTATATAAAAGATTCCCTTATTTTAACTGGCTAATAAACAATGCCTTCATTATAGCTACACTAGTTCTTTTTCATATATTACAGTTACATAACAAAACACTGTCCTGATTCATTTTCTGCCATGTTCTTCAGCTTTTGTCTTGCAACATCTTCTCCCCCAAGAATCTTTACTATCTCAGACAACATGGGCTGGATGCTGTTCATTTCTGCTTGAGCTGAACTGCATGGTTCCTGGACTGATGGTCCTGCAGAAGTGGATGCTGATGACTTTTCAGGTTTTTTATGAGTGATGTGCCTGTTGCCAGGTGACAACCGGAATTCCACAGCTGGTCGTGGGTCAAACTCTTCTAACGAAGCAGCCTAGCATAACGCTCAACCTCCGAGCGTTCAGCTTTAGAAAACTCTTTTTCAATTGAACCAACTTTTTTCTTACTTTTAGACTCATGTCTCTATCTGACGTACTAAGCCCCCAGTTCCTATCCTTTTTCTTTCTGCACATAACCAATCAAAACACGATAAACGTATTTGTGAAATTAAAACTAGTTATAAGCTTAGACCTCTGAATGGATGGCATAATTAAACATGTATAACGAAAAATTTGTTTTTAAAGTTCTGAAAACTCTGAGGTCTAGGTTTATAAATAGTTTTAATTCCACAAAGACGTTTATCGTGTGGTGATTGGTTATATGGAGAAAGACAAAGGATAGGAACTGAGGGTTTAGTACGTAAGATATACACAGCAAACATGCAATAAAGAAAGCCTGCTCAGAAAAGCATTGATTGAATTCTGCGTTCGTGTCTCCGACCTCCATCCAGATAACGAACCCAACATTTACATAATATTTCAGTTAAACCTGTGCGATACCCATTCAAATATCCAGTTTTTTGGAGCCTCGTCACACCTGCCATAAACTTCTTCTCTACACTGAACGTGTAGACCTGAGGACCCTTTAATCTAAGGGAGCAGCACTACAGCCATGCCACCGTGCCCCCCGCCACCTATGTCTAATACATACTTTAATGCATTTCATCGTGAAAAAGATAAAAGTATTTATCTTATTATTCTGAATGTTCATTGAGCAGGAATATCATAAAGTCAATGTGTGGCAGCTGCTGCCGGTGCTTCCTCAGTGCAAGAGGAAGTCAGTTTAAGAAGCGCACAGAAATTAACAACTGGGTCGGGGAACACTTAATATAAAGTATTTAATGTGCTACATTAATTTATAACAGGGTTTGAGAAAATCTAGTAAATGAAACATTCATTTTAAGATGAAATTTAGTTTGCAGCATTCTACTGATAAAATAAACTACGAGAATAAAGTGGAAATGTCGACTTTGATCTCGACATTTACATTTTTTTTTTGTCATCACTGTGTCCGTATTTTTTTCACCGTGGCCTTAATACGCTTCCGTAGGTTTTTCAGGGCCTGTTGTCCCAGTTTTAATCAAGCAATGATCCATTTCTCATCCACGATGCTACTTGTTTCAGTTTCAGCAACACGCATATAGCGAGAACAACGTGTTTACCGCAGTGCATTATGGGTTACACAGGTAATTCCTAATGCTATATTCAAAATTCCGCAAGATGGTACATTTCCAAAGAATGAAATATTACCAATGTTGTCGGGAAAAAAATAATCGCGTGTAAGTGAAGATTTTTAGTGATATTTCATAACATTTGGGTAACGTTAGAATGTTTTCTTCTTTATTTTTAATAAACTGACAGCGCGAAACCAACTTGTTTTATATGAAAAATTCTATTATCAAAAACGATCTATAGACAGCTCATCAGAATTGATGTCACGCAATAAATTTCTTAACTCCTCAATATATCACACTCTACGCGAAATCGCAAATATCAGGAAAGATTAACTGCCTAACAAGATTTATGTGGAGCAAGCAATTGCATTGTAGGCGAAATGATCACATTATTATGTAGAAAAAATGAATTTTATCAATAATATATAAAAGTTATTGATTATAATGAAAAATCATCAAATTACATCCTAATGTCGGCATGAAAAAAATGACCGCATCTCCAAACGTGTAAATAGTAGGGTAAAATACTTATGTAAGACCACAAGAGTGATTCCCCTTTGAAAAATCAGCCGTCATTTTGTAAACAATATTGAATACCAATTTGAGACATGAAGAACATACCTAAGTAGACTGTTTCCGCACGAAGTACGTACCCAAATGTTTAAAATTTGAAAGTATTGGTACAAATGTGCCCTGCGCAGCACATATAATTCTTTTTTCTCCAGAAAATTGCACTTGTCCGCGGACAACTGAAACCAGAAAAACACGCTAGTCCGACGGTCAATTTACCCGTGTCAGACGAGTCGGGCGTCGGATTTCCGCACCCCTGCCTTAGGAATGTTTTATTTTAATTTTAGTTATAATGCATTCGTTGTGATTATATGCTTGCAAGTTTAAATTTGAAATAAAAATATAAAAAAATTAATTTTGATGTCTTGTTCATTTATTTGACACCCCCCTTGTACAGCTTCAGTGCCCCCACAGGTTGAGAACTGCTGTACTATACAAAGCAACTCCTTTTTTTGTACCTTAAATGCACAAAAAATAACAAGCTTTTGAGAAACCAAACAATTCACTGTTGTCTTTCAGGAAAAGTAAAGGGTACAGTAAACTAGATCAATAGTCTTTTTACATTTTGTTTCCTTTTCAGCTTTCAGATACAAATAGTGATGGCAAATGAAAAAATGTACACAAACAGTAAATTAATAAATTTGCTTACTTTAACCATTTTTTCTTCAGGAGATGCTTAGTGACTGGGAGTCACAGAAACGATTTATCAAAGATATGAACCAGATGGGATCAGAACTGGAGGGCCTGATTGTTAAAATAATGTTGTCTAGGAGCCAGCTGAAGCATGGTGAGCATCACTCTGCAGTTGCACAGATTTTTATTTATTATGTAACATACGTGGGTGGCGAGATTGCATAACTTTCTGGTATTAACATTTACACACATTAAATGAAATCTAATTGCCATTAAAGAACATAGGATTTTTTAAAAATATACTACATTGTACTTATTGATGAAGAAAATGTCCTCAATTATGGCAAGAGACAGTTTTTGTAGGCACTTTTGCTTGTTCTCACTGTCTCACCTGTCAATGCCTTGATTTGCTTAGATATGGTGCAACAGAAGGAGGCAACAGCAAACGACAATGTCAATGGAATCCATATCTGTAAAGGTGAGCCTTATTAATCATTACCCACCCCACCCAATTTTTACTTCCGCAATTAAAATGAGCAGATTAAGTATTGAAATTTTCTTTCCAGTAATGTTAAGCTTAACATTAGAATCACTGAAACTATTGATTTTTTCCGTTGTCCCTGACCTCCTTAAATTTTCCTGGCGTACACCAAGAAGCTCGTAGCTCCT
The DNA here is from genome assembly GCF_016835505.1 of Polypterus senegalus. Taxonomy (NCBI): domain Eukaryota; kingdom Metazoa; phylum Chordata; class Cladistia; order Polypteriformes; family Polypteridae; genus Polypterus; species Polypterus senegalus. The sequence continues at coordinate 77,199,286 of NC_053170.1, forward strand.
TATCACTGCACGTATAGCCTGCTTTTGTTTTGCAGATGTGTAGATTTGCAGAATGCAGCCTGCTAAGCACCTAGCCCACACACACACACTCAGTCAAATGAAGGCAGTGTTTATCTGCCGATGCATTTGTAATGAATTATATAGGTAAAGAAATATCATGATTTGAAATACATGCATTTCATGTTGTGGTGAGTGGCTGAGGGCGGTACCCAACTGGGACGCCTGGAAGGGCCGGGAGAGAGACTACACCTCCTCCAGACCATGAGAGGGCAGCCGCAGGACTATGGGAACAGAGCATGAAAGCTCAACCCTATAGGGGCCCATGGTTACCGCCAGGGGACGCCCAGATGCCTGTGAAGCCCTGGACATCAGCTCTTCCGCCACACCCGGGTGCTTCCAGGTGCTCGTGCGGCACTTCCGCCACACCATGTGCAGCGGAATGCTCATCAGGAGGCACCTAGAGCACGTCTGAGTGGACTTAAAAGGGGCTGCCTCCCTCCATTCGTCAGCTGGAGTCAAGTGGAAGAGGACAGAGCTCAAAGGGGAGTAATGGAGGCAGTGAAGGAAGGCTGGAGATATAGAGGCACGGACTGAGGGTGTGTGGTGCAGGGGCACTGGGTTGTGCGTGGTATTTGTGCATAGTTGTGTAAATAATGAATATACCGTGTGTGGTGTTTGAACCACTGGTGTCTGCCTGTCTGTTTCGAGGCTGGTCACCACAATGTGTGTATTGTATCTACAATGATCTGTAATTGTAGAATGACAAAGGAAATGCGGGACAAGAAAGGCTAAACACACAGTTAAAAACAGAAAATGTTTTCATATGTTATATTAATAATGACATAATTTTGATTTGAAGTGTAGGATGTGTGAAGCCCACATATCCAAGAAACACTTTTACAAAAGGTGTCACAAAACAAGTATGCTTTAATCTATACTAATAAAAGGCAAAACCCTCACTCACTGACTGATCACTAATTCTCCAAGTTCCCGTGTAGGTAGAAGGCTGAAATTTGGCAGGCTCATTACTTACATCTTCCTTAAAAAAGTTGGGATGGTTTCATTTCGAAATTCTACGTGTAATGGTCATAACTGGAAGCTATTTTTCTCAATTTACTGTGATGGAGTTGAGCTTGAAAGCCGTGGGGGGCGGAGTTTCGTGTGACATCATCACGCCTCCCACGTAATCACGTGAACTGACTGTCAACGCAGTACGTAGAAAACCAGGAAGAGCTCCAAAAAGCGCTGAAGAAAACATGCATTATATAATTGAGAAGGCAGCGAAACAATAAGAAGCGAGCGAGTCGAATATACAACCATATTCATGAGTGCTGCTACTTCGGAAACAAAGCACGGTGTAAACCTAAAGTTTAAATTAAGTTCATTGACAGGCTGCCGCTGGTGTTTGTCATGCCCACGGGTAATGCGGGATACAAGTTTAATGAGAGGACGCAGGATATAAACGAGAGTTTTGCAGGTGAAGGGCTGTGCTTATGCAAATTCCAAGAGACTGTGTTTTTTTGGGGGATTCACAGTTAAGGCGAGTGAGGGAGTCACGTCATCATCTCCCCTCCCATTCACCTCATTTCACTCTGAACTGAGCTCCGCAGCTAGCGCAGTGTAATACGGAAGTGAGTTTGTCACGCTGCCACCAAATACTCACAGAAAAATCCACAAGTTAATACACACGCTGTCTCTACAGTTTCTCCACACTGAATCCTCCAGGCACTGCTTACAAAAGGTTACATTAACAGTCGTGTTACGTTATTTTTAAAATGTTACCTTTTCTTTGCACAAGCACAGCTGAGAAGCTTCGATGCATGTGCTCCATAATGCGTTAAAAAATCACGCATTTACTCACACTTTGCATTACAAACAAAGGGGAACTTCTGTCAATGCTTGATTTTCTGGTACACCGATTACATTGATCAGTGCTTCCCGATTCATTTTACCCTCGCACCCCCTTGGTTTAAGAAGAAGTATGAAAAAATATGAGGTTAACACAGAAAAACAGATCACCGATTGAAGCTTTATGAATAATCGATTCGCCATCAATAATTGTTTTGGTAAAGCCATACTCAGTGTAATCCTCCTTCCATTTTATAATTTTTCCGCCACTAGCCATGATTAAATGAACGGTAAAAAAGTAAGAGCGAAGCGAGGGTGACTTATTCAGGCAGGCAGGCGACAGCTCAATAGCTCGAATTTGGATATAACTGGGTTCTGTTTAGTCACCAGAAATATCTTTGTTAGGAATGGAAGTTGAATTTAGTCTTTAAATTTCTATGGTAAAGAAAAAGTTATGCAATGATGACTAAATTTAACTATATAAAGTCAAAACTTTTATATATAAAGTCATTCCCGAATATAAAAAGTCAAAACTTGATTATATAAAGTCACTGTCGGAATCAATAAAGTCAAAACTTGAATATATAAAGTCAGCGTCGGTATACATGTATATAAAGTCAAAACTTGTTTCTGAATATATAAAGTCAGCGCTGGAATATATAAAGTCAAAACTTGAATACAGTGATCCCTTGCTGTATCGCGCTTTGACTTTCGCGGTTTTGCTCTATCGCGGATTTTATATGTAAGTATATGTAAATATATATCACAGATTTTTCGCTGGTTCGCGGATTTCTGCAGACAGTGGGTCTTTTAATTTATGCTACACACTTCCTCAGTTTGTTTTCCCAGTTGATTTCATACAAGGGACGCTATTGGCGGATGGCTTAGAAGCTACCCAATCGGAGCACGTATTACATATTAACTAAAACTCCTCAATGCTATAAGATATGCCTCCTGCGCGGTGCTCAATTGTTTGCTTGTCTCTGCCTCTATCTCACCCTCTCTGACATTCTCTGCGCCTGACGGAGGGGGTGTGAGCAGAGGTGCTGCTTGCACAGAAGCTGTTTGCCTAGTAGATACGGACGCTCCTCTAAGAAATGCCGCTTTATCAAGGTGCGTCCAAAAGCACACTTATTGATTTTTTGATTGTTTGCTTTAATCTCGCACTCTCTCTCTCTCTCTCTCTGACGTTCTCTGCGCTTGACGGAGGAGATGTGAGCAGTGGGGCTTTTTGCACAGAGGCTGTTTGCTTAGAAGATACGGTAAAAAATGCTGAAAGGCTACCTTCGCATTGATCCCTTCATTGCCGCTGCTTTATCGCGGTGCTTGCATACTTAAAAGCGCAACAGCCCTATTGATTTTTCATTGTTTACTTTACTCTCTATGACATTATCCGCTCCTTACGCGCACTTTGAAGAGGAAGATATGTTTGCATTCTTTTAATTGTGAGAAAGAACTGTCATCTCTGTCTTGTCATGGAGCACAGTTTAAACTTTTGACTAAAGGGTGTTATTTCATGTCTAGAGGGCTCTAATAATGTTAAAAAACGTATTTAGAAGGTCGTAAACAGGTTTTCTATGCTCTAACTGCGAAAATATTAGATTTATAAATAAAGAATCCTACTTCGTGGAAATTCATTTATCTGTCTGGAGCGGATTAACCGCGATAAACAAGGGTTTACTGTATAACTGTGCGGAGAATATTTATAAACAGTGTGGGAGAGTTTCTAAGGGCTTAAAATATATAAAAATAATCATACAAACATATGGTTTCTACTTCGCGGATTTTCACCTATCGCGGGGGGTTCTGGAACGCAACCCCCGCGATCGAGGAGGGATTACTGTATATAACGTCATTGAAATTTATGGGATATTAATCTGGTCAGTTAAGTAGCAGAGGGGGTTATTAATCAGTTTCAGCTGCTTTGGTGTTAATGAAATTAACAACAGATGCACTAGAGGGGCAACAATGAGATGACCCCAAAACAGGAATGGTTTAACAGGTGGAGGCCACTGACATTTTTCCCTCCTCATCTTTTCTGACTGTTTCTTTACTAGTTTTGCATTTGGCTACAGTCAGTGTCACTACTGGTAGCATGAGGCGATACCTGGACCCTACAGAGGTTGCACAGGTAGTCCAACTTCTCCAGGATGGTACATCAATACGTGTCATTGCCAGAAGGTTTGCTGTGTCTCCCTGCACAGTCTCAAGGGCATGGAGGAGATTCTAGGAGACAAGCAGTTACTCTAGGAGAGCTGGAGAGGGCCATAGAAGGTCCATAACTCATCAGCAGGACCAGTATCTGCTCCTTTGGGCAAGGAGGAACAGGATGAGCACTGCCAGAGCCCTACAAAATGACCTCCAGCAGGCCACTGGTGTGAATGTCTCTGACCAAACAACCTGAAAGACTTCATGAGGGTGACCCAAGGGCCCCATGTCCTCTAATGGGCCCTAAGCTCACTGCCCAGCAGCATGCAGCTCGATTGGCATTCGCCATAGAATGCCAGAATTGGCAGATGCACCACTGGTGCCCTGTGCTTTTTACAGATGAGAGCAGGTTCACCCTGAGCACGTGACAGAAGTGAAAGGGTCTGGAGAAGCCATGGAGAACATTATGCTGCCTGTAACATCATTCAGCATGAGGAGTTTGGTGGTGGGTTAATGATTGTCTGGGGAGGCATATCCATGGAGGGACACACAGACTGCTACAGGCTTGACAAAGGCACCTTGTCTGCCATTAGGTATCAGGATGACATCCTTGGACCCATTGTCAGACCCTATGCTGGTACAGTGGCTCCTGCTGCACGACAATTCCTGGCCTCATGTGGTGAGAGTATGCAGGCAGTTCCTGTAGGATGAAGGAATTGATACCATTGACTGGCCACCACACTTTCCTGACCTAAATACAATAGAACACCTCTGGGACATTATGTTTTGGTCCATCCAATGCCACCAGGTTGCACCTCAGACTGTCCAGGAGCTCAGTGATGCCCTGGTCCAGATCTGGGAGGTGATCCCTCACAACACCATCTGTCATCTCATTAGAAGCATGCACCGATGTTGTCAGGCATGTATACAAGAACACAGGGGCCATACAAAGTGCTGCGTACAATTTTGAGTTGCTGCAATTCAATTTTGGCAAAATGGACTAGCCTGCCACATAATTTTTTCACTCTGATTTTGGGGCGTCTTTGAATTCAGGGCTCTGTATGTTGATCATTTTCATTTCCATCAAACGATGTGGCATCCTTTCGTTCCTAACACATTACCCAGTCTATATCAGTATAGATATCCAGGAGGATTTCTTTTTCCCATTGAGATCTGATGTGTTTTCAAAGTGTTCCTTTAATTTTTTCGAGCAGTATATATATATATATTGTAACAGATTCAGAAGGAGACAGCAAAAAGGTTTGGGGTTTTCCGGCCCCGTATATTGCAGACGATCCACAATAAAGAAAAAAAAAGGTCAAAATACAAACAAAACAGTTCATATGCGCGACGCCGTATCATGGCGTCGGTGGCCATTTTATTAGGGAGGAGCCAGAAGTGGTGGAATGCTGGGAAGGACCGTGAGGGAGGATGGGATTGATGACGTCAGGACAAGATGGCGGAGGAAGGGCGGAAGTACCGTACTGCGGTCAAAACCCGGCTTATGATGGAGGAAGGTCCTTTCTCCTATGAGGAAGCAGAGGGAGAAAGTTAGTACCCCGCCATTCCCTGCCGGCGAATGTGTCCCCAGGTGCATTCGAATCCGTCCACGGTCTCCTACTTGCTTGTGCGTGACATGATCCCCCCCTTAGCCCAAGACCGTCAAGTCGGACGGACCTAACCGAGAGGTCGTGAATACGAGAGAGGGCATCGGCATTGGCCTGAAGGGTGCCTCGCCGATAAGTAACAGTGAACTTATACGGCTGTAAATCCAGAAACCACCTGGTGACCCGCGGATTCGACTCTTTATGCAGGGACATCCACTGAAGTGCAGCGTGATCAGTCACCAGAGTGAATTCGCGACCCAGCAGGTAATAACAGAGATGGGTCACTGCCCACTTAATGGCCAAGGCCTCCCTTTCCACTGCCGCGTACCGGGTCTCCCGGTCCATAAGTTTCCGGCTTAGATACATTACAGGGTGTTCGACCCCATCGACGCTTTGGCTCAACACTGCGCCCAGGCCTGTGTCCGAAGCGTCGGTCTGGAGAATAAAAGGGAGCCCAAAATCGGGCGTCCTCAATACAGGTGCCGACATTAGGGCCTTCTTTAGGTCACTGAATGCATGTTCCGCCTTGTTGGTCCACACCACGTATAAGGGAGTGCACTTCTTTGTCAAACTGGTCAAGGATGCTGCTCTTTCGGAGAAACGGGGAACGAACCGGGGGTAATACCCCGCTAGCCCCAAGAAAGCCTGCACCTGCCTCTTGGTATTCGGACGGGGCCATTCCAAGATGTCTTTAACTTTTGAACACTGTGGTCTCACCTGTCCCCATCCCACGAGGTAGCCGAAATACTTGGCTTTCCTTTAAGCCAAAAAAACATTTCCGAGGATTTATGCGGAGGCCGGCTTTAGCTAGTGTTCTGAGGACAGCCGTGAGCTGCAATAGATGCTCCTCCCAGGTGCCGGAATAGATGACAACGTCATCCAGGTAGGCGGCACTATAGGACTGGTGGGGCTTCAGCACTCTATCTACCAGACGTTGAAAAGTCGCCGGGGCACCGTGCAGCCCAAATGGGAGAACCTTGTATTGCCAGTGCCCGCTAGGGGTGCCAAAGGCCGTTGTTTCTTTCGCGGATGCCGTTAAGGGAATTTGCCAATACCCTTTCGTCATGTCAAGAGTAGTCAAGTATTGAGCCGTACCCAGCCGCTCAAGGAGGTCGTCAATGCGGGGCATCGGGTATGCATCGAATTTGGAGACTTGGTTCAGACGTCTAAAGTCATTACAAAATCTCCAGGAGCCGTCTGGCTTGGACACGAGGACAATAGGGCTGGACCAGGAGCTATGGCTTTCCTCAATTATGTACATGTCCAACATTCGTTGCACCTCTAATTCCACCTCCGCACGTTTTGCCTCCGGGAATCTATAGGGCCTTTCCCGGACGATTACACTGGGGTCTGTGACTATGTCATGTGCAATCAGCGAGGTCTGGCCAGGCGACTCGCTCACTACTTCGGGGACGGCCCGGAGTGTCTGGGTTAACTCCTGCCGCTGCTTGGGGTTTAGCTCTTCACCGAGGTTAAAGGCAGTCGTGCATGTGAAGAGGGAGAGTGATCTATGGGAGCTGGGAAGCTCCTCCCTATCTTTCTAAGGTTTCAATAAGTTGACATGATAGATCCTCTCGCTCGGTCGACGATTGGGCTGTTTCACCAAATAGTCGACGAGCCCCTTTCTTTCCTTAACCTCGTAAGGCCCTTGCCAGTGAGCGAGCAATTTGGAGTGGGAGGTAGGAACGAGCACCATAACTCGGTCCCCTGGGTGGAACTCCCTGAGGACGGAGTTGCGGTTGTAACACCGGGCCTGCGCTGCCTGCGCACTAGTCACGTGTTCCTTTAGGACGGGTCTGATTTTTGTGAGTCTGTCGCGCAGTTGCTCTATGTACTCCAATATGTTAGAGGAGGGGAGGGCCTCAGCCTCCCAGCCCTCTTTTAGGATGTCCAATATGCCTCTGGGTTGTCGCCCATACAACAATTCAAACCGGGAGATTCCCGTAGAGGCCTGAGGTACCTCCCGGTAAGCAAAAAGCACGAGCGGGAGTAGCTGGTCCCAGTTCCTGCTGTCCACGCTGACTACTTTGTGGAGCATCTGCTTAAGCATCTGGTTAAATCGTTCCACCAGCCCGTCAGTCTGCGGGTGATAGACAGACGCTTTCAGGTGCTTTATTCTCAGTAATCTGGCCACTTCCCTAAACGTATCCGAGGTAAAGGGCGCACCTGGTCCGTGAGGACTTCCTTGGGTATGCCCACTCTGGAAAATAAACTGACTAATTCCTGTGCGATGCTCTTCGTATTAGCGGAGTGCAGGGGAACCACCTCTGGGTACCGGGAGGCGTAATACACTATGACTAATATGTATTTATGGCCATGGGTTGAGGGCTCCAAGGGTCCTACTAAGTCGACCCCTATTCTATCAAAAGGAACATCAATCAGGGGAATAGGGACGAGAGGAGCGCGGTCCCTTCTAGGAATCTGGCGGGTCTGACACTCCGGACAGGATTGGCAGAAATGCCAGACCTCCTTGTAAATCCCAGGCCAATAAAATCGGAGCTTAATTCTCTCCAACGTCTTTTCGGCCCCGATGTGGGTGCCAAGGAGGTGAGCATGAGCTAACTCGCATAGCTCTCGCTGGAAGGTACGCGGAATTAGCAACAACTTGCGCACCTCGCCCTCGTGTGTCGCCACTCGGTACAACAGATCGTTTTCGAGTACAAAAAAGGGCTCACGCAGTGTGGAACCGTTGGCTTGTGAGCTGTTTGGCAGAACTACCGTGATTCGGCAAAGCGCAGGGAATCGCCATTCCACTGTTCCCTCTTAAATGAGGCCGGCATGGACCGAAATTGATAGTCCAGGCTACTGAGAGGGTCTTGTGACCTGGGCACCGGAAGAGTTCCCTGGCTAGTCCCTTTCCCGGCGGAGTCTTCTGGGTCAGGGTCCGTCGCCATGGAAATGCCCCCCAAATCGCCAGCGCCACTAGGGCCTGCCCCGGAGCACGGCGTGGAGACCGCAGGAGGGGCTCCTTTCCCCCTCATAACTAGATCCAACGAGGCCCCGGGAGCGGCGTGTGTCTTAACGCAATTCTTTTTCGACCAGTCTTGTCCCAGAATCATCGGATAGGGGGGTTCGGGCAACACAGCGACCGTCAAGTGAGTTAACTCCCCCTTCCAGGTGATATGTGCGGAAAGATACGACTTGGTCCCCCCATGCACACAAGTGACCAATAGGTGCTGTTTCAGCCACTGTCGCGGTAACATAAAACGGCGAGCCACAATGGTTATGTTGCTGCCGGAGTCAAACAAAGCCACCACCGCGTGCCCATTTAACAACACCACTCCCGTATTTGGACTCGCCAAGGGATGCGGCGGGGTACAGTACCTCTCCGTTGTTGTCCAGGTGCAATCCATGGGCTCCGCCGTGTTGTTGAGGGGACAGGTTGGCAGCAAATGGCCGGTCTCGCCACACTTGTAACAGCGCGGCGAGGCCGGTTTTTAATTAGGCCTTGATGGCGCTTCCACAGAGCGTCGAGGGGGCTCGGGTGTGGCCGCCCGTTCCTGTTGGTTCCCAGGAGCAGACCTTTCTGACCCCCCGACTCGGAGAACCGCGAGCTGGCACTCCAGGACTTCCAGAAGACCCGGCATGTCCTTGTAGGGGTGTCTTCAGGGGGCGTCAGTTTGGCCAGGTCTGGTCTTGCTCTTTGGGCCTCTGCCAGCCTGGCCTTCGTAGCCTCCAACTCCCTAGTAGTAGCGGCTTGCGCTTACTGCAGGGCCTGAAGTTGGGCGTTCATTCCCTGCAGCACGGTGTTCAGGTCCTGTCCTTCTGTCATTCCCAAGGATCTTCTATCCTGCCGGCTACGCCACTGTAACAGATTCAGAAGGAGACAGCAAAAAGGTTTGGGGTTTTCCGGCCCCGTATATTGCAGACGATCCACAATAAAGAAAAAAAACAGGTCAAAATACAAACAAAACAGTTCATATGCGCTGACGCCAGATCATGGCGCCGCGGCCATTTTATTAGGGAGGAGCCGGAAGTGGAGGAATGCTGGAAAGGACCGTGAGGGAGGATGGGATTGATGACGTCAGGACAAGATGGCGGAGGAAGGGCGGAAGTACCGTACTGCGGTCAAAACCCGGCTTATGGTGGAGGAAGGTCCTTTCTCCTATGAGGAAGCAGAGGGAGAAAGTTAGTACCCGCCATTCCCTGCCGGCGAATGTGTTCCCAGGTGCATTCAAATCCGTCCGCGGTCTCCTACTCGCGCGTGCGTGACAATATATATATATATATATATATATATATATATATATATATATATATATATATATGCCAGCAACACTCATGACAATGACAAAACAATTACATTGTCAATCATCCATCCATCCAGTTTCTAACCCGCTGAATCCGAATACAGGGTCACGGGGGTCTGCTGGAGCCAATCCCAGCCCACACAGGGCACAAGGCAGGAACCAATCCTGGGCAGGGTGCCAACCCACCGCAGATTGTCAATCATGTTACATTATTATTAAAATGTTTCCTTTTCTTTTTACTTCTCGCTGAATATATATATATATATATATATATATATATATACTAGCAGAATACCAAGCGCTTCGCAGCGGAGAACTAGTGTGTTAAAGAAGTTATGAAAAAGAAAAGGAAACATTTTAATAATAACGTAACATGATTGACAATTTAATTGTTTTGTCATTGTCATGAGTGTTGCTGGCATATATATACACACGCACACACATATATAAACATATATATACACATCACATATATATATACACATATACATACATATATACATATACACATATACAAATATAGACATATATACATATATACACATATATATATACACAGATATATACATATATATATACACATATATATACACACACATACATATACATATACTGTATATACACATATATATACAAATCTACATATATATCTTCTTATATATATATTAGGGGTGGGACTCGATTAAAAAAATTAATCCAACTAATTAGAGGCTGTGTAAGAATTAATCTTGATTAATCGTATGTAATCGCACACGTAAATTTGCCCCAAATCGCAAATGTTTTTTTTTTATTTAAAAGGGTTTTAGTGGGCAACAGAATCAAATAATAGACATGGACATGAATATTGTAAACTCAAGCTGTTTTTATTTCTGAAAAAAAAAAATGCTTTTAAACTGCATTTGAATTTAAAACAGAAACAAAAATATCATCCCTGGTTAAAATTGGGCAGACTTAAAAATAAAGTGATAGTTTAAGTACTTTAAGTACATTTTCAGTACATTTTCAGAATGGTATTGTCTTTAAATAATAATAACCAAAATTTCAACATAAAGTGCAGTTTTTCTTCTTAAAAAAATAAGTCAGAAACATAAAAGGTAATTTGACCGACGTAATCTTTAAACTCTGAGTAACCTTAGCCAAAGTTATTTTGTACATTAGGCTAAAACAGTGTGATCATTGAACATTTTGTAATTAGAATTACTAACGGTCACGGAAGTCCAATGATCCCCAGTAAGAGCCACAAAGTCCGCTTTCTGTAATGCATCTAATTTTGCTTGCTTTTCAGAGTGCACAAAACCATGCTTTTATCAAGGCTTCGCTCGGGTAGTGTTTGAAATGAAATTTTCCTCCGATCAGTCATAGGAACGCGCTTTATTTCGACTCTAACACTTTTGTAGCTGTGATGTGTGCATCAGTGTAATCGATGTACCAGGAAATCATGCATTGACAAAAGTTCCCCTTTGTTTGGAATTGAAAGTGTGATTAAATTAGTTCTTTTTTTAACACGTTATGGAGTACATGCATCGAAGCTTCTCAGCTGTGCTTGTGCTAAGAAAAGGAAACATTTTAAAAATAACGTAACATGATTCTGCGTTAACCGCATATTTCTTCATACGTCCCAAACCAAGGAGATGCGAGGGTAAAATGAATCGGGAAGCGCGCGTACATACTCCGTGCATCCTCTCTCAGGAATCGAACCTCGGATGTCGGCTCTAGAGGCGAAGCCTATACATTTGCGCTACAGCATGTGGCTTGTTTATTTGAGAGTATGTAGATTGGGGTATATATATATTCGCAGCGGAGAAGTAGTGTGTTAAAGAAGTTTTGAAAAAGAAAAGGGAACATTTTAAAAATAACGTAACATGATTGTCAATATACAGTAATTGTTTTGTGAGTGTTATTGAGTGTTGCTGTCATCAAGGATTTGATTATCATTATTTCTTTCAATCGATGTGTTGTGTTCAAGTTACATTCCATGTTTGTCAATCGTTGTAAAGATAAGAGGTTTCATTCATTGATTCGTTTCTTACTGCATCAATAAGCAGCTTGTCTTCCTCTTTATCTGAGATGTGACACACTGCATGCACGGGTTTTTTTTTTACACTGTCTTCCTTTAGAGGGGCGTTGACTTTTTCCACCGTGTGCTTTGTTTCCGCAGTAGCTGCACTTATGAATATGCTTGTATGTATCAGACGCTTCATATTTTTCTGCTGCCTTCTCAATTGTGTATCTAAAAACATACATTTGATTTGTGTCTGTAACAGCCAGTGTAAATATAGCTTTTTTTTCCACTTTCATTCTCTCAGTCATGATCATGATACATACTACCCTCTCATAGGGATCTGACACTTATAGTTTTTATTTGAAACTGGGAATAACTATAGATGTGAGTGGTGTTTTGAGACAATGGAACTGGAAATTCTCTGATCTGGATGGATAAAAGCTGACACAGAAACGCTGGTGAATCTGCCTTATTCGTATGTCATTATAACTTTATTTTTTTTATTCAGTTTTATTGAGTGTTCCTGCTTACGCTCAAGGCTGGAGCTGGGAAAACTTTGTGCCCGTTCTGCGGCAGTGGGGGGATAGAATAGTAGACTGCTTGCTGCTGGTCTTGATTGGCATATTTACAAGATGAAAGACACTGACGTAGTGGTACGAAGGGATTTAAGGTGGGCCGGATTTATGAGTTTTTTTGTAGGCTTTGGTAATTCTAGTGTTAAAGCATGCATTAAACATTGGGGCACGGTGGCGCATTGTTAGCAACGAGATGGTGTCCTGTTCAGAGATTGTTCCTGCCTCCCGCAAGATGCTTGCTTTGCCTTGCGCGACCCTTGATTAAATAATTTATTGCAGCAGTGTTGTCTTTTTCAAATGTAATAACTCACAATTCTTGTCCTTCCTTTTCTTTCTCCAAGTAACCATTTGCCACCTATAAGCCCTGTAATAAATGTCTAGCCATCTGTAAACTTAGAACACGAATTCTTCACAACTGTTAAGGAACATTGAAATATCTTTGTAGTACATGTTTAATTATTCCATTCATCTATCCATCCAGTATTGCGCCAGTTCCAGTAAGCTTACAGCACGAGACAGGAATAATCCCTGAATGGGGCACCACCTCATCTCTACCGCAGCACCACCTTGCCCACATGTTTAATTATTAACAGTATACAATACATTATTGAAATGAATGATGATCTATATGATGTAATATACATACTTTACTGAATTTCAGCTTAAAATTTATAACAAGAGCTCCAAGAAATTTAAATCGACTTAGAATCCAGTCATCATCATAAGTAAATATGTGCTTTCTTCTGTTGAATTGAATTCCTTTATTGTTATTATATGGTACAATGAGATTCAATATGCAAATCCTCCATAAACTTATTTTCCTATAAAATGATAAAATAACAGTAATAATAAAAATATGAAAAAAACAATGAAAAATATACATTGTGAAATCATAAGTACAATATACTGTACATGTACATATATTACTACCGTAGTGCAAGTTTGCAGTGCGGTAATTATACAGTACTTCTAAATACAAACAGTTCCACCAGGAGCACTTGATGGAATGATTGAGTGTGTTTAGAGCTGTTGGAATGAAACTGTCCTACAGGAAAGGCTCTGAAGCATTTGCCTTATGGGAGCATGTGCGCATGATGATCCTTTTTCCGATCAGCTTATTCCACACTCGGATACATTGAGGTAACATACTCTGAGTAGTGCACTGAGAGTAACAACACTAAAGCAGCTATGGTACATTTTGTCTGCTGAGTATCATGTGATCACAACTGAACTGATTGTGGTTCTTTCTCTCACGCGTGTGTCTCTCTCTCCTTCTCTCTCTCACTCAGTCTCTCTCTCCTTATCTCTTTCACTCGCGTGACTCACTCTCTCTCTCTCCTTATCTCGCTCGCTCTCGCGTCTCTCTCTGTCTCTCTTCCTCTCTCTCTTCTCTTGAGGGCAATCGTCTCCTATTCTCCATATGAGTCTGTGTGCCTCACTCATATAGTCAACATCTGTGGGAGCGTATTCTGTTTACTACAGCATTGTGACTGTGTGTGTGTGTGTGCGCGCGCACATGTGTGCTGTGATGTGCGAGTCTCCATCTTGCACCCCAAAACGCGAAGCTGAGTCTCAGTACTTTAACAACACCAGCTTTATTCAGCTTGAAACAGCAACAGCGCGGTTATTTATTGTAGCAGGATCTTTATAATGTTCCTTGTTTTACCCATCGATGGCAGGAACTTATAGCATGTCTGCGATCTTTTCGGATGCACTTATACGGCGAACTGCTACAGCGCTGGGAGACAGCAATTGCTTTGGGACACTCTTCCATGTGTCGTCCCGTTGGGTGGAATCCCACAAGAGTTTAGAAACTCAATCACACCAGCCATGATTCTTTTTAAAGGTAAAGTGCAGGTTAATTTGTTTTATGTATTTTTACTTTATATTTTGTATTAATCATTTTTATATGAATAGTTTTGGGTGTAGAACGAATCATCTGAATTTCCATTATTTCGTATGGGGAAATTCACTTTGATATACGAGTGCTTTGGACTGCGAGCACATTTCCAGAACGAATTATGCTCGCAAACCAAGGTTCCACTGTATTTGATAAAATCACGTCAAGGATGTGAATCTAAAAAATGAAGGGAAATCACACAGGAACAATAGCACTGCTTTGATGCTGGTTGCCCCCAGTTTGCAAAACTGAGTTGAAAACTTGCATACACAGTGGATCGAGCTGCCGTGAGAATGTGCGTGGCTTTACTCCAAGTTTAGTTTTTATACATCGCAATGTGAGTGTGGAAACGGGTGAGCGTAACATTTTTGTGCATACGCACCATTTTTACATGAAGCCCCTGGTCTTTGCCTAACTTTAATCTTTCCCCAATGTTCTTTCTAGTCGGCAAAGTTTTCTTCCTGTCATGCCTTCCATATACTGTACATCTAATTTGTTCAGTCTCTTTCTGATAGACTCATGCACTTTGACATCAACAGTGACAAGAACTACCTGTAGGTTTTGTGGTGAAATTCTGTAGTTCTTAGAAACTTCTTTCAGTATCTTGCTCTATGCTTTCAGGTTGAACTTGCTGGGGTGGCCTGGCCTGACCAAGTTTGTAGTTGTTTGAAATCTTCTCCACTTACAGATCATCTTCTGGTCAAGGGGAATGGTTAATTTCCAGTTGTTTGGATAACTTTTTAAATCCCTTCCTAGACGTGTATGCATTTGTAACTTTATTTCTTAATGCCCCAGAGTACTCCTTTAATCTAGGCATGATGATGAAACATACTTCGACAAAAAAGAGAAAACGAAACTACAGTAAATCTCTAAAGTTTAAATAAGACAGGTTCAGACAAGATCCTTTTTAATGATGTTCTAATCATCAGAAACTGAGCTGGTGCACCTGATTCTAATTTTATGTATTTTGATGTAGTGATTTTAAGAGTATACTTACTTTTTCCATTTGCAAAATGTGCATTTATGTGTAAATGCTTTAAATTTTACAGTCAACAACATGTAGTACTAGGGTGTTGTACCCTGTTAGCCATTGTGAATGTAGTGAAATCTCAAGCAAAATAATTTTATTGGCTAACTAAAAAGATTGCAATATGAAAGCTTTTGAGGAAACTCAGGCAAGGTGCTTAAATAGACAAAATGTAAATGGGATGTGATGCTTACTATATTACATTACCTTTATCTAAAAGAAGATCAAATCTTGATACTTGGAAGTGGGTTAGTAATTGTCAGTCTTTCACTTTTCTCTTTCATTTTCCTTCCAAATATTTTATTAAACCACATAGTTCACGATGAGCACACAGGCATTAATGGAAACAAGTTAAAGTGAGAACTGCTGGTTCCTTTGTCATTTGCATCCTATTGCTAACAATTAATTAAAACTATTGAATTAAGGAATAAAATAAGTCATTAAGGGTAGGTAGGGACTGTTCAACGTAAGAAAACTAAAGTGGAGCATAAAAATGAAGCTTGAGTAATAAGTGTTTCAACAGCAATAATGGACTTCTCATTAAGAAATTGGATTGGAGATTTTGCAGATTTGTGCTTTAGAAGATCCAATTAAGTAGTTTGAAAATTAGACCCATGGATGATTTTGCAAGCTTGAGTAGCCACCCCATTTATAATCAGTGTGTATTTAGACTGTAAAAAAAAAAAAGGGTGTTATCTTTGCTCACCAAAGGAGGTAGAAATTTCAGCAACCGACATCTATGATCTACAACTACAATTTATGATGCATGTTGTTGTATTAATTAATTGTTCAGTAAAAGTTACGTTTTAAAGTCTGATTTTGATGTCCTAATTTCAGTATTATTATAAAAATAACAGTTATTATTATTATGATGTTACATAGTAATATCTACGTATCAGGTCATTTTAAATTGAATTTTGAATTTCTTCTTCTTTTTCTTTCCCCTTGATGAACGTCTGGATATGGTTGGCTGTAGGCCAGTACTTTTCTGTGGGTGTCACTGGGTGTCTGGCATCTTGCACTACCACTTTTCAGATTTTCCGATCTAGAGCAGGGGTGGGCAAACCATTATGGAGATGGTTGAATTGTTAATAACAATGTATGCAGTGTGCTATGTATAACGTTTAGGTGTGACTGTGGACCCAGGTGTAATATAGTACATTAATTGTGAGATTATTTGCTTTAAGGTTTAATTACAGTGTTTTTATTAAGAGCAATACTTAAACACCAATAAGAGTGCAATTTTTAAGTAAAGTGATTCCATTAAGATACTGTTCTGATTATGAACATGAAAATCCTTACTTCTGTTCAAACTGTTAATATCAAATGAGATGATGGTTGCTGTAACAATTAATTCATTGAAAAGATAAGTATCAATGAATACAGTATGCTTGCTTTTAATAATATACTTGCTTTTAATCATTTTCATATGTGTGAAGACTTGCTCTCAACTGCATATGCCACCTTCGAAAATTGTGGAAATAAAGCTTGAGTATTTACAGTTGGTAGAAATTAATCAAGGAAACTTTGGTAAACTTATTGTTTCATTCACAGCTGCACAGGAATTTAGTTACTTTTAGCGGTAAGACATCTGGATCATCTTTCACATTAACTGCAAAAGGAGAGGAAAAGGGATTAAAAATTTTCAAAATCAGTCTCATCATGCCTAAGCTCCTGATAGTGAAATTCAAATTCACAAAGAAGAATGATAACCTGAGCTGCATATGTGACAAAGTCCTTACTTCTCTCTGAACACTGATCCTGTTAAATTGTAAAAATAAAAAGATTTTTGCTTATTGCAGCTGACTAGTACAAAGTTAGAAAAATTGAAGAAAAGATAAATTAACAGCGCTACACCAGAATAAAAATGATCTCACCTGAAAGTGTAACCATCCACTTCTGACTCAGTGAAAAAGTTGAGAAAAAGTTGAGATATCACTTCCAATGAGTGTGTTTTACTCCTATTATCACACACAGCTTGAAGTGCAGGAATAATCCATTTTGGTCAATCTGCTACCGGAAAACTGTTTAACATCATTCTTTGAAATTTGTAAATGGTGCTCTTTATGCTGATTTGTTCGGAGTTATACCCAAAATTCTGCCTTCAGGGAGTGCAGCTGTCAAACAAAATCAATCGCTGGTGAAATCAGCCATGCACAAATTCATTTTCTTTAAAAATTGCACAAGCAAGAGAAAGGCAAGCAAGCAAGCACTTCAAATCCTACATCGATACTACATGCAGTTCATTCGTATGGTAAAAACTTGGTTTATGGAAATATTTGTGGGTGGCACCACATGCTATAGTTTGCTGATCCATTATTTACAGCCACTTGTCTTGCATCCATTACCATGAATCACCAGTTACTCGAGTCTTCTTTAAACTGTCTTATCTATATTGTCTTTGGGTTGTTCTCTGTATCTTCCACTTCCTCAGTCGTTGTCTGCAGGGGATTTTGTAGGAATAGTGAAGCATTTGTGTTTGTTTCTTGGCTTTGACTATTGGTTGTTTATTATACCTCTTCCTGAAGGTTTCATCCTGAATTTCTTACTGTGTAGATCAGAGTGCAGTAGCTAGCTACAGATGCTTATTTGTGCCACTTGAAAAAAGGAAAACAATTAATTCCCTTTTTTGACAAAGGTACTGCTTACTTGCACCTGGTATCATTGCAGTGATAGATTAAGCTTATATGTAGCGTGCAATCAATGCTATCAATTAAGATGACATTATTCATATGCATTCGGTTTTAATTAGGTTACTGAAAATTTAACCATGTGCAGAGGAATAGTGAACAACTAGTGTTTCAAGTCACGCAACGCCATGATCTCAGGTTTGATTGCTAAACCAAATCAATTGTTCTACTTTACAAAGGCTGAGTGGTATATGGTTGTATAATTATTTTGGGGCAATAGCAGAATTTTCCTGTGTGCCTGCAGAAGTCTTTGACGTAAACATTAACCTGCCTAATTATATCTGTCCCTGTTTTGCTAATGACTAGCAAAACATGCAAGTTCCTGCACCTTTAACACATGCCACTTGATCATTGTTATTCATCATCTGATAAAATAAAACTATTTATTGTAAGTAAATTTGAAGATATTGCAAACATCCGCTGCTCAGAAAAATCAAGTGGCTATAAACTGCCTAAGTTGAACTGGCAACACTTCAAGTTTATGATTAAATAGCTTTGAGGTGGAAAATGACAAACCAGAATAATATGGAAAGAATATGCAGTGTTAAAGGATTCAAACCAACATAGAGGAAGAGGGTTGGTGGCAGCTGCCTGAATAGTGCAAAAAGCAAAGGTTGTGATTCAAAGTTTTATAGGCTTCAGTTCAGAACAAGAACAAACAGGCAGACATGGCGGTTTTAAAGTCATACAAGAAAGTGACATCATCAGGGCTGGAAATGGAAGTGATATTAATGAATCAAGGCGAAATTTCCCGTGGTTGGTCTGCCGATGAAAAAGAGAAACAATCACTGCACACTTCCATCCCCTGGCATAGAGGGGACATAAAGGAGAAGCTTTCGATATGGAATTCAGAATGTTTACAAATAATAATTTGAATCTAATAACGCTACTTAATCATGCAATTTTAGTGGAGAAGTTGATACGTTTAAAAGTAATCAATTGAAATAATGGGAAAACTTGACTTGTCAAACAAGCTTCATAGACTGAGTGTTCTTCTTTCATTTGTAAAACTTGTGTATTCAATTTGTCAGTAATGTTAAATATCAAATGTAACCCTGTCTTATTTGTCATTTAAACTTGTCTTTTTCCATTTTGCACAGCATGATACAGACAAACTAAAAAAAAAATTGTATTTTTAAATTTAGAATTCCCTAAATAAAACATAAAATAGTATACTGTTATTGCACCTTAAAATTATACTTTGTTGCCCAAAGCAGAATCAATACCTAGGTTTCATTAATACTGTATAAGAAAAACAATTTACAGATCTAGCTTATGCAGTTTGTATGCCTTAAATAAGAAAATTATTTTTTACATTATATAATACATACTGCTAGTTGAAGCAATTATTTAATGCTATTTCTGTCTGTTATTTCTGAAAAGGTCTTTTTCACACTTAAGTTTATGGATTGATGACTGCTTTTGGGATGTTGAGTAACTTCAGGGTCAAAGGCTTTCATTAGCCTCAGCATTTAATTTTAGGTGTGCAAGATTTTTTGATCTATTGTAAGCTAATGTGAAGAATGCATATTAATTAAATTATTCTTTTATTTACTCCTTACTTTCAGATATGACACAGACACAGTGTGAAATGTCCGAAGTGAACAGTGCTTATAAGAGCCTAGGAGTGTCACTAAAGGAAAGGTTGGATCACTTTTCATCATCACTTGGCCAAAGACAACACATTGAACAGGAGGCAGCCTCAGTTACACACTTTCTGGAGATAAAAGAGCAGAGTATACTTGTACATAGGCAACAGGGTATTTCTCCAAGCAAGCAGCTGGCCCTTCAACAGCAGGCTGAGCAAAATAAGGTACATATAGTTAGCATCAAAGTTTGTATTAACGTTATATTTTATGTACTTATCAAATATATAATTTAAGAATTTTGTCTTAGGTACTGCAAGCAGAGTTAGATCAGCATTCTGCGGAATTGGACAACTTGAAAAAAGCTCTTTTTGACATAATTGAGAAGAATTCTACATCTCCTGAAGCAAAGAAGTGGAAAATTTGGTTGGACGATATTGGTATGAAGAATAGTATTTTAATAATGATTTATAAGGAGCATTATCCCTATAATGTGGGGTAAAAAATAAGGTCCATGTTTCTGTTGCATGTTGTTAAGGAAAAGTGTTGTTTTCTTTAAAATGTAAGCGCAAGATGATAAGGTACAAATCTGAGAGCTGCTAAGCATGGATGGGTTATAGCCCATAAAATTGCATGGACATCTCTATCTGTGTACATGAGACTAGAATTTTTGAAATCCAATTCTGATTGTCCTAGACCTAATGCTCTGCAAGGAGGCCTGTTTGGTGGTAAAAGAGATGAAAGAAAGGCAGTGAGTAATACATGTAAAGGAGTGCGTACAGTATAAGGAATAATAAGGAATGCTTAGTAGGAATAGTGGAAAGTACATGTTTTCTGGCATTAGAAAAGTGATAGCAGTACTAGTGTTTGTGCATTTGTGTCAGTAAAGAGTTAGATAAGTGTTTGAGGAGAATAGGGGTGAGTGTGTTGTAGAGGTTAGGATGATTGTTTGTAAACCATAGGTGAATATAGCCTCAGCATATGTTCCATTGGTTGGTACAAGCAACAAAGGTTTGTCACAGGTTAATTAATGTAACGTCTGGGGTGCCTCAGGGGGCAGTGATTGTAATGGTTGATCACTTGGAGACTTCAGGTTCTGTACAAGGAATATTAAGTTCAGGAGGTTCCTGGTGTTTGATGATATAATAGAAAATATTGTATGCAGTGCCATTTTAAGGAGACTCTCACATATGAATCTAAAGGTGTAAAAATCATGACAGACTATTTGTTGGTTTAACAAGGACCAGGAAGGCTGGAGAGAAAGCGAGAGAGACTCTGAAGTATAATATGGCACCTTCACTGTTCCAGTTATATATCAGAAAGCCTCTTTGCCCACTTGAGCAAGAGGATTTCCTTTTATCTTACCTAGGTAAGCGAAATGAAGAGGAGCAATTTCTTGCCAGTAAGGACAGTTAATTAGTGCTTTTTGAAAATTGTGACGGAAGGTAATAATATCTTGGAACTGGTTAATGATTTCTGTTGCAACAAAAAGCTCCTTTGCCCAAATACAATTCATGGAGAAGATGTAATGGTGGGCCACTCCTAAAAGTACTTGGGGGTCCATGTTAATGACAGTTTGGACTGGTCTTGTAACATGGAAGAAATATATAATAAAGGGCAGAGCAGACAGTTCTTTTTTAGAGGACTGTACTCCTTCAGTGTGTGTAATGAGAGATCCTTTACATATTCTACAACTCTCTGATGGCCGGTGCGATTTTCTGTGCTAGGCTATGCTGGTAAAAGCACTTCCAAGAAAAGCCCACTGAATCAACAAACTGATTAAGAAGTTATCCTTAGATTTAGAATGCATTCTTGACCCTGTTGAAGGTAGCAGAGAAGGAAAGAGTGGAAACAAAACAAGAATGCAAGTATGAACAATTCTGCACAACTTTTGTATGACACCCTATCATTCAGTGTGTCTAAATGCATACACCAGACTGGGTTAAGGCAGAAACCTGGTTTCTTAATGAACAATGTTTATATGCACAAGTCCACTTATGGAGTTCTCCTTTGACGAAATGCTCCAATGTCATAAAAATAAGCGAAAAGAAAAGCAATATCATCAACAACTGCCATGAATCCAAAAATAAGCATGGAGCTTGTGTCTCCTGTGATTGTGCAGCTGAACTTAACACTGTACGTTAAACTCGTCAACATAAATGTGTGATCATCTGAGCATTTGCCTCAGAAAAAATTATCTTTGTGGAATCTTACACTGTTTTCTACCAGTAACTGCTGGATACATGTGTGAAGTAAAGACACATGCAGGTTAACAACTTGTAGCGGACATACACAGACTACGAAATTCTTAACTGCAACCTGGTCAAGCATTTGCATGTCAGCATAACCAGTTTACTCGTCTAGAAAACTATATTTGTTAATCTGGTTTTTAAGAGACCAATATTTTGATTTCTCTGATGAGAGTAAGGATATACAGTATTTTTCAAAACAAGGTTCCTATGAATAACCAGTTTAATAAAGTGTATTTTAACACACTCATTGAGCACTTTAGTCAATGACTTATTGTAATTGTGTCAAGCAGTGCTGCTGAGGATCCTTATACCTATGGCCGTATGGTTTTATAACTTCTCAATATGAATGTTCATTTTAATTTTAGCCTAGTCAGGAGTTCCCTTTCTTTTTAGTAATTTTGGTGTGTATTGTAGGAAGATTGCATTTGGTTGTTATAGTATTTATTTATTTATTGAGCATCTGTACAAAAACAAAAACCTAAGTTTTCACCTTGGGACACACAGAATTCTACTTATCTGTCTGTGTATCACAGAACTTCTTGGTTTTAGTCAGATGTATAAAAAAGGTATGTACCAAGCTGAAGGAGAAAAGGGTTAGTAGGAGTGAATGTGGTTGCAGAAGCTTTAGGTGTGAATAGCAAGTGGGAGGCAATGAAGAATGAATGGTTCAAAACAACAAGAGTAATGTGAATTTGGAGAAAGGGGCTGCCAAGACACAATGAAATATTGTTGAGGACTGCTGAACTGAGAAAAAGAGAAGTGGGGAATTATAGAAGAGAAAGTTAAAAACTGACTGGATGATCTCTAAGAAAGTAGGGTCCTCACAATACCAAAATTTCATACTTCAAGATCATACTAAAAAAGTATTAAAATTTGATACCATTTTTGATACCCAATACAGTGTATAACTCTATTAAAATATATTTAATTGCAATTCTATATACATTAAAATCTTAACATTGATGGGGAAAAAATAGTAGAAATTTTAGCAATTAAATACAGATACTCCAAGTACTGCAGTCTTTTGTAAAACGTAAGAGTAAAGAAAGTTTAAACATAAAAGTAAATAAGTTTAAGGTCAGTCAAGTTTTTTCTTTTTATGCCGATGAAAGCAAATACTGTTGCTGAGGTAGTACACTAAAATGTTACAAATGTCATTAAATGTTAATTGAATAACTATTGCAATCTTGTATTAACAGTATACATACAAATATTAAAACAAACATTAAATAAACATTCAACTAAAAAGAACATTACTGTTCTCTTTTGTAAACAATTATTCAGAAAAGTGACACACAAACAGACCACTAATATACTTAAAAGCTATGCATAAATACAAACAGTGCAGATTGCATTTTTGAGTAAAAATCTGGGATGCCTTTTTACCTTAGAAATTTTGCAAGAAGGGCTAGCATGTCAATTTTCTCTTCCATGAGGCTGTGGATTGCTTTTGTTGGACTACATCTGAGCCCTGAGGTACTAATTACACACCATGGAGCAGAGCTGGAAGTATACAGTATAAACACACTGAGGAGCAGCAGCACTATTTATGCAACTGAGCACTGAAAAGTTATAAAACATCACATTATACAAAAAATGTAATTAAATAAAGGTTTAAAATCGCTGGTAATAAAATAAAAAAGTAATATGTTATGGCAGCAGACTTTGTTGCGAGGGTTCAAAAATTGAGGGAGTGATGGTGCTCCTTTTGCCCAACTTGTCCCTAAATGAACAGCATCAAATAAATTTGGCCCACAAGTTAAAACTGCAGACTGCTGTCTTGATATATTAAACATTTACCTGGCTGAAAAAAATGCTTTAACCTGTAGAAGTAAATGTCACATCCCTGTTTCAAAAGCAGCAGTTTATAGAATTATACTTATTAATATTTCCATAACTTGGGAATAATAAGATACCTATTGACTCACTTGCAAATGTTGCATACAGGCTTGCATACATTTTTTGGTTCTCCGTCCCCATTTGCCACAAAGCTCACGTATTTCCAGTTACGCTACACTGGTTGCCCTCTGTCAGTTAAGTATACTGGTGAAAGCCCTGACACTGCTGAAGTTGACTTTTTATTAACACCTGTGTATGGATGGAAGCGAGGCTGCAACTTAAACCACGAAGAACTGGTAGTGCATTCACAATGTATGCAGTAGAATCAGTACCATAAAAAATGAGTATTGTAGTAATTGTAAAATAGTAAAATCATCCAACCATCTATATCCTAACTACAGGGTCACGGGGTTCTGCTGGAGCCAATCCCAGCCAACATATGGCACAAGGCAGGAAACAAACCCCGGGCAGGGCGTCCACCCACCCCAGGGCACAATAGTAAAATCAACATTTTACCAATACTTTGATACTTTTGACAACCCTATAAGGAAGCAAAGCAAAATTCTAAAAAGCAGTTGCAAAAGCATGAAAAGCAAAGAGGTTGGAAATGGGAAGTGAGCTGCAGAATGATGAAGGAAAGATGACTGTGTTCAGAACCATGGAGCAGGTGGCAACAAAAAAAAGAGTATGTAGTATATGTGAAATGTTTGAAAAACGCTGAAGGGAATACAGTTCCTGCAAAAGTAAAGATGCCTCTCGGCATCTTATTTGTCCTGATTTTGTTGCATTATAATCTGGAATTACAGTGGATTTTGTGGGGATTAACTCCATTTGACTTACACAACATGCCTACCTCTTCGAAGGTGCAAAATATTTTTTATTGTAACACAAACAATAATTAAGAGAAAGAAGCTAAAGTCATGAGTGAGCATAAGTATTCACCCACTAAAATCAATACATTGTATGGAAGACTGCAAGTCTCCTTGGGAATGTCTCTATTAATTTACCACATCTTGTCACTGGGATTTTCGCCCATTCCTTGAGGCAAAACTGTTCCAACCTCTTTCAAATTAGATTGATTGCGTTTATGTACAGCAATATTCAATTCATTCCACAGATTCTCAATTGGATTGAAGTCTGGGCTTTGACTAGGCTAACCAAGACGTTTAAATTTTCCCTTTTAACCACTCCATTGAAGCTTCGGCAATGTGTTCTGCTGTAAGGTGAACCTTTATCCCAGTCTCAAATCTCTGGCAAACTGAAAAAGTTTTTTATCTCAAGAATTGCCCTGTTTTTAGTGCCATCCGTCTTTCCTTCAATCCTGACCAATTTTCTTGTCTATGCCAATAAAAAAAAAATCCATCCTTTACAGCATGATGTGCCTCCACTATGCCTCACTGTGGGGATGGTGTTCTTGGGGTGATTGGAACTTGTGGGTTTGCGCCGCACATGACATTTCCCATGATGATCGTAAAGATCAATTCTAGTCTCATCTGACCAGGGATCGATCTTCTTTGTGTTTAGGGAGTCTGTCACATGCTGGGAAAATTGGCAGGTGTGCCCGTGTTAGTCAGGAGACACCCTGTATTTTTTTTTTGATATAAGATCAATACTTTCCAAGATATAGGCAGTTTACAGAGGGTGGGGAGATATCGATTTTCTTCAGCCTTCTTTTTTTTTTCATCTAATTTCAGAAGTCAGTAGCTCAAGAACTACAGTATACCACTGAGCTGTCTCAGACTTTCCACACTGTTACATTAGTTGGTATAATATGTGATGAAATTAAACTATTTGGTCCAGACAACCCTGCATGGTCAAAGCAGCCCCTTGAAATTGTGACCAAAATTTAATTTGAGTTTTTTGCTTAGCTATGTTTAGGCCTCAGAAATGCATATTTGTAACCAACACAGACTTTTGATTTTTTTCCTTATTCAGGTAACTATATTACTTTTTTGAAAAAGCAATAAATAGAAAAGTAACTGTATCAGGGTTTGAACATCAGACTTCTCAAATCCAAAAGGTCATTTTGGATTTAATTTTAATAGCATTCTAACAGCATGTAGGAATGTGCAGATAATTTAAAAAATATTTTTAATTTATTCTTCATTGTCACTTCATTCTCAAAACACAAAGCTTACTTTTCTTATGCAAATCTTTCATATTTATCTTCCATCCTAAAAACAGGCTGAATGTGTCATGTGTCAATAATGATGAAAAAAAAAAAATTGAAACTTTTTTTTTTCCATATCAAATGACGATGCCCTCAAAGGAGTACCTGATACTTGAGAATACCATTATTATGTTCCTACAGAAGATGGCAAACTCACACAGCTGGGTTTCTGGTGAAGACCGTCACATGACTGTCCAAATATTCACCACTGAAGCAGCAGCTGGGATCCTGCCCTCTCACAATCACACTCTTGATGGATCAGATTGATCCCTCAGCTTGGACCAGTGTCCTATTGGAGACTATATTGGGTGCAAGTATGATGAAAGATTTTGGATTGGTGTGATTTGTAACAAGAGTGAAGTAGAATCAGACATCCTATTGTAACTGCATGCATCCACACTATCCTGCACTGTCTTTCCTAGAGATGTTATTTTTTGGGTGCAATTACGGTGTGTCATTGCACGGCTTGGTGCACCTACAATGGTCAGTGGGTGGCAGTACCATCTTGATCTCAAAGACAAAAGATGCCATACACTCTGCACTTGGATTGAAACAGAAATGAAATGGGTCACATTCCTCCTGGCTTCAGTACCATGATTTTAATATTTCATTATGACTAGTCTTGAATTTAATGATAAATCAAGCAGCTGTTGTTCATGTGTTGTGCTTAATGTGCCTTTGGTGATTTAATTTTTTTCCATTAATCCTATACCCAAGTTAGTGATGACGAAGGTGATGATTAGCTGACAAATGGTGAATTTAACTCATGTTTAGAATGGAAATTAAAAATGAAAGATTCACATAAGAATAGTAAGACTAGTTTTATGTGAAAAAAGTGAACATGTAGAATACAGGAAAAATTATTTTAAAAATGTCTGGACATTCCCACAGTCCATTAAGCTGGTCTGAAAATTAGACCCAAATGATCTTCTCACATGTAAGAGATCTTTTGGTCAGTGATGCAGTTTCTGGTTTGTTTATAACCTTTTGAAAATCCCTATGTAAGTATCTAAACAGGGAAAAGTTTTAGTAGGCTGTATCAGTAAGAATAATGCTTTCTGAAAGCCTAAACATGGCAAAGCCAAAGAGAAATGACCATTTACAGCACTCCATCACTCTCCTTCTTGGTCAAATAGCCCTTACACAGCCTGGAGGTGTGTCTGGGGTCATTGTCCTGTTGAAAAATAAATGATCGCCCAACTAACCTGACTTCTGCACAACACAACTGCTGGTCCCAACCCCATTGGTAAAGCAAGAAATTCCACTAAATAACCCTGATAAGGCACACCTGTGAAGTGAAAACCATTTCAGGTGACTACCTGTTGAAGCTCATCGAGAGAATGCCAAGAGTGTGCAAAGCAGTAATCAGAGCAAAGGGTGGCTATTTTGAAGAAACTAGAATATAAAACGTGTTTTCAGTTATTTCACCTTTTTTTGTTAAGTACATAACTCCACATGTGTTCATTCATAGTTTTGATGCCTTCATTGAGAATCTACCAATGTAAATGGTCATGAAAATAAAGAAAACACATTGAATGAGGAGGTGTGTCCAACTTTTGGCCTGTACTGTGTGTATATACACACAGTATATATATATATATATATATATATATATATATATATATATATTCCCCCTATTTTTGAAGATCTGCCCTTACTAAGTGGTGTCATCTGGCTCAAAGATTTTCATTTTGTTACATACTATACCTATAAACGTACCAGCAAGGTACGTGGCTGAGTTCTTGAGATATGGTCTTATGAAACTGATGGAAAAAATATGACACTCCTCTCCCCTTACAAACATTGTGTGTATTTTGGTATTTTTTTCAGAATTTTTTGAGACTGAACTGCATAGGATTTCTGGAAAATTGTTTGATTTGACATGGAATGACCCGTCTGATTTTAATAGTAAAAGATATGCAGTGGACTCAGAAGTTATTCATTTGCCTTTACTTTTCTGATTAAATTTTTAATTAATAAATTAGCCTTTTCTGCCCATCAATGTATAGTCAAAAATCCATAATGACATATATATGAAAAATCAAAAACTGAAATCTCTCATTAATATATGTAACCTTTTGCTGTGTACCTCCAAACTGTGATCAGGTGCAACCTATTTGATTTAATTATTATTGAGAGGTGTCTAGAATTTGATTGGATCCCACAAATTGAATTGATTGAACATTGTTTAGAAAGGAACACACCAATGTATACAACGTTCCACAATGTGTGTCTGGACATAAACCAAACCATAAAGTCCAAGGAACTGTCTGGTGACCTCCTTAAAACTGTGGTACGAAAATATTGTTTTGAGTGTTCCTAGGAGCACATTGGCTTCAGTAATTCTGAAATGAAAGAAGTTTGTGACCCCAAAGAATTTTCCTAGAATTGCTCATCTAGGCAAACTGAGTAACTGTGCAAGAAATGCCTTGATCATGGAGGTGACCAAGAACTCAATGGGCCCTCTAAAAGAGTTTCATAATTCGACTGCTGAAGTCTAAGAACCTGTCAGAAGGACAACCATATCAGCAGCACTTCATCAATCAGGTATTTATAGTAGCGTAGCTAACTCATGATTGGAGTTTTCAGCGGCATTTTAAGGATTCTGACAGCATGAGGTAAAAGATTCTCTAGTCTGATGAGGATAAAACTAAATCTTTGGGAAGAACTCCAAGCTATGGTGAAGTCCAGGCTTGTCACCTGTTTGAAACCATCCCCACAGTGAAGCATGGTGGTGGCAGTTGCACGCTATAGGGGTGCTTCTCAATGACATATACACAGAATCTGATTAGAACTGAGGGAAGGGTGAATACAGCCAAGCACAGAAACATCCTTGATGAAAACCTGCTAATTATAAAATTAATAATATGTTTTGCACATAATGGATATTACATGTACTCTAGATTTTATTTTTTTCTCCAGCCTTTGGAGTTTTTTTTTTGTTTTTTCTGTCCACCCTGGCCATCGGACCTTACTCTTATTCTATGTTAATTAATGTTGACTTATGTTTATTTTTTATTGTGTCTTCTGTTTTTCTATTCATTTTGTAAAGCACTTTGAGCTACATTTTTTTGTATGAATATGTGCTATATAAATAAATGTTGATTGATTGATTGATTGATTATCCAAACTGAGACACAGTTTGTGGTGCTTTGGTGAATTCTAGAAATGTGTTTGTTGCTTTTCTTAGCGCCTTAATATATGGGGTTTAGCTTCATCACAGTAGTGCATATGCTCTACAGCAATCCTTTGCAGGTGCTGGCAGTGACTCTGGTAAATGAAATAACCGGAGGAAGCAGCAGTTTCCAGTATGGATCTTTGTTGTGAGAAAATTGTTCTAATGAACTAATTAGAGGCCCCTTCATTGGACAACCAAAGCAGAAAAATAAAAGTGAATTTTACTGACTGTTTCTTTATTTTAGATAACATTGCTATGGAATGAGCTTTGTGTTTTGATTTTAACTTTTTTTTACTACATTTATCAAGCTGTTTATAGAATTCTTATAGAAGAATTATTTTCTTTAAGTTGAAATAAAGGATACATTTGTAAGTAAAATGATTTAGTGTACAACAGCGTAAAATTTGGTCACATTTTTTATTCATATAAATTTCAAATATTTGTGTTACAAAAAGTGATTCATGTTTTGTCAAGCGGCTTGTTGTCTAAATTTCTAGTTTCTTATTCTTGCACAAATGTTTCTGTTTTGGTAGATGCAAGGTGGAAACGAACAAATGAACTTGTTTCTGAAAGACAAGCTTTGTTGGAGGGGTCTGTAAATCTTCTTCAAAGCTTCACAACAGCTGAGTCGCAGCTGAGGCCCTGGTTAGCAGAGAAACAACTTATGATTAGTGTACTAGGCCCCTTATCCATTGAGCCGAATATGCTAAGAACACAGAAACAGCAAGTTCAGGTAATTTTTCCTTCCAAAATGCTATTATGTGGAATTAATGAAAAAAGAATTAACATCTAGATATAATCAGCCTGTTTTGCTGGTTTTCAGGTTATTACAGTATTTGTATCAATTATTTTTTTATCATAAAGTTTATGTATGTTACAGAAACATCCAGTCATATATATTTTACATTTTCTTAATTGTTCTTAGTTTTTGCTGAAAGAGTTTGACTCCAGGAGGACACAATTTGACCAGCTGACTCATTCTGGAGAAAGCATCATGTCTTCAGACGCAGACCCCAATTCTGTATCTTGTAGCACTGTGCGGGATCAGCTGTCATCTGTGACTGTTTTGTGGAAGAACTTAACTGACTGTTTAAACCTACGTTTTGAGCAAATTGACCAGGCTCAGGAGATGAGCTCCAAGTACCAAAATGTGCTGCAAGATTTATCCTGTAGTTTGGCACAGCTAGGTCAACGACTGGATGAAAACATTAATCTGAGCATAGAGCCTAGTTTACTACAGGAGCAACTTGAAGAAAACAGCAGAATTCATTCAGAGCTTGAGCGGAGTAAAAAGAATTTGGATGAAGCAGAATCTCTCTTTCAAGGTCTCACCAATATAATCGTGGAGGAATACCTTCGTGAAGAGCTAATAAAAAGGCTGGAGAATGTAAGCAATACTTACAAGACGCTGTGTGAGCGTGCAGGTTAGTGGAAAGGGCTTTTTGTGGGAGGGTGTAAAGGAATGTAGTTCTTCAGCTCTTTCATTTAAATTGATATTTGTTTTTGTCCTCTACAGCTAAATGTTTACTACAGCTGCAATGTGCATTATCTAGTTCTCAGCAGTTTAAACAGACATTTGATGAATTTTGCAACTGGCTTGAACAAAGATCAGAAGAAGCTGAAGGATTTTCACCTGTGTCTGGCCATCTTCGAATACTTAGGACACAGCTACAGCAACAGGAAGACTTTCAAAAACACCTGAATCAACACAGAGGAACCTATGACTTAATATTGTCTCAGAGAGACTCATTCCTGCTTTCCATGTCTCAAGGAGAGGAAAGAACTGTTTTGCAGACTAAAGTAGGTTTACTGAAGAAGCGCTGGGAAAAGTTGAATTGTACTACAGCAAAGAGACAAGAACTTTTGAAGGACTGCATCACTAGGGCTTTGAGGTACCAGCAGCATCTGGATGAACTACTGCCTTGGATTAAAAATTATGAAGTGCATTTATCAAAGCTGAATGCCATTCAAGATCCTGCCAAGCTAGAGGAGGCCCTTTTGACAGCAAAGTCATTGGGACAGGAGACTGAAAAACAGCGTGTTCTTTTGGAGTTGTTCAATGCAACTTCTGACTCCTTGATTGAAGCTTGTGAATCTGGAGAGGATGAAATTAGGGATGAGAAGGCTGTTGTAAACCAGAAAATGGATGCTTTGTCAGAAGAGATGCTGAAAATCACTACCTCTTTAGAGGAAAAATATGTGAGAATAAAAGAGTTGCATGATGGTATTAGAGAGGTCAAACTGAAACTAGAGATTTCCCAGCATAAGCTAGAGATACATGAGGCACTGGGTCTGCATTCATGCAGCAGTAAAAGTCTGGAAAAAATACAGACACAGCTAGAGGTCCTACAATCCTTAGATTCACAAATCCACTACCTGAAAGATCTAATCAAAGGACTACAGGAGGATGCAACCTTGGGGCGGCAGGTAACATTTGACTGCACAGAGCTGTCAGCCGAAGTGGAAGATATTGCAAGCAAGACCACTGTTGTTAAGCATAAGGTGAGAGTAATTATAATTAAAAGTAGAATTTCTAAATAAATTTTACGAGACTGAAGTTCAGTCTCTGTCCAGTCTTTTCTGACACCAGAGTTGTGGGATCAATGCCTAAAATGTTTACTTTGTTCTTTCAGCATATGCAGCTACATTTTCTCTAAGGTGCTTTCAAGGAGGAAAAAAATATTTATGACTGCCACAAATTTATTTAAGACAAATAGCTGTTAACAGTAAAAAGTCAAAGTAACAGTTCTGATAAGTTTATAATGAACTAACATTATTCATGAGAACAGGCTCTGAGACATATATTTACATGTAATTAGAATTCATTTTTATTTCAGGTTGAGGAGTGCTGCATCTATCTTGAAGAAAGACTTCTGGGTGTTGGTCAGATGCAGGCTCGCGTTCGAGACTTGTTTTCTCAAATAGCTGATTTAGATGATGAGCTGGATAGTATGTCTCCTATTTCAAGAGACCAGGATTCTCTGCAATCACAGGTTGAGGATTTGCACTGTTTTCTCTCCCAGCTGTCTGAGATGTGTTTTGCAGTTAATGAATGCAGTACAGAGTGTTGTAGGAAGCTGGAAAGTGAAGGAAACACTCCGGATTTGCTGGCAATCAAAAAAGAACTTGATACTTTAACTCGCCAAAGTGTTAAGTTGAATGAAAGGGCTAAATGCAGGCTGGACCAGGTTGAGATCACCTCCCAACGTGTCAAGGAATTCTACAATATAGTAAAGGACCTCAGTGGCCTATTGGTGGCTGCTGAAATGGGCATGACCTCCCAGGGTAGTGTGAGCAGTGAATTGGAAACTATTAACCAGCAGCTGGCCATGTTGAAGGTAAGATTTCAATTTTTTTGTAATTATTTCTGAAATGGTACATGTTTTATTGTGGGAGGAATGATTTATTTTACTAGTATCTGTTTTTACTTTTGCTTTGTTTTGCTGATATTGGGGCAGGTTGAACCTTTCCAATGGTGAGAACAGAATATGGTCTACCAAGATATTGCCTTCATATGTAATGGAGCTTTGAGGCCCTGCTATTACTCATTTTTTTATAGCATTTGTTGTATTGTCTTTCTTTCTTGTGCATTAGGTGATTAATTTAGCACAATTAAAAATGCTCAGGATTGTGAAATCAATATTGTTTAATTTTTTAATATTCTTTAATTTGTAATGTTATTAAGAAATGGCAGTTAACAGAAATAGCTGAGGTCTGGAAGACCAAGAAAACTTTCTGAAAGCAAATAAAATCCCCCATTTGACTACAAAAGACTTTGAGGAAGATTTTGCAGACTCTGGACTGGTGGTGCACTGTTCTGCTGTGCAGAAACACCTAAACAAGTATGTCCTTCGTGGTAGAATCAGCCAAAGAAAGCCTCACCTGTATCCTAGCCACAAACATCTAAACAAGCCTGATGAGTTTTGGAAAAAGTTCTGTAGACTGATGAAGTCAAAATATATATTTTTGGCCACAATGTATGTATGTTTGATGAAAAAAGGGGTCCGAATTCCAGGAAAAGAATACTTTTCCAACTATTTAGCATGGGGTGGATTGATCATGCTTTGGGCTTGTGTTGCAGCCAGTGGAACAGGGAACATGTCATTGGTAGGGGGAAGAATGGATTCAAATATATGCCAATTCTTGAAGCAAACATCACACCATCTATAAAAAAGTTTAAATTAAAAAGAGGGGGGGGTCCTTCAACAAGCTAATGATCCAAAACACACCTTAGAATCTACAATGCAATACCTCAAGGGGCGCAAACTAATGGTTTTGCCATGGCCCTCACAGTCCCCCGACCTAAACATCATTGAAACTCTATGGATAGATCTCAAAAGAGAAGTGCATGCAAAATGGCCCAAGAATCTCACAGAATTCATAAGCCTTTTGCAAGGACGAATGTAGCCTAGTTCAGCCTAAATTATATTGTAACCAGAAATCACCGCAAATTGATCATGTTAATATTTTCATCTATTTGAGATGAAGGTTAAGATAATTGGTTAGATGTATTTTCTAATTCATAAATGATACTTTTCTGCCTCATTCCGTGCCATTTTTACAGCACTTATAAGGATGAGCTTCTTGAAGTCTTTTACTGGACATAATTCATTGTAAACTGAAATATACTAGTATACAAAGGAAACATATAGGTATTTACAAGTGTGCAACCAAAGATAATAAATAGTGATTTACAAAGCAATACATCCCCATCTGATATATAATAACGTTCTATCACTATACATCTTTGGGTCAGAGGACATTGGAACGAGTGGTCTGGCATTTATTATTGCATATATTTCTGTCAGAAATGTACAGAGGACTTCATAAGTGAGGTGAGACAGTCTGATCTGTAGCAACATGGAGTCAAGTATTTTACGTGTCATGCCAATCATATTCTCCCAGGCACCACCCATGTGTGACACGTGAAGGGAGTTGAATTCACAAGTATATCCCTGTTCATTTAAGTATCATTGGATGCTTAGGTGTTTCTCCTAGTCTTTTACAAATCCTAGTTCCCTGCTAGATCCAGTGAAGTTTGTTCTGCAGTCTGACCTAAGTTGTTTTCCAGGGCCACAAATTGCAAACAATCACAAGACATTGATACAACTGCCAATATCCATGGATTCTAGTACTTCAGTGTGCACAGCTGTAGTGCATATGCTAGTGAAGAGTACTGCCCAACATTTGTTTTGAGCCATACCTCCTCATGTGCATCGTTTGGTAACTGACCGTGTGTCAATCACATCCAGCCCCACATACGTGGAAGATGGGGTTGAGATGAAGGTCTTAGGGAAGGTCTGCCATCAATTGGTTTTTCCATCTTGCTTCTAAGGTTATTCCGTGTGGTGCAATGATGAAGAACAGAATCTGAGTCTCTTATCACGTTTACCCACAGACCTGATGCTCTAATGGCTCCTGAAATAATAAAGGTAAATGTGTCAGATTCAATCTCCCAACTTAGTACTAGGCTTCTTTGGGCTGGAAGAATCTCTTTAGTAATATCTAAGTCCTTCATGCTTTTGGCTAGGTTATCTGATGTAAATGCTTTCATTACTAAGGCACTGTTCGCAGTGATTTTGTGTAATTTTATGTTACATTGAGCCAAAGATGCTTGTCTCCATTTTAGCAGACTAATGGTTTCAGATTCCATTGGCAGAGAAATAAGACCATCGTCCACATAAAAATATCTCTGTATAAACTGTATCTGCTCGTCTCAGCCCTTTGTATCAACTGCAGGGGAAGGACTATTCCCAAAAAAATGCGGTTGCATCTGATATTCAGTTAAAGTCACCTGTCTTTGAAGTGAAGGTAGCTGAAGCAAGGCATGAAAAGTGAAATTCGCTCCTTTTCTAGCACACTTGTCTTGAAAGTGCAAATTGTTGGCTTGTGTGCATTTCCAAAGCAAACTTCACCTACAAGAACCCAGCCTAGGTCAGTTCATTTTTAGGACCGTTAATTTGCTGCCTGACTTTGTGCACTCTGATAATGTCTCTTCCAAGCAACAGCAGAATGTGGGCATTACCATCCAATTCTGGGATATGGGCTGCCACAAACTTTAAATGAGGATGGCGAAGTGCTACCCCTGGTATTGTAATTCAGAAATCACATTGCATTCAATAAGTGGAGGCAGTGCTATACTTGCTTCTCCATTCACAGCCTCTATTTGTAAACCAACTGCTTTCCTTCCAATTGCCTCCATAACTCCAGCGCAGGTTCGTAAAGAGTATGTGAATGGGCTGCTTTGGATATTAAACATATCAAAGAATTGTGATCTCACTAGTGAGTATTTGCTCTGATTGTCCAACTGCCTTCTCAGGCTGCCCTTGTGGATACACTTTAATAAGACATACTGTATATTTTGAGCATGAGCATGCCTGTAGACCTTGGCCACATACTTCAGTGCAGTGAGAAGAAACTGTAGGTTGGCTCCTGAGGCCATCCTTTTCTTTAGCCTCATGTCTGGACTTCTGTGCATCAGGTTTTGATGATCAGGGTGCATGGCCTTGGATGTATGGCTGTGCTGTTTCTGTCACTCTCACGCTTTTTGCACTCCAACACTAACTTACCATTTCTTGCTACTTCAGAAGATGAAGCACAGCACCTGAAACACATATGATTCTCTTTTAGATTAATAGTCTTGCATTCGTCTATGGTCTTTTCTCTGAAACCTTTACATTTTGCCAAGGGATGGGGTTTGTTGTGGATGGGGCAGTGCTTCATGAGTTTGTCCTTTTTTTCGTCATACGGGGGACTACATCTGTTTTGTGGACAGATATCTGAGCTTTTTGGTTAAAATTCATATTTAAAGGCTTTCCATGCCTGGCAGGGCCACTATAACTCCCAGAAAGTGTGAAGCATGGGTCAGTCCTGATTCCAGCCTCATTCAATACAAACTTTGTGAAAAAAGAGAAAGGTGAGTAGCACATGTCATGTTCTTCTTTGAACCTTAAACTTACTGTGATCCATTTTTTTTTGGATGCTATGACACAATTTTTCCACAGTCGGATTAATTCCACAAGCTCTATCTAAATAAACAAGACCAGTTAAATATCCATCCTTTGCAGACAGCAGCTCCTTCAGGAGGATTCCTAAGGTCTCGGTGACAGAAATAATATTTGCTGGATATATGTGGGAAGTTCTCTAGTTTCTTAAACAGAACATTTTTTATTACTTTTGGGGCAGCATAATATTCTGGCGGTGTATCCCAGACCATTTTAAGAGCTACCCTTGGATAATTTATATGAACAGTTGTGATTCTGCAGACACGTTCTGCTAAATTCTTTCCCCAACCATTTTATTAACCAATCCAGCTCCTCACTAGCAGCCAGATCTAACCCTTGGGTAGTGTTCATAAAGGATGACTTCCACATCCTATACTTCTCAGGGTGGTCATCAAACTTTGAGTCCAATTGTAAGTTCCCTGCATGCCAAATACTTCGCAAAGGTGACCATTCAGGAATCTGGACCTGCTGTGTTTAAGGCTTGTTCTGTGAGAGTTCTGTTCTTTAGAGGAGGTTTGTTGATGTGATGATCAGGCAGTCTTGGGTAAATGGCATGTGCTGACTGTGATGACACTCTATGGACATCTTCACTTTCTCATGCCTGCATCTTTGTAGAAAATGGGTGGTGACCTGAGATGTGTGAAGGACTCCTCTGTGTGACATCCTGTTGTGCTGCAGGTTTCCATTTCTGTGTGTGTAAGTGAGTTAGGCTGAGAAGTGACAGCGTCAAGTGTGAGCCATACTCTTTGCTCCCACGTATACTCTGCTGTCCTTCCCTTATCAGCTTGAGATGAGCTTTGGCGGCTGCGGATCTGTTGCAGTTTCCAATACTGTATTTCAGCTTCAGCGACTGCAGCATTAGTTTCTTTTTTACACTGAAGAACATGTAGTCCAAGTCTCTCTGCCTCCATTCTTGCTCTTTCTCTTTAATGGCAAGCTCTCTCTCTGTGAAGGATACGTATACACATGCAGCTTCAGCCAATGCACAAGCTTTGATTACGAAACTGCTTGCTGATGCGTTAGAATAGTGTGTGTGTCTTGAACTACCCACACAGGCAGCATCAGTTTTGCATACTTTCTCCATGTCTGTAACAGTGGATTTTGGGCTGTATAAGTTGAACTGAATGCTTGTGTAGCGATCCAATGACAACTGCCAATTTCATGAGTGGCAAAGTCAATAAGGTTGAAACTTTTAAGACAATCAGATCCCAATTCGGTCCTGTGTGAACTGAATTTCTCATTGTTTATAGCCATGAGAAATGCTACTAACACCCCCATTGTTTATGGCCACAAGAGACGCCAATCTATATTGGAAAAGCGAGCATCAAAATAGAGGACCTAACTATGCTTCAACATGTAAGTAGGCGGAGTTGTTTTAAACAATGCCATGGAGATTCTGTACTCCAAATTGAGACATGAGTACTGTCTTTCAGCCAGGTTGCCCTGAGATTCTGTCATTGATCTGTGGCATGAATAACACTTTACTTAAAAGATGTAGAGAAATATTCTGCAGTCCTTCTTATGATGTGGAATTGCCCTTTTACTAAGTTGCCATAAGATCCTTCTTCGATCAGCGTGGCCAGAACATTTCTTTACTTGGCTGTCTTAGTGATTCTCTTGCAGTCTGTCCCGCAATGTGGATTCACCTTTTTATTTTTCTTCCTCACTCTAGCATGGCCACAGAGATCTTAAACAATTAAGCACATCACATAAAAATGACAAGGGTGAGCTTTCTTGAAGGGTTTTACTAGACGTACTTCATTGTAAACTGAAATATATACAAAGGAAACATACAGGTATTTATAGGTGTACAACCAAACACAATAAATAATGATTTACAAAGCAATACATAGCAGACAGTATACATTAAACAATAAAGAGTTTTAAATTACTGTGTACCACAGCTAACCAGACCCAGGGGTTTATATACAATGTACCTTAAAGATACATTTCAGATGTGACCGAAACAAGAGTTAAAGGAGTACTTGTGTGAGACACATGGTGTGTGTATTAATGTCTTATTTTTCAGCTTCATATCATTTTAAAGGTAAAATTATTAACAAGAACCAAAGTGCTAGACTAATTTGCATTGTAATGTGACTCAAAATAAAAAAACACCTTACTTCGAGCAGTTGACTGATTAGTAGTTTCATTGTTTATTCAATTGTGTATATTAAAATAATTTAATATGCATTGGCAAATGATTATTAAAACTGCTTTGTCTTAAAAATTAATCACTACATTATTTCTACTTCATGGAAATATTATTCTAGAAGAAAATGTGGTAAACTGTGATTAATTCACAGTTAATTTAGGGTATACTCAAACTAGGCATGTTTGTTCCATACCATGTACAAGGATGATTTTCCCCCTCCCTACTCCTCCACTGGCCTGCATTTACACTGCACTTTAACGTTTTGGGCCCTGGCACGCTTTTGTCATCACCATGCAGCTTTGTGTAAAACTGAAACAAGATCCGAACATGGAGTGACAGCATGCATGTGAAAATGATTTTCCTAATTTTGTGGGGTGTTTTTTTGGAGTCATGTTGGGCTGGATAATGCTCCAACCTCTTACAGATTTATTGAGCCTGTATCGCAGTATTTTGCTCTTAATCATACTGCACGAACAAGATTTTTACAGAAACAATGTTAAGGGAGGAATTTTCTGATTTTCTTGCCAGCTGCATTTCATATTTCATCTTCTATTAACAAAGGTCCAGCAGACCACTAGTGGACCGCTATTGGCCAAAACAGCGGTCCGTCTGCAGCCACTACCAGTGGGCCGCTGGAATTTTGTACATCAGCTTTTGGGAGGCCCCCTGGCAGCCCGCTAGTGGCAGCAGCTAACAGCTAGCAGTCGGCCCTATGGGGCAGGAGAGCATTTGTTGACAGAAACTTGCCCCTTAGCCACTATATACCTTTTCATATTATCTTAATATTGTTTTTGGCTGTTCGTTAATTGACCACCACTCATGTAGGGAAAAATGTAACTAGACTACAATACACTTAATAAAATTCTTGGTAGTGTAGTTAGAGTAAAGAATAAGAAACAACAATAATATATAATAATGATATATTGTACACTTTTACGCACTTTTTTCTGCAATCTTCTCCTTTCACATGCAGCCACCTGCACAAAGATGTGGGATAGTAAAACAACACAGACAAAATAAAGCAGCATTTAGTATAAACACAACTAAAGCTTATATTGCAAATTTTTCTGCATTCATTCTTTTCCAATTTCAGCCCCTATCTCTGTCAGAGGCACTTTTTAGAAACCAAGTCACCTCCTGCTCCAGTTCTTCTTCATTAGCTTCTTTTGTGGTAGGATTTATCCTGATTACCCCTGCGATCACACAAATATTTGTTGTTAACCTCTGTTTTCTACTAAAGAGCTCAATTGAAATAGTTAAGACAGGCTTATAATACTTTGACTCTGACATCCAAAAGGATTGATGCTTGCTAGTGGCTGTTAAAACCTACATACTGTGGATGATGCTTTTCAGGTTGAAGTCCTTGGAAGAGGTTTTCTCTCCCACACCTGTCCGGTTACACAACTGGGCAACAGCATTTATCATTAGGCAGTGAATCATTTGCCTCACTGTTTCTTTGACTGCCCTGCCTCCATTAACAGACAGGTATTGTCCCTATTGGAAAGCAACAGATGTTAGCATGCATATCTTTGAATAGCTGTTCAAATACCAAAAACTGTATTGTACAATCTCTGATAAATGTATTGTGAAATTACTTGTTTCTCTCGAATCTCTGGACCCGAAAGAGCATGGAATCCATATCCTTCAGAGACATGCCTGTGTTGGGGAAGAGAAAAATGAAGCTCCACATCAACATATACATTATTTATAATTTGAAGACATTTCTATTTTGTCCAGTCTCTGTATGATGTAAGAGAGCTTGCTGGTGAGCTCTTCCTACATCTTACACATGGTTGTTCTGAAGTAATCTGTAGTATAAAAAGGGATATATCAAAAATTATTAAAGTACAAGTAGATTGCTACTCTTTCTACTGTTTGTTATGTTTAAATAATAATCATTGTCAAGGGCA
Source organism: Polypterus senegalus (assembly GCF_016835505.1). Lineage (NCBI taxonomy): Eukaryota > Metazoa > Chordata > Cladistia > Polypteriformes > Polypteridae > Polypterus > Polypterus senegalus. The sequence goes on from NC_053170.1 coordinate 77,239,427, forward strand.
TTCTGATCAGGCAGGTTCTGCTGGAAATTGACATGGACCAGACCTACTGCAACTTATTTAAGCTACATTATATTACTTAGAAATTAATATAGTAAGGTGAAAGGAAAGATACCAAATGCAAACAGCAGTGTATTTCCATAGTGATTATGCCATTATTTTACATTTGTCTTGAGAATGGCTACATCAGTCAGAAGCTACTTACATGGTGTTCATGGTAGTGTTAGTGATTTTGAGAATGAGAATTTATCAGAATGTCCAGTTAGCAGTGATTTTCTGATATAGTTGTTATTATGGAATTAATAAATAAAATTCAAGATTTAAAAGAAATTTTGCACATGAAAGAATTATAATATCCATGCGAGTTTGCATTCATTACTGCACAATTTCTTTTCAGGAGAATGGCCGTTCTTAGTGATGGGGTCTATAAAGAATGACTTAAACTTGAAAAACTGGGAGGGCAAATTTTTTACATCACTATAGTATTAATCTGTTCATTAATTACTGATATGTATCTTGTTAGAAAAAAAGACAGTCGAGCCGTAGGCCCCACAGAACTGACTGATTTCCAAATTATGAAAATGGTCCTTGAAAACTGGTACTGCACATATCTGCATGCCTTAAAGAGGCTGTCCTGTCAGTGGGGCTGTATATTTGTTTGGGTCTGATTAAAAAAAAAAAAAAGTGTAATTTTAATATCTTCATCTATTATCAGCATGCATATTCATTCTTTTTCAAATAGACAAACAGAATGTTTACAGAGTATACTGAGCAAAGACATAAAAACCTTCAGTATAAGGAGTGCCATGCCTATGGCCAAACAGGTGGGAAACTGCTGAAAGCAAGGTTACCAAAATGCATGCATTGTAGTTCCATAGTGATGACACCATTATTTTATCGTTTCATGTTTGTCCTGAGAATAGTTGTATTAATCACAATAGTAGTGCTATTTTTTTCTGCCCCTGATTGAGTAAATTGATAAAATGACAAGTTAACTTGTTTTGTGATACTGCACAAAGTTAAGTAGTACGTACCTTGATTGTTGATGCACAGATGTGAATTGCTGTCTCTGTTAAGTAGATAACCAGGCAGTAAATGCTGAATAAGATAAACTTAAGGTGGCATATATTTTTTCCACTATGAATGAAGCTCATTTAATTATTTCAGTGGCTACTCCATTTTGCAACACATGCCATTTGCCTTCGAGCCCTTGTGGTGCCAATTATGAAGCTACTTTAATGTCATCTGCTGCTTGTAAAAGTCGTTGATCATGCCTCATAATGCCAGGGTCAGCACAAGTTTTGAAAATCTCCATGTATTTATGGACTTGTAGAAAGTAAATGAAACTGTTGCATACTTTGTCTTTGTTCTTTTAAAAAAATCTGCTGCTGACTTTACCGAGTGATCCTTCTCGAGGTACTGTAAACCATTAGTGCTGCCTGTGTTTTCAAACTTTTGCACCAACAAACAAAACAGCCTATAGTTGAATGAGACCTTTTATGCTTCTTTTAGCTTCTGAGATATTTGGTTGATTTTAAGTATAAAGAGGCATTCCTAGGCACTGAAAACTTCCCAGGATGCTTTTCTGTGTCTTTTGTTGTTGAGTCTGTAAAGTGCAAAAACTCCATGAAGGAAATACACCAATACCCCTCTCAAACCAGACCTGAGACCAGCATGAAAACTCCACTGGTGGTTTGCTAGGTAGAGTGAGTGTAAAACTGCTCCTTTCAGAGAATCAGTAAAACAGTTTGCTTCTCAGTTAAATTGCCGGAGTTCTAGAAGCATTGTCCCCAAAGAAGTAATAAATGCACCAGTAAGATCCAGGCAACTAAATGCTTTTAATATTGATGTATATTAAAATGCAATATTTTAAAATTGTAGTTTATCTTTGGTTTATCAGAAATTTTTATTTCAAACATTTTCAGTGGCCCATTTTTGCTGATAAGTTGGCCCAATGTAAGCCCCTTACCTGCTGTCAAAACAGTTTGTCTAATTCATCGTATTGAAATAAAATGATTAATTACCCCATAGTGGTAACATATCAGCTTAAATTGCATAGTTGTTTTGTTTGTATTCAAAGAAATTTACCAAACTGTGACCCAGGTACTTTATGTCTTTAGATATTTTACATTGCCTATTTAACTTAAGTAAAATAGGATAAAATGTAGGCTTAGGACTGCTTGTCTGGGAATAGAGCAGACATTTTATTTATTTATTTATAAAGCACTTTAAAAACAACATCAAGGCTCACCAAAGAGCTGTACAATAAAAACCCAACATATCAGACAAACAATAACCAAAGGGTAAGAGAAACACAAACACATAAGAGCTGAAGACATTCATAATAAAAAGTACACAGATAGTCAACATATCATACTGGGTTAAAGGCCAGGGAGTGAAAGTGCATTTTCAAATAAGACCAATTAACATTTTGTCTGTTAAACTTACAATTAATAAATTCTGTCAGTGGACCATTGCAGGGCCATCAGCTGTAATAAGGTTCAGTTAGCCACCAGATGACTGTTGTTAACCCACTGGATTGTTACTACTGGCATTCTAGCAGCAGTGAGCTACTAACTACTGAGCGGCCTACCACCAGCAAGCCTACAGTGGGCCTCCAGTTGAAAACTCTGGGGGCTTGCTGCTGTCCTCCAGCTGTTGGTCCACCGATGATCTGCTGACTGCCGGCCTGCTGCCCCAAACAGACAGCGGACCGACAGATTCTTGCTTACTGAGTCAGTAAGGTGAGGATAAAAACCTGTTTTTAACTGAAATGGTATTGAATGAAATGACGTCACATTATTGATGTCAGGGCATGTTTAGTTATCACACTGTTCCTGAGTCTTACTGAACCATGCCTGGGCCCACTTCTTCCAAGCGGGCCAGAGCACAGTATGGTTGGCCTGGGACACAGAGCGATCACACTAGTCAAACTGACTTTTTTGGTGGGGTTATGGTTACATGTGAAAAATCATGCTTGGGCATGGAACAAATATTTAATGTGATTACACCCTAAGATTAAAAATGTTAATTGTACCATTAATAGTGATTACATTGCTTAATCCGACAGGAACCATAGTTATGATACATGATCTGTGGACATGAATTAAAATACATTATTGTTTTGTGTTGGATTTTAAACTGACATGAGAATTTTATGCAGAAGTGAAAGCAACCGATTATTTTCTCGATATGCCTTTAATTATGATGCAATAAAATCATCACTTGCATATGTATTACATTTCAATGTATATAATTTTTTCAAGAGTAATGTTCCTATCCAAGGCCTCTTATAAACTCCAAGTCACATTATAATTAGACGTCCACTGAACAGCATTGTTTTCTGTAGTTATTTTTTTAGTTTCTCCAAATATTTACAAAATCTAATGCACAGTTCTTCTTTTAAACCATGATTGTACTGGTATGGACAAAAACTTAACTTAAAAAGCAGTGATCAGAGATGGCTTCATTTAGTTGAGTAAAATGTATATTTTGAAGCTCAACTCTATAAGTATTAATTAGATCGTACATGTGATTAAGACAGTTCAGTGGGCCATTGACAATGTGGCAAAATCATATTTTTCTTAACAGATTAAGTAGAACATTTTCTAAAAATGTAAGTTTCCACAGCTAAACGGCTATTAAATTCTCACTTAATGATCATAATTTATAGCTAAATCAGATAAAAGGCTACCAAATTCAGCCATAAATAGTATGTATGACCTTCATTGTCTGTAGACTGATGCTAACTACATTTGTGCAGCAATATACAGTGGTACCTTGGTATACGTCCTTAATCCGTTCCAGATCCTTGGACTTATACCAAACAGGACTTATACCAAACGAATTTGTCCCATAAGAAATAATGGGAAAATGATTAATTCGTTCCCATGAAAAAAAATCCTATTGTTATTGGCATATTATACATTGATGGGGTTGTATAAAATAATTTAAACACTGCTTAATACTAAAATACATAAATACAAAAGCAATTAGATGAAATAAATGAAAATGACTTGTCCGATAACAATGAGTTTAATTTTACTAAACAACAAAGGAGAGCATTACAGCTCTTCTAAAGGAGCCACTTCAGGCGATTGTGTACCACTGCCGTTGTTCTTCTTCTGGCAGTCTTCAATCCAAATCCCTAAAGCAGATTCCATCCAGACTACTGCCTTATTACATCCACTTTCAACTCGTTTTGCACCCTGGTTAAAAGGACACTGCGGCCGTAGATCTTATATTCCTTTCCTACTTTTTAAATAAAAATAATCGTAGCCTTCAACAAATCCAAAACGTTTACTTTTTCGGCAATCATTAACATCTTCCGTTTGCACTTGGGCACGGCCCCTGAAGCAGTAGCAGATCGTTTTGGAGCCATAATGAAGGGTTTGACTATGCACAAAGATAAACACAAAAGAGCACAAAAGTTAACTCTTTACACAGCAAAACACGTTGATGCTGAATGAGCGAGACGAGACTTCCTGGTTAACACTGCATTCAGCACGCAGGAACTTAACTGCGTGCTCTGATTGGTTAGCTTTTCAGTCAGGAGAACTTAACTGCGTGCTCTGATTGGTTAGCTTCTCAGTCATCCGCCAATAGCGTCCCTTGTATGAAATCAACTGGGCAAACCAACTGAGGAAGCATGTACAGGAAGTAAAAAGACACATTGTCCACAGAACCCGCGAAGCAGCGAAAAATCCACGTTATATATTTAGTTATGCTTTCATATAAAATCCACGATAGAGTGAAGCTGCGAAAGTCGAAGCGCGATATAGTGAGGGATTACTGTACAGGTTAAAACTTTTTTTTTTTGAAGGCGTGCGCCCAGTATACCACACATGTTGTTCTAGCACACGAGTCGTATTCCAAACAAAGGTCGTATACCAAGTAAAATATTTCGCCTCTAAACAGGACGTGTACCAAGTTGGACTTATTCCAAAGCAGACGTATACCGAGGTACCGCTGTATTTTGATGTCTTGTATGAGTGCCTTCAAGGGTATAAGTGGTACGCAGTTCATCACACACAGTTATTCCAAGACCACCTCCTCAACCAATATCTCTTGATTCATGAAGGAATATAAAACCATTTGGTTCTGCCTCAGGTAAAGGAATGGTATCAGATTTACTAAGCCAGATTTCAGGAACAATTCGCAAATCAGATTTTGTACTGGTATTATACTTTGTATTTTAATTTGAATTGTTAGTGATATAAATACATCTAGTGGATTATCTGATTTTCCCACAAGGTCTAATTTTGCTCCATATCAAGTTAAGTTGGGGAGCATGCACTGGTACAGTACGTTGCCACACCCACTATATGGCGAAACAGCTCGGGATCCCGGCTGGCAACCCCCCAGACCAGGGGTCCTCAATCACGGTCCTGGAGAGCCGCAGTGGCTGCAGGTTTTTGCTCCAACCCAGTTGCTTAATAAAAAGCACTTATTGCTAAAGTAACACTTCTGCTTCACTTTAGTGATTTTGAGCCCTTATTGCTTAATTTTGTTTTAAACAGCTATTTTAATTGCTCCTTATTATCAATAACATGCAAATGACAAGAGAGAGCAGCATTTCTCCATTTAGCTTATTTACATTTACACCTGTGTGTATTTATCTGCACTATTGGGTTTAATTAAATACTTGGAAGAAAAATGAAGAGAAAAAAAGTGAAGGACTGAGAATTACTCGTCCATTTTAGCCTTCAAACATTTGCATGATAGAAAGGGAAAGAAAATCTAGGATATGAGAATGACCTGACATAGCAGAGTTAATTTAATTTCATAGCTTGTTAGTGCTTTATTGGCAAGAATTGCTTTCTAATTAAGCAACCAGGTCAGAACAAAAACCTGCAGCCACTGCGGCTCTCCAGGACTGGGATTGAGGACCCCTGCCCCAGACAGACATGCGGTCCAGTCCCACCCTCCGGAAATGACCCTCTATCTGCTGCAGCCAGGTGTTATGTGGGCGACCCCTTGACCTGGTCCAGCCACTCGGGTCCCCAACAATGAGGATCTTACGAGCTGGATCAAACCAACGGTACCCAAGGATTTTCTGGAGAGACACAGTACCAAAGGAGTCCAGTCTTCATCTCAGGTCATTGGATAGCTTCCATGTCTCACAACCATATAGCAAGACAGAAAGCTCCAGGACTCTAAAGACTTGGACCTTCATCCTTTTGCATAGATATTGGGAGTGCCACACATCCCTTTCCAGTGACCTCATGACCCCCCATGCTCTCCCAGTCTGTCTAATGACTTCATAGGCAGAGTCATCAGAGACATGAATGCCAAGGTAAGTAAACGTCTCAACAATGTCGACACTCTCTCCACAGGCAGACACACTGCTGATGGCTGTGCCCAAGAGGTCAATGAAAGCCTGGATCTTGGTTTATATCTAGGATACTCACAAGCCCAGACACTCAGACTCCTCGCTCAGTCTCTCGAGCACCCCCATCAGAGCCTCCATTGACTTAGCAAAGATCACAGCATTGTCAGCAAAGTCAAGATCCGTGAATCTTTCTTCACCAACAAATGCCCAACAGCTGCTGGACCCCATGACCTTGCCCAACAACCAATCCATACAAGCATTGAACAGAGTAAGAGCAAGAACACACCCCTGACGAACCCCAGAATCAACTGCGAAAAACAGAAAGGTTCTGCCTCCACTCTGCACAGCACTCACAGTACCAATGTACAGGCTGGCCATGATATCCAGCAACCTCAAGGGGATCCCGCAAACCCTCAGGATGTCCCACAGGGCAGCTCGATCAACAGAGTCGAACGCTTTATGAAAATCAAGAAAGGCTACAAAGAAACTCTGCTGATATTCACATTTGCACACCATGAGAGCCCTCAGTGCCAGGATATGGTCGATGGTAGACTTCTTAGGCACTAAACCAGACTGTTCCGGTTCCCTGGTAGGTGAGCAAGTGAGCAAGGACCTTACCCTCACAGAGAGCAGTGTTATCCCCCTGTAGTTGCCGCAATCCAGACGATCGCCCTTTCCTTTCCAGATAGGGATGACAAGTCGTGTTTTCCAGTCAGTTGGGATGATTCCAGCCTCCCAAATGGAAGCAAAGATTGCTTGCAATGTTAGGAGGACAGCCTTACCACGAGCCTGGAGAGTTCACCCCAAGATACCACAGATCCCTGCAGCTTTTCCTCCCCTTAGCTGGTTCACCACCTGTGCAATCTCAGTGAGATTGGATGGTTCACAGCTAATTGGAGGACTAGCTGCTCAGTATCCTCTAATTATTAATTGATTTTGACTTTGTTTAATGACTAAATCTATAAAATGCTGCAAAACAGGGATTCTGAATAGCAGGTACTGAACAATAAAAGATAAGATAAAAACTTTACTATTGCAAGCATATGGGCCCAGATGTTGCCATATTTTGGAATAAATAAAAGATATCCTCCAGTTAGAATGAAGACCATCTCTCTCAAAAAACACAGTTGTTTCTCAAAGATGATCTCAGTCAATAAAAACAATCGTTTTATTTACATAGCAGGTCTCAGAGTGAGTCAGAAGTGAAATTGAATTAGCAGTAATACTTTTCATTGTCAGGAATATGTTAACACTGCTCCAAATTAGCTTCTTTCAATATAAAACAAGATTATTGCTTCATTAGTTAATCAAGGCAGAAACACTTGATTTGCCCTTAGTTATAATTGATCAAGATAAAATTAAAATTAAATGCTAGATTCTAGTGGTTTTTTTAACAAAAAAATGTACATAATAACACACTGGATAATGTGAGAGGAAAAAGTATTTGACTTAGTTGCTATGGTAAGTAAAGACTGAGAAATTTATAGATCTTATTGCTTGTTTTTGCTGACCGGTATAATTATGCAGTACCAAACTTGCAGTCACTTCCTTAAATAGGGTCATTTTATATTATAAACAAAAACTGATAAAAGACTCATTCATATATATAAAACTACATTGATAAAATATGGACAGAAAGAAAGAAAACAAAGAAAAAAAATAATTCCCTTAATTGTTCGTTCTAGTAAAAGATGAGTATTGGATTCCTTGAAAGATTCCTGCTTAAGGTTTTGCAAAATTCTTACTACTAAATATGCAACTTTATGAGGTTAGGTGAAACTTTCGTTCAGGTTCATCTTACCCTGAACTTTTCTGTTGTTGATCCATAATATGTTGTATATATTTGAATTTATGTATTAGAACTCTGTGTAATACCAAATTAAGAGGAAATGTTTCAGATTCCCATCTACATTCCTAATGGTTAGCATTGCAGAAGAAAATAATAGCAATGAATAAAAGTTTTGACTTACAAGACAAGACTGTACTCTCTCAGATCAAAAATGTCACAGTTTATATTATTTATATGAACCGCATCTTCAAAACTTCAATACAAGTACAAACTCAAGCTTGCATAATGGGATGAATACTCCTGTTTATCTGTGTGCAAACCTCTGATGATCTTACAGTGATTACACATTTATAAAATACATGTTATAAAATACCCTTATGATCATGTGAAACCATAGCCGTGTTTTTTTTTCTGAATTCTTAACAAGTGGTTTTTCCTAGAACCCTCGCATCACTCAGGTTCCGTTGTGGGAAAAAAAATGTATTGTCTGATGGGGAATTTTTCTAAGAAGCTATAATGGATTTGGCACTGAATTTCAGTATTTTGAGTGAACAGACATTTCTTAAAATGAATGGGTGTCCTGTATCTTACAGACTATTCACTGACTTTGAGTTGATGGATACTGCTTTCGGCTTCAGCTAGTGCTGCTCTGTGAATCTGGTGGCTGAAGACTTACATTGTTTGCAGTCACTTGCTTGACCTCTGTTCTGGGAAAGCTGTCCATTTTCCTAAAAGCAGGCACTACATTATTATAACTCAATGAATGTAAAAGATGATAATCAAAGGTCATCTAAGGAACACTTTTGAAAAAGAAAAAAAAAGCAGAGCTGTTAGAATGAGCTCTTGTTAATACAGACAATAAGTGATATTTTTTCACGAAACCCCTCAAAAATTAGTTAAGTCTGCTTCTGTCGACTCCCAAAACTGAATTTTATTTTATGCCATTTGAGATCAAATTAGCCCTATTTATTGGAGATGGCAGCTGTTTTTTGAAATGTCTTTTCAAGGTGTGTCTACCAGAGATTCTGCTGTGACAGCTGAGCAGAACTTGCTTCATAAGGATCCTACAAGCCCAAGATAGTAATACTGTATAATGGCATACCAGCATAGCAGGCAAAGAATATATAGCCTGCTATGCCTTTATAGATACTAACTAATCAAAATTCAGTTATTACTGAAATAATATATTGTTCTTGGCTCTGAAAATGCATAATCATGCTGATTTATTGCAGAAAAATGTCAGCTCTCTCAGCTATGAAAGAGTTTTAGTACTGTTCGCAACAGAGAAAAAATTTGCTTTACTGTCAAGGTGAACAGCTGCAAATCCGTTTTAAGATTAAGAGGATGGCAATGGAGTAGCTTAATGTTAGACTTCTTATAAGAAAACATTGAGACCTGTCATAAAAGCAGGGAATGTAATATTATTAAGGGCAAAAATAGGAAATTAAGTTGCACTACATAAAAGCCAGATTTTTAGACTGTGTGCTTTTCACCTGTACAAAGCTCATTATTCTAGTGTTCTGTAGTCTGAGTTGAAAAATTTTCTGTTTGGGACAGCTTTGAACTCTACCATTATGGGGATTTAAAACTCAGGTAAAGGAGGAAGGCATGACTCGTCGTCCCAATTTTTCTGCTTTTGAAAACAATAGTGTTGCTCTAATTGATCACCCACAAATGAAAGTTGGCTGATTTTCGCTCCAAATGACTTGATCAATAATCTGTAAAGTGGCAGACTTTTTCAGAATCTGCCTTTCTGTGCTTTACAGCAATTCAGTTGTAGTGTTGCTTTATACAAGGTATTAGAGTACTTGGGGAAGCTCGTATGTCATTTTGCTACCAAAACTTCACGTAAATGGGGAGCACACTTTTAGAGAGTGAAGGACAGGATTGTTTACTTTACACTAAAGAAAGTGGAATAAGAAACAGACAGAAGAGAATCTGAGGAGTCAAACTGTGCATGGAGTATAACAGAACACATATACTCACCTAAAGGATTATTAGGAACACCTGTTCAATTTCTCATTAATGCATTTATCTAATCAACCAATCACATGGCAGTTGCTTCAATGCATTTAGGGGTGTGGTTCTGGTCAAGACAATCTCCTGAACTCCAAACTGAATGTCAGAATGGGAAAGAGAGGTGATTTAAGCAATTTTGAGCGTGGCATGGCTGTTGGTGCCAGACGGGGGCCGGTCCGAGTATTTCACAATCTGCTCAGTTACTGGGATTTTCACGCACAACCATTTCTAGGGTTTACAAAGAATGGTGTGAAAAGGGAAAAACATCCAGTATGCGGCAGTCCTGTGGGCGAAAATGCCTTGTTGATGCTAGAGGTCAGAGGAGAATGGGCCGACTGATTCAAGCTGATGGAAGAGCAACTTTGACTGAAATAACCACTCGTTACAACCGAGGTATGCAGCAAAGCATTTGTGAAGCCACAATACGGACAACCTTGAGGCGGATGGGCTACAACAGCAGAAGACCCCACCGGGTACCACTCATCTCCACTACAAATAGGAAAAAGAGGCTACAATTTGCACAAGCTCACCAAAATTGGACAGTTGAAGACTGGAAAAATGTTGCCTGGTCTGATGAGTCTCGATTTCTGTTGAGACATTCAAATGGTAGAGTCAGAATTTGGCGTAAACAGAATGAGAACATGGATCCATCATGCCTTGTTACCACTGTGCTGGCTGGTGGTGGTGGTGGTGTAATGGTGTGGGGGATGTTTTCTTGGCACACTTTAGGCCCCTTATTGCCAATTGGGCATCGTTTAAATGCCACGGGCTACCTGAGTATTGTTTCTGACCATGTCCATCCCTTCATGACCACCATGTACCCATCCTCTGATGGCTACTTCCAGCAGGATAATGCACCATGTCACAAAGCTCGAATCATTTCAAATTGGTTTATTGAACATGACAGTGAGTTCACTGTCCTAAAATGGCCCCTACAGTCACCAGATCTCAACCCAATAGAGCATCTTTGGGATGTGGTGGAACGGGAGCTTCGTGCCCTGGATGTACATCCCACAAATCTCCATCAACTGCAAGATGCTATTCTATCAGTATGGGCCAACATTTCTAAAGAATGCTTTCAGCACCTTTTTGAATCAATGCCACGTAGAACTAAGGCAGTTCTGAAGTCGAAAGGGCGTCAAACACCGTATTAGTGTGGTGTTCCTAATAATCCTTTAGATGAGTGTATATGTTGTCCAATTCAGATGTGATGTACTGGAGGTTTAAATCTTTTTGTGTTTTGTATTATTTTATTTTATTCCATTTGTATTATGGATAAATATTTTGTATGCTGGTTTTATTAGTTGTTAATGTGTGTGTATTTTAGGGTGATTTTATATAATTAAAAATTTTTTATTATGGTGACTGAGCAGTAAGCCTATATTTTGTTTATAAAAAGTGAACAGGTAACACCTGTCATTTGCCATTTAATTATATAAATACCACTTTAGCATAGACATAAAGCTTCTGTATGGCTGGTTATATAGGAGCTTAGGGTAAAAAAACACAAGTTTTAAAGATAAAAAAAATAATCAGTAAGATGAAATTAATGATCAGTATTGGCCTTAATTAAACCTGATTGGAGCATAAATGAAAAATAGTTCTAAAATGTAACAGACACATTTTTTCTGAACAAAGCTGGTATGTATGCTTCCAATTATAAAATGTAACTTAGATCTATTATAGTGATTATTTAGTTCTTTGGTTGTTTAACACTCAGTGCTCAGTACCTATATTCTTTAGGCATAGTGATGCCATCTTGGACACCTTAAGGAGATCTCTATACAACAGCAGTGCACTAAAGGAGTTAAAAGATGTTCTGCTTAATGCTTGCCTACAGTGTGTGGGAGACATTTCTAAAATGACAAGGAAACAAAGTCTGACTGAGATTGTGTGGGGGTGACGATGATGCACTACTTCATGCTTCTCATTCACTACCTCATAGCATTCAGCCTTTCTTTATTTATATATATATATATATATATATATATATGGTTAAGGGAAAAATAGCTTAAGCTAGATAATGTATGGTGAAAAATGACTGAGAATGAAATGTACCAAACATTGCAGTGGAGAATTTATAAATACTGATTGCACTTTGTTAAGTGGATTGTTGTATTTTTTGTCCAGAATTAAACTATGTACTTACAAATTTATACTTTAGTCTTGCTGGATCCACTCCATTTTTAGATGTTACTTTATAGATTCTTAATATTTATTCATTAAATGTCCATTTCAAAAGCTACCTTCTTCCTTTTAGAAAGATGGTTTAAAGTGGCTTCCTTAGATCTCACGCTACTATTGTTATTATTGCACCATATTGGCTTCCAGACTAGCTGGAAAATTCTCATTGTTACACAAAAAACCGTAAATGGCAAAGTCTCAATTTAAATTACAGAGCAGATTGATGAATATGCATTAGAACATGTGCTACAGTAGCAAGGTGTGGGTGATGTCAATATTGCCAAAATAATAAAATAAACCAGTACGTTTTTTCATATTTTCTCCAAATTAGTTACAAGCCTCAGAGATTTGTTTTAACTAGAGAATATGTCTACAGTGGGGTTTTCTTTTTCTCTTCATTGTTTTCAGCTGTCCTTGCCTTGAAGTATTAAAATTTTCAGTTTACTCTTCATGTTTATGGCCTTTTTAAAAACGTGTTAGGTATGTGTATGTTGTTTTATATTTTCTACGTACACGTGGTACTGTTTCAGTTTCAACCGTTCTATATCTGTAATTATATGTGGTCTGAGGCAGAGTATAATGTACTTCATGGAGTATATCATCAGGAGGCACTCCGCAAAACCAAGAATGAATTGATTTGAAATTATTATAAGTGGATCCCAGTAGAAAGAATTTTTGAGCAATGTAAGAATCAGCAAAGTGCTAGCTGCAAAACTTTATACTTTCTTGAAAAGTCAAAATAGTTCTGGCATAGTGTGGGTTAATATTGCTTGTATTGTGTTGCAAGGCTGCCTTACTGAAAACGAGCTGCAGATACAAATTTAGCAGCACTTTGTTGAGTGGGTGTACCATACTTTGCCGTCTGCCCAAGAGATATGGCCCTTTTTCTATTGCAACTCCATTTTATAAATCATGTGATTTTTAGCTTAGAAAAGACTTGGAAACTTTTCTTCAAGAATATAGGCTAAAGATGAAGATCTTTGCTCAGTTGTGTATTCTTTAATTTTCCCTGCTGTGAACTCTTGTTACAAAATGTCCTCCTCCACCAAAAGTCAAGCCTGTATGTTTTGGTGAGGTAGTAGCAGCAATTCTTTTTCTCTCTCTCTTCCCTGCAACACCACAGTTGTTAACACCCCCTCTCCATTTTGAACAGCAGAGATGGAAGGCTGACATAATCCTTTTGTTTGGTAAACGTCTTGGAGCGTTCGACAGCTGCAGCTCTGAGTGAGGGGGAGAAAGAAAAACAGGAAGAACTGAATCTGCTGTTTGTTCTGAATCCCCCCCAAAAAAAGAACAGAGCATAAGCATTTCAAATAAAACACCACCCCCCACCTAAGCCCTGCCTCCTGTAAGCAAGAGTTGCAGCATGTGTGCCTGCGACTTCAGTTACTGGTGGACTCCTGCAGCCTTTAATTAACAGCAAGACTTGGATTGGAGCAGAAACTGAAACCTCCTTTAAAGGCACAGACAGGCCAGCTTTCTAGGAGTGGATACACATAAAGAAATGGTCAAAAAAGCTTAAGTAGTGTTATGAAATCTTGCAAATTGAAATGTTTCTCATAAATCAGTCAAAACAGAAAAGGATTTGATCAAAATGGATGTCATTGAACATCTATTCAGCAATGATAAGATTCAAACACTGTGGATATTACCAAGGGAATAAAAAGAATTCTGCTGGTATAAAGAAGCAGTTCACATGGAAAATACAAATTGACTCAGCATTTCTGCAATTTTTTCACAAGGTAAATAATTTTCTTTATCAAAAATGTATGATTGATTTTTTGAGTGGATTAGGCAAAACAATAGTAGTACCAGTGCTACTGAAAGGAAAAGTTGAGATTCAGAGAAACAATATCAAGTACAGCCAGCAAATCCCAGCAGGAGAACATTTACAATTACAAGGAAAAACTGACACTGCCTGTGTGCATTTTTTTTAACATTATGCGGAGAATATGTATCAGACAATTTTCATGGCGCTCATTTTAGTTGTTGGAACTTTTATGTTAACTTGGGGAGAGCAACATGTTATTGGAAAAGGAAATGACTTGGCTGGTCCCTACAGAGGAACTTCCTAGGTTTAAACGGGGAGAATCCTCTGCCAACAAGTTCAGTTCAAATGAATTTACTGAGAGAGCCGTTTAACGGTTATCAGCTGCTGCTTGCAGTGCAGACTAGATGATCAGACGTGATGGGGACTTCCAAATGCTGCTAAAACAGCTAAAGGACTCTAAGGACATAGTGAAGATGGAAGAAGTAAAGTAAATAAGAGTTATTCAAAGCAGCCAGACTTAGCAGACATCCTCAGAATTGCTGGAAATGTTGAAAACAGGAGTGTGCAGTGAGAAAGTGGCTCAGCAATAGTTGTTCTACACTTTACTACTGGCAAAAGAAAACGCCAGTTATACAATATCCACTTTTACTCACACTGCTCATAATTGAAAAATCATCTTTTAAAAGCAGCACATTGATTTACTTTTTTTTAAGTATAAATAAACACATGGATTTCAGAGACAGTTGTACTATTTTCTATAAGGAATCTGGACTTTTGAAAAATTACAGGTAATATTTTAGGCACTGCTTATAGCACATGTGGTGCAGGGAGAATTGTTAGCTTGTATTTAGACTGATACATTTATCATAAAGCAGTTTCATTAATCTGTGGGATGAAACCAAAGACAGTGGATGTACCGATTTATACTTATTTTCTGTTTATTGAAGAGACCAGTCCTGATGTGACTTGAAGTCATAAGAAATTAAGAATGGGGAAGCCTCTTAGCCGGCCAGACTGTCTAAGACAAAATCCCACTTGCATTGGCAAGGGTAATGAAGAGGAGGGCTACATTGAGGATTGCTATGTACCACAGCGATCAATATATGACACTATGAGAATTAATGAACAGATTGATCAAGGTTCCAAGATGAACCCTTCTTCCCGCAGCACACTTGGCTCAGGAGGTGGAGAAGGGAGCACACTGTCTAGTAATGGCACATTGGGTGCTTGTGTTGCCACTGTTTTTGACTCTCGGCCTGGGGAAGGTTGCAAGAAGTTGGATGAGAGAATGATATTTGATGCCCTCAAGCCCTCTGCAGATACACTGAAACTATCAGCTGCTTCCACATCTGCCATTGCTAGCTCAGGTTCTGGCATTTCATCTTCTGCAGGGGCACCGAAACGAAGACCTCACAGTCAAAGTGGGGAGAAGAAGGAGAATATTAACCGTCGATCCTGGAAAGTGTTAATGCAACCTAGCTACCCAGAGTTTGCGGAGCGAATGGATCTTGCACCTGTGGATCCAAGTAACAAAAATATATTTGGAATCCAACATCAGTCATCTCAAATAAATCCTGAAGGAATAGCTGAACACTTTTCACGCCAGCAGGAATACACTGAACCACTAGCCAATAACTGTCAGCATTCTTTAGAAAAGGTATCTTTGCTCTTAGGTGATCCCATGAACTCTATGCAAGAGACTGAACATAGTAGATTGATTGACGCATCAGTGGCTTCCACAGATGAGCTTACAGTGTCCAGGTATGTATCTCATAGGACACCAAAGATAGTGCAAGGGTTTAGAAAAGTAGATGATCTGAAAGACTATGAACATATTCAAGCCATAGATACAGATTTGGAAGAAATAAATCCTACTTTGGAGATCAAAGTATCCGGTTATGAAATAGTTTCACAAAGAGCCTTGACCTGGCCTCGTACCTTGGGGTGTCGAGGTGGGATGGACATTCTTTCACCTTTTGGACACTGTTTTGATAAGCAGGAGTGTAACATTTTTGATATTTCATCCCCTTTCCTGCATGTGGGCTTGCCTCTGTCTCCATGTTTGAGTCAAGAAGGCATTGATGGAAACTTTTCCTCATCCCCACCTGAGCTGAGAGGGAGAACTGCTTCAGAACTTAAATTTGAAGAAGATGAAAGATTAATCTTGCTTGAACTAAAAGACGACTCTACAGGGCAAGTAAAACAACATAATACACATTATACTGACAGTCCAGAAATGCAGCACTCGGAATTCTGTAAATTAAACTGTAGAACCAATAATACAAGTCCTATTTCTTTAGAACCAGTTTCTTTAGAACCAGTTTCTTTAGAACCAGAGGACTTTGTGTCTGAAGTTGGGTCTGATGATCTATTCCTTCAGCTTGAAAGTCAGTGCCTTGAAGAAGAAAACCGAGAAGGATCAAATGTTGATTTAGCAGAGCTGGACACTGGTGCTTCAGTGTCACAGAACAAAGATTATGAACTTAGTGCAGGTAGAATCAAGTTGAGATTAACCCCTGACTCTGGTAATATGAGCAGGGACAATGATAATCATATGTCTAATGTGAATGTAATAATGTGGCAAACAGGCATTTCTGGGGAATCAGTGACAGAGATTAATTCAGCGTTTAATAAAGAATATATGAAAGCAAATATGATTGATGTCTCTTCACAGCCTCCTTCAACTCTTCTTGATAATGTGTCACTTCCTGAGGATAGTTTAAAAAGTTACAAAGAGGCATCCATTACTTTTCAATCAGATTTAGTCAATTTACCTGATATTTCTTTCCATAAAATACCTGAACAACAAAAAGAGCATAATGATATGATCTCAAATGAAATCACCTCAGTCTCTGTGGTTAACAAGGAAATACTAATTTCTACTAATACTTTGGAAGATCTGTCACAGCCTTCTAGGATTTCTGTTGCTGCTGTGGAGCCACAAACAGATTTGCAAGAAATAACTGACACTCAACATCTCCTGCATGTGAATAACAACAATGTTGAGTCACCATTTGTGCAAACTGATAGCTTTGTGTACCTGGCTGTGTCTTCTCCTTTTCATGATATCACAGAGCCTTTGAATCTCCCACCTCCCAATGATACCATAGATGACACCCTAAAGTCTCAGCTAAAGCCAGAAGACTCATTTTTGTCCACAGACAGTTTTATTTACCTAGCTGCACCAGAACGAGTCCCTGTCACCCATGATGAAGAATATAACATTTCAAGGAAGGCAAGTTTTGAATCCCATTCTTCATCAGATCGATCTCAATTGGATTCTTGGGAATCCTACTCCCCAAAAAGTCATCATGGTGTGTCTTTTATTTTGGGATCAGATTCTGAAGAGAGTAGCAGCTGGAAGTCTGATTCACGATCCCCTTCTATCTGTTGTGACATTGATTCTGAAAATGGCAATGCAGGTCTGGATTACTGGGATCTTTTGGAGCCAGGATTCCTCAAAATTTTGTTTACTTCAGAAGTTACGATGAATGAGAAATATGACTTGGCCAATGAGGATGAAGATACAAGGCTTCTGGAGTCAGAATCAACACCAGAGGTAATTGGATGAGACAGTCGCAGAGCTGTTATATATATATACTGATAATAATGTAAACTGATAGTTATGATGCCATTTACAGCCTTAGGCCTATAGGTTTAAGAAAAACTGGCATGCTAAATATCTACTTTAGCCACATTCTTAGAGATTTTATTATAAATATGTGAGTGATGAGTAAAATAGTTGAATTATAAGGATAGTGATAGGTGAAATTAAGAAAAATAGGCAAAAAGAAAATATCTTAAAGTCAGTTTTGTTGAAATGGTAACGTGTTGAATTTGACGTACTAGCAGTTGGTTAAACAGGGAAAATTAAAACATCTCAGGACATACTGTGCTTAGCCACCGCAGAACTTTTCACAGCCTGCTCATGTTTTTTTTTTTTTTAATCTCTCTCCATGTATTACTAATTATGCATGATTATGTAATGAGTAGCATCTGGCACTGTGTTCTGTTTGTGCAGCATTTCTGACAGCGCAAGAGATTTTAGTTAGATTCCAAAAGGACTCTTCTAATACAAGGTACCAGGGCAATAGTGAAGTGACAAAGTCTGCCTTATGTAAGATGCCTATCAAAGAAGAATGAGTTTGTTTATTATTTTGTCCTTTCTGGCATCAGACTGTTCTGTCCCTCAGAACTTATTTTGAGAAAATGGGACTGTACCATATTTAGTTTTGTTTTGTTTCCTTTATAACATTACTCTTGGTTTCCTTGTTGACCAGTTGTTTCCTTTTTAACCTGCAGTGCAAAAGTTTTAATAGACCATTTTTATAATGTGATTGAGCCATTTCTTCTAAGTATAGATTGGACTTTTCATCGATTTACAAAACATTTGGAGGAAAACCAATCTGCTTCTTTCTTTCTCCTCCTTCAGCATATTTAACCATGCTTCCATTTTCTGAAATGTTTACTCAACAAACCTTGCATAGAGCAATAGGCTGTTACAAGGAACATATGAAATGAAGTATATAAATCTATGATCAAGACTAAATGTTGTATTATTCTTTGGCTGTTCTTGTGGCCTTTTCCCCATTTTCAAACATGTCTTTGACTTGAACTATGGAAATTGCATTTTTTGTTTTAAATGTTTGTTCTTCCAAGGTATTTAGCCATTGTCCTTTCCTTTTATGTTGCTTCCATTTCCACAAGCTCTTGAGGAAACTTACTTTCTGTATCTTATTCCTTGGCTGCAGCACTCAGTGCATTCATCATTCTTTGTAGTCTCTGCTCCCACTTTACTTGAATAACTTACTCTTCTTCAAATGTTGTTATTTTAGTGTTATTCTCATATATACACTACTTCCTTCATATTATTTATCTCTTCACTCATCATCATTTTTGAGTATATAAATAGGAAACTATGAAAGTGAAATAATCTTTGTTTGGCACCACATCCAGTAATTGCAGGTTCTGATTCCCTCACATTTATTCTATTCTTTGCCCTTTTTAATATTCTTGTGCAGCCCCAAATGGTATGTTTAAAACACAGTATTAAAAATCTCAGTAATGTCAGCAGTGTTGCAAAATCTGCCAAGGTTACATTCTTCCCCATCTATTCATCTGTCATTATTCATATTTAAACTGAGATGTGAAGGTGAACCTTTTCAGGTTCCTTACAGTGAAACCCTGCTTATGTATTGAGAGAAAAGTGGATTGTGTGGTTTTAAAGTAATTCAGAGTGATTATTTTATTTTTGCACTGTTGATCTTTATTTCAGTGTTCAAATGAAACTTGTAGAGGTGAAGAAAAAAAAATACTTGGGAGCCTCAATTGCCAGACTGGGAAATACATTTTAATTAAATTTAATTCTGTCTCATCTTTTGGTTCTGTTATAAATGTCCCAGGAATGAGCTTCTAACCAGGTCCAAGAAATTTATTACAAAAGAATCATCTACTTGAACACAGCAAAAAAAAAATATAGAATGTGGCTCATCACTTTAAAGGTTTTATTTTACATTTAAATCTGGAAAATGCAGAATTGAAAACTTCTGTTTTCTTGCCATTTTAAATAGAAGCATTTGTACCAGCCATTGCATTTTGTGAGGGTGAGTGCTGCGAGACTGCATTATTTAGACCTGTACTGGCAGAATTAGTATGGTTGCCTGAGGAACATTTGCTGAAGTGTTTAGCCATTCCAAACTAAATTAGACTAAACAGAAACTAAATAGTCCCTTCCTATTTTCAGTAAAGATATTACTGACTTACCAGTATCTGCTAGTTTGTTTAATGTCTTTTAATAAAATATATCTTTTTTTTACTGTTGTAGTGAGCCAAATCCTATCCTAGCATCATCAAGTCGAAGGTCGAAACCATTTGTGGGTAACAGTGTACCAAAGGGCACACTCACCCACACCAGACCAATTTAGAGTTGCCAGTTAAACTAAACATTATTTTTATAAAGTAGGAAGAGGAGCACTGTTGACTCCAATTAATCCAATTAAAGTTATACCTACCACTGTAGTATTAGGCAGATGTCACAAAATGGGACATGTTATGTTTTTAGGTTCAGAATACATAAAGCATTTGATACAAGGGGATAAAAGTTAACATTCATTCTGCGTATGTTTATTTTTTCAAAGAATACCTGACAGGTCATGTCCATGATGCCAGTTGAAAGTATAATTAGACAGAGAATTATTGTCAGTTATTTAGACTTATTTATTGGCCATATTGGAACATATCTACAAATTACAATAAATGAGAATGGATAAATTTGGCTAGAATATTGCTTGTTCAGTATTCAACATCTGTATGCCAAGACAAAAGAAAGTAAATTATCTGTGTCCTTCAGAAAGTAAATAATAAGCAATAAGTGTGTGATTTTCCCAAATAATACTTTTCTGCAGGCTTGAAGACATTTTGGGGCACCCAGTTGGTTGACCCTTTTTATTTCTAAAAGCAGAACAAAATATCTCACAATGACGTCAAAACAGAAAACAAAACAGACAGTTAACACTGGCTATTAAAGGGTTAACTCTATCACGTTCTCAATATAGCACTGAGGCCAGTGTTCTAGGTGTTGCTCTGGAGGAGAAAAGACAATGAGAACTTAGGTGCAAATAAAACCAAGGCTGTCTTTAAGTCCTTGAATGTTGCTTCAGCTTCAGGATTCCATACCACCATGTTAGGAGCCTTCTTTTTAAGAACTGTTAAGGGCACAACCCTCTCTGAGAACCAGTGTACAAACCTTCAGTAGTAACCCACTAATCTGAGGAAGGCTTGTATTTGCTGCTTGCTTTGCAGCCAAGGCCAGTTGCGAATGGCTGCAACTTTAGTTGACTGCGGCTTGATGCTTCCCCCATCGACCCCATAGCCTAAATATTTGGCTTTGGTCAACCCAAGTTAGCATTTCTTGGGGTTAATCCTCAAACCAGCATCATGAATGGCATGAGGGACAATCAAATCGCGCTGCAGATGTTCCTCCCAGGTGACGGAATAGATGATTATATCATCAATATGGACAGTACTATAGGCATTATAGGACCAGAACACACTGTCTACAAGATGATGGAAGGTCACAGAGGCCCTGAGTGGCCCGAATGCAAGGGCACAGTAATACTAGTGTCCAGTAGAGGTGCTAAACATTTTTTTTCTTTACTCAAGTCCATCAAGGAAATCTGCCAATAGCCTTTCATCGTGTTGAGGGCGGAGAGGTACCTAACACCACTGAGGCGTTTTAGGAAATCATCCACCCACAGCATGGGTTAGGTATTGAATCAGGAGACTGGACCACCAGCTGTGAGATGGTGCTCTTTCACAAGAGGTTATACCTTAGTGAATTTTTCATGTAAAGTCATGACATATTAGAGCGTGTTATGGGAAGAGAGAGTTGCCTTTTCCTCCAACCCTTCCTGTATTAGGTCAAGGAGCCTGCGCAGTCGCCTACTATAAAAGAGCTCAAACAGGTAGAACCCAGCGGAAGTTTGGGGTACCTTCTGAAAGACGAAGAGAGCTAATGACAGGATCTGATCCCATTCTGCACCACCTTTCTCAACATTTGCTTGAGAATCTGGTTGAGTTATTCGGCCAACCAATCTGTTTGAGGGTGATGCATGGAAGTCTTGAGGTTGGTGATGCCAGGAAGTTTGGCAAGTTATTTGAAGATTCTTGAAGGAAAGGAGTACCTTGGTCCGTTGGGACTACTTTGGGGATTCCAACACATAGAAAGACCCCCACAAGGTCCCAGGCAGTTGTCTTTGAATTCCCACCTGTAGGGGTATGGCCTATGGCTACAGGTTGGCGTAGTCCACTAAGACAGGGATATACTTATGTTCCCATGTTGAGGGATCAAGCATGTTGAATATATCCATCACAACCATTTGAAGGGAATGTCAGTGGTAGGGAGACAAGAGGTGCACGGTCCTACCCAGGGTATTTGTGTTATTAGACAATCTGGACAAGACCTGCAAAACCGGCACACCTCCTCATGTATGCCCGGCAAATAGAATCAGCCAGTAATCTTCTTCAGGGTCTTTTCTGTACCTAGATGGGAGCCTAGTAAGTGAATATAAGCCAACTGACATATCTCCCATTGGTGTGGTTGGGGGATCAGAAGTTGGCTCTGTTTTTTGCCTTGTGCCTCAGTCACCTGGTACAACAGATCCCTGTCAAGTACAAAGCGAGGCCCAGGCGGTTCAGAATCAAGAGCTGGTTGACCACCTACCGTGGTGACTGTATTCCTCACATAATTATTAGATTAGTCGCTCTACTGCACATGTTGAAAAGAGACAGGCGTGGGGCGAAACTCCAGCTGTAAGTTAGCTTTTGCTTCTGGCATGGTTACCACAGACATTGTTGGGTCTGGAACTGGCTCCACAGGCGTGGAATCCATGTTGCCTTCCCCCAGATCAGCCGGGTCATATTGGGTGGCTTATCTGCTTTTTATGCATGGGTTGTGTCTTCCTCAGGCGGCATTTCTCTAGCCATGTTCAGGCTGCTTCGCTGTTTTTTCAGCTGTCCTTGTACCAAAAGCCAACAGAGCCAGGTTTTGATATGTATGCAGGAGAGACTGGCCTGTTATCCATCATATTGTCAAGACAACAACAACATTTATTTATATAGCACATTTTCATGCAACAATGTAGCTCAAAGTGTTTACAAAATTACAAACTTACAAGGAGAGAAAACAAATACAATTAAGCAATAATATTATAGAAATGAATAACAAAAAACAAGTTAAGCTCATATGGCCAACAGAACAGAAAACAAAAAAAAAAAACTCCAGTTAGGCTGGAGAAAAAAAAAATCTGCAGGAGTTTCAAGGTCAAACATTGGCCCAGCCCCTACTGGGCAGTCTACATAATATAGCTGTTCGTAAATCAAACCTCTTAGTTTTCATGCTTTACTTGATAGGAGTTTCAATCAATCAATCAATCAATCAATCAACATTTATTTATATAGCACATATTCATACAAAAAAATGTAGCTCAAAGTGCTTTACAAAATGAATAGAAAAATAGAAGACACAATAAAAAATAAACATAAGTCAACATTAATTAACATAGTATAAGAGTAAGGTCCGATGGCCAGGGTGGACAGAAAAAACAAAAAAAAACTCCAAAGGCTGGAGAAAAAAATTTAAAAAATTGATGAGTTGATGAAGTTGGTCTCGTGAACTGCTTAGACACCTGCCTTTTCAGGGTGCTGGATAGTGCCTTAATCAGGCGGTGGTGGCACAGACCTCTACCACAGAGGAACTAGAAAAAAACAGCAGAGAATAGTGGGGATTAGGGCAAATTGCAGATTCCTAAGGAATATGGTAATTCTTTGCTCATGTAGTCTATTAGGAATACAACTGAAACGTAACAAAGAAAAGCCAAATTAAAATAATACGTTTTTAGTATTTTTTTTTTTAATGTTCCACAGTATTAGCCTGGTGAATTTCTATAGTTAAAGTATTCCAGATTTTAGGTGCATAACTGCAAAAAGTCACCTCACCACTTCTTTTAAGTTTGGCTCTTGGAATTATAAGCAGACCTCCATTCAAAGATCTAAGGTTACGACTTGGAATGTAGGGGGGACAAGCATTCCAAAATGTAAATTGGAGCAAGATTATGTAAGACATTATAAATCATTATAAGTATTTTAAAGTCAGTTCTGAATGACATGGGTAACCAAAGTAACAAAGCTAAAACTGGTGGGATGTACTCAATTTTTTTTTCTAGTTTAGATTCTGGCTGCTGCATTTTGCACTAATTGCAGCTAATTTATGTCTTTCTTAGGTAGTCCTGTTAGGAGTGCATTACAGTAGTCGACTAAAACAAAAGCATGAGCTAATTTTTCAGCATCTTGTAAAGTTATAAAATGTCTAACTTTTGCTACAGTATATTCCTTAAGTGAAAGAATGCAGTCCTAGTAATTTGTTTAATATGTGATTTAAAGTTTAGGTCAGAGTCAATGATTACCCCTAAATTTTTTACCTCTGCATTTTTGCAAACCTAAGGGATCAAGTTTGCCATTTTGCCAATCAATAAGATTTTTGTTTTATCCTTATTTAGTTTGATAAAGTTTCCACTCATTCAATCAGAAATACTGTTAAGAAGTTAAATCATAAAGCCAAAAGCGTCAGGATTATCAGGCACTATTGATAAATAAAGCTGTATGTCGTCTGCATAGCTGTGGTAGCTAACCTTGTGTTTTGAGATAATCTGGCCTAATGGAAGCATGTAGATTGAAAGAGACGCAGACCCAGAATAAACCCTTGTGGTACACCATATATAGTATCATGTGTCTCCGAAATATAATCAGCACAACTCACAAAGAATTTTCTACCTGTTAGGTAAGACTGAAACCAATTTAAGACACTGCCACAGAGGCCCACCCATTGCCTAAGGCGATTTCTAAGAATACCATGGTCTATGGTGTCAAATGCTTCACTTGAGTCTAAGAGAACAAAAACAAATATATGGCTTCGGTCTGCATTATTTCACAAATCATTTACTACTTGAAACAGCATAATTTCTGTACTATGGCTTGTTCTAAAACCTGACTAAAACTTGTCAAGGCTAGAATGATTATTCAAGTAATTGAGATGCTTGATTACTGTCTTTTCTAGAATCTAAGAAGGTTAGAAATTGGTCTAAAATTGTCAAAGACAGAGGAGTCAAGAGTAGTTTTCTTGAGCAGGATTTTAACAACTGCAGTGACGAGACATATTTGCTTACAACAATGGAAATTTTGCTGCCAGAGTCATATAGGGTGCAGATAGTGTGTCCGTTAATACGGGCCGTGCCTGTAAAAGAAAATGTGAGAAGGTTAGCCACAACCACATAACTGTGCCTGCCTTCTTGTGCTTATCTGCATTCTATGGGGATGTCTGCTTGGGAAAAGTATCCACGGTGCTCCTCCATGTCCGTCCATGGCTGTCTTCTCACCAGGAGGGCATGGACCAAGTAATCAGTTGCAACCATCTCTGCAATTTATTTGGCTGCCAGCTCTCCTGGTCACAGCCGGCGAGCCATTTTGCCCCATAAGTCAAAGGCTTGGGCCCTTGTGGGTTGTTCCAGGTCAAATTGCCAGTCCAGGCCCCACTTTGCTTGGCAGTTCAGAGTCAAACCATAACGTACCAGGATTTCACATTTAAGCATGTTATAATCTGGTGCTGCTTGTTCCTCTTGATTGCAATATGCTCTTTGAGCCTGCCCACAAAAAGGGAGCAAGCAGGTGTGCTCACTCATGCTGTGACCACTTTTCTAATGTGGACATGCACTGGAATACGAGTAGAAATGTCTCTACTTAGTCCCGAGGGTCCCGTCTAAAGTACAGGACATCTGCCTCTTCGCGGAGGCTTCTGTGCCATGCAAGTTGACCTGCTGCAGTCAGGCATTGTCAGAAACACTGCACAATGGAGTCAAAACAGAAAGTGGCAGCCATAATTAACACTGGTTATTGAATCAAAGATTAATTCTCTCTCTTCCTTTGTATTGGAATTTTTCTGCCCCTCAACTCCTCTGGTCAATATCTCCCACCTCTTTTCACACAGTTGTACTTTTATTTTCCTTGGACCAGAAGGGGCAGGTTCAATTGCCTCCCTTGGACAACTTCTCGGCGCTGTGGGAGTAAGTGAAGACAAGACTGTTCATGACCGCTCCTCCTACTGGCTTGTGGCGGTATTACATACTTAAAAAAAGCATGAAGAATAACCCTTTTATGCGCATGTGTGACAAGTGCTTTAGGCTTTATAACAAATTTTTCAATAAACTTAACATCTGCATAAGGTTTTCTGACCTTACATTGTACTTATTTTTTCATGCTCTTTTTAAGGGAAAGACAGCTTATCTACATCATCGCATTTTGGCTTTCAGTAACAATTTTTTTTGCGGTAGGGAACTCCTTATCAATTGAGACTGAGGTGCTGGGAATAGCAAAGTAGTGTCTTGTTAATGTGAAAATACGAGGGTTTTTGTTTTATTGCTCCTCAACCACGTAAGTGCATTTGAATCTAGGGGAATGATGTTCTGTATCCTGTGGACCAATTCTGTGAACCAGTGAGCTTTAGCTCTACTCTTGGGTTAAAAAAAAGAACAAAAACACAGCTTTGCCACGTGCATAGCCTGTTTTCTTTATTAGAGGAACTGGTCTGTTGTCTGTGTGGTCTATTCTTTTGTGGAATATTTTTAGCTTTGGTTTTATTAATTTTTTAGAGACCAGCTGCCAGTCCCTTATTGTGTATTTTTTAAGGAGATGTGAAAGGCCATGGTCAGAGGTTGTGTCTTTAAGACCATGTCTGTTGCCAGTTATGACAGTTCTGACTAGTTCTCTTTGTTCCGTTTGTTAATGTGACTGTCTGCTGTTTGAAAGCAAAATTATTGGAAAAGATTGAAAGGCTTTGGTGCCCACCAAACAGTTTTGTCTCTGCTGCCACTATATTAATTCTGTCAATTAAAGTAACAAAATCTTTAATTAATTTTCCTTAACACTAGAATTACCAGAGCCTACGAAAAAACTCATAGATACGTCCCACCTTAAATCGCTTCTTAAATCCCTTCACACCTCTCCGCCAGCGTCCTTTGTCCTCTAAATGTGCTGATAAAGAGAAGCTAGAAGCAGCCGGCTATTCCATCCCCCCACCAATTTAGAACGTGCACGAACTTCTCCCAGCTCATGCCTTGATTGAGTATCTGGGAGTGAAGTGGAGTTTTAGAGTGGAAATAATAGATCGTTATTTGGAACACACGCATTTCATGTGAGTTCCGTTTCTACAGTAATCTGTGTAAACACATTTTTAAAACAGAAACATTTTTCATATTCTAGTAGTAAATGACAAAATGTAGGCATAAACTATATAATGTATGAAGCCTGAAGTCCAAATATCAAAGAAACATTTTCACAAAAGGTAAAAATATAACACTACAATTGCGCATTTATTCAAAAATATAACTGCAGAAAAAAAGCCGCCTTAACATGTGACATTGACTCCCGCTTATTACGAACACCTCCGTGGTGCAATACAATCAGTTACTGACTGGGAATCAAAAGGTTCGATCCTGCACCACTCCGTTTTGAGAAGTAAACTGCTCTTATTCTTACTATTTTAGAATAAAAGCATACATTTGATTTCAGTCTGTTACAGCCGGTATAAATGTATGATACTTGTAAAAGTTAGCTTTGTTTTTTTTTTTTTTTCTCCCAGTTTCATTCTCTCAATCACGTTCCTACCCTATCCCCAAATCTGACACTGCTGTTTTCACATGAACGCACATGACGCGCTTTAGCTCTGCACTCTGTAGGAAGGAAGTAAATAACATTCAATCTAGCTTTTATGTAAGTAACATGTAAATATTGATGTACAAGTATAACAAAACAAGTGCACTTTTATTCAAGATTACAACTGAAGAAAAAAGAAACTCACAAGTACACTGCAGAGCTTCCTGTGTTTGAGCGACATGGGCATGCTCAAAAAATACAAGTGTAATGCCATGAAAAGTGCACGCAGACACTTCGGTTCACAGACATTGGTACAAAAATGCAGTCAGACTTCTTTTTAGGGCACATACACCATCCAGATGTTATATATTTGGATTTACTTACTTCCTACAGAGTGCAGAGCTATAGTGCGTCTTTATGTGAGAACAGCAGTGTCAGATGGGTTTCATTTCATTCAGTTTCATTCTCTCATTTGCGTTCACGATCCTACCCTACTGACCCCCCCCCATCTGATACTGCTGTTTTCACATAAAGACGCGCAATAGCTCTGCACTATGCACTAGTACAGTGTGTTGCCGCACCCACCACACAATGAAACAGCTTGGCATCCTGGTTGGCAACACCCCAGGCAGACACGTGGTCCAGTCCCACCATCAGGAAATGACCATCTATGTGCCGCAGCCAGGTATTATATGGGTGTCCCCTTGGCCTGGTCCAGCTGCTAGGGTCCTCAACTTTGATGATCCTTTGAGACAGATCACCCTCAGGGAATGGGACCACATGGTAGTAGTACCATAATTGGTGCTCCCTCACAATGCAGCTAATGTGCATCATTCGGGACTCCGTGAGCAACTGCTCATTTGACACAAAGTCAAACAAACAGTACCTAAGGATTCTCTGAAGAGACACAGTACCGAAGGAGTCCAGTCTTGTCTCCCAGCCATATAGCAAGACAGGAAGCACCAGAACTCTGAACACTTGGACCTTTGTCCTTTTGCATAGGTATTGGGAGCGCCACACACCCCTTTCCAGCGACTTCATGACCCAACCAAATCCATCTACTGACTTCTTAGGAACAGTCACCAGAGACATGAATGTCACATTCACAGATAACAATCATTTTTAATGTTGAAATTTATTGTACACGTGCTGCTTTGGTATTTCAACCTTTCACTTACAGTGCTTCTAACTATGCTAAGCACTGCTTATTTTTGGTAAAGGCATCCCTTCTGCTTCTGGAAGTAAAATGATCTGATGTCTGCCATTTCTCTGTTTAAATTAATATCTCAAAATAATCTTTTTATTGGAGTTTTGTAGACTATTCAGTTTTAACTCTTAATATAAATCCAACAACAGTTAATCATTAAAATCTTTGATAATTTCATTTTGATAATAATACATAATTATGTTTAACCTTTTTTATCCTTTAAAAACATATTGGCACTTTCATTAGACAGCTGCTTAAACTTCAAATAAAGTTTTTATATATTGTATATGTATTTATTAGCCCCCTTGGCATTAACCCCAAGCGTGACATGGGCTCAGAATTCCATCTAATCACAGTTAAACCTTAGTTCAAGCTCTGTGTGACAGGTAATGCTAACACTTTATATTGTCAAACCTGAATAACTCTCAGGACAGTATTCTGCTGCCATCTAACAAATTAAATAACATTATTTTGCAAAAAAAATAATGTTTCTGTGCTTTCATAATGATGAGATAGTGATGACAATGTAAATTAGATGGGTGTGCATTCATTGCATTGATGACTGTTCTAAAACATATCACACAACCGATGTGTACTAAATCTACATCAGTAAAGTAAGCGTAAGTTTCCTACTGCATTTATGCTGATGTTTTTATATTTATACAGAGTCCCTGAGGAGACAACATGCTTTTTTTTTTTTTCTTGGAAACAATCTGGTGTGCAACACGTACATCTCTAATCCCAAAAAAGTTGGGACCTGGCGTTAAATGTAAATAAAAACAGAACACAAAGATTTGCAAACCTCATAAAGCCATATTTTATTCACAATAGAACACAGAAAACATACAAAGTGTTTAAACTGAAAAAATGTTCAATTTTAAGGAAAGAATAAAGTCAGTTTGAAGTTAATGGCAGCAACACATCTCAAAAAAGTTGGGACAAGGCCACGTTTACCACTGTGTAGCATTAATTCTTCCTTTAACAGCAGTCCATAAACATCTGGGAACTGAGGAGACAAGTTGCTGAACTTTAGGGAGAGGAATGTTATCCCATTTTTGGCTGATATAGGATTCTAGCTGCTCAACAATCCCGGCTTCTTTGTTGTATTTTTCATTTCATTATGTGCTAAATGTCATTAATTGGTGAAAGGTCTGGACTGCAGGAAGGCCAGTTCAGCACCCAGACTCTTCTACTACAAAGCCATGCTGTTGTAACAGATGTAGTATGTGGTTTTGCATTGTCTTGCTCAAATATCCAAGACCTTCCCTGAAAAAGATGTCTTCTGGATGGGAGCACATGTTGCTCTGAAATCTGTATATACCTTTCAGAATTGATGGTTCCTTTCCAGATGTGCAAGCTGCCAATTCCGTAGGCACTAATACACCCCCATACCATAAGAGTTTCGGGCTTTTGAACTGAGTGCTGATAACAAGCCAGATGGTCCCTCACAACTTTAATCCAGAGAATGCGGCATCCATGTTTTCCAAAAAGAATTTCAAATTTTGATTCATCTGACCACAGAACAGTTTTTCACTTTGTCTCAGTCTATTTTAAGTGAGCTTTGGCCCAGAAGACAGTGGTGTTTGTGGATCATATTCACATAATTGCTTCTTCTTTGCATGATAAGAGCTTTAACCTGCATTTGTGGATGGTACGGCAAATTGTGTTCACAGGCAATGATTTCTGGAAGTGTTCCTGAGCCCATGCAGTGATTTCCATGACAGAATCATGCCTGTTTTTAATTCAGTGCCGCCTGAAGAACACGGGCATCCAATATTGATTTTCGGCCTTGTCCCTTGCACAAAGAGATTTCTGCAGATTCTGGAAATCTTTTGATGGTATTATGTACTGTAGATGATGAGATATTCAAAGTCTTCAAAATTTTACGTTGAGGAACATTATTCAGAAATTGTTCCATAATTTGTAAATGTATTTTTTTACAAATTGGTGAACGTCTGCCCATCTTTACTTCTGAGAGATTCTGCGTCTCTTTATGCGCATTTTATACCCAATCATGTTACTGACCTGTTGCCAGTTAACCTAATTAGTTCCAAAATTTTCCTCCTGGTGTTTATTTTTAGTATCACTTACTTTTCCATCCTTTTTTGCCCTCCTCTCAATTTATTTGAGATGTGTTGCTGCCATCAAATTCAAAATGAGCCAATGCTTTTCATAAAATAGTAAATGGATAATAGTTATGTTCTAAACATTTTTTTTTTTTTTAAAGATGGATTGAATGCTGCTGATGAGCAGTATCCAACAGTGTATTTAAGGAGAGAATCCTAAACGTGGTTATTTCATGGGCCATAACAGTAACTGACAGGTAGAAGGAGGCAGCTGCCAAGCAATTCCCTGTCCCTTAATTGGAGCTGATTGCAAAATAAATTTCTTTGTATCCTAAAACAAAAATTCCTTATTTACTAAATAGCTCAAAAGTGTGACAAGCCATTGTGTCATTCATTAAAAACAGATGCTAAAATTTAAATCAATGGTTTTATCAACCTAAATTAGTTAGCATTTTGAAATTCCATGTCAAGTACACATTTTAAAATAATTATAATTTAAAAAAAAATTAACATTAATAAGTTAAAATTAATTAAGGAACTACATAGAACTATCCAATGTCGCCTTACCTTTTTTTTTTTTTTTTTTACTGTTCTTGTAGAACTTCATGAAATTCTAATAGAGCTCTAAAATACTCTTAAAATCCATGGGCATGGAATGTCAAGTAGGGAATAATAGTTATGTTCTAAACAATTTTTAAGAGAGTTTTGTTAACCTTAACTGGCAGCATTTTTTTAGTATTCTGTATCCATTTGTTAATTGCCAATGGTAGTATTTCAGAAGAGGCTGCTTTGCATGCAAATGAAGAATTTATGTTTTTTCAGCCTGGCAATGGAAAATAAGTTGGTATAACAGTTGTCTGTAGGTTATAAACTTCACATTTGGGTGTACAACCACCCTTCCTCCCCCCCAATCCACCACCATCTTGGCGGCACAATTGCTGGCTTCACTTTAAATTTAACTGTTAACTTGTCACTGAATTAAACTTTAGTAGTCACATTTCAATATCATCTAACATCTTTTCCCTAATTTGCAAATAATAAGGTTATTTCTTCAGGATATTGTATTTTTAATCGAATTCTTTGTGTCAAGTGGCATTTATTTTATTTAATTACATGGCACTGAAAATAAAAAAAAGTTAGAAATAAAAAATTAAACCTTTAATCTCAGATTTTTAAATTGCTACTGTGGTTTCCAGTTAATTTTAGAGCCAGATTTATGGGTCAAAAATATGATTTTAAAGTTGTAAATGGTTTATCCCCTATTTACTTTGCAGAAGTTAATATGTATATTTCAGAACGTACTTATTAATCATAAGATGCAGTCTATCTTGACATTCTTTTTGTATTTTGCCTGTCCTGCCCATTAATTCTTTCAGACTTTGCCTTTTACTTGAGCTTTTCATTTTTTACTGTGTATTTATTTTGTTTTTCAATTAATTCACAGACTGCCTCAGCATGCAAAGTATTCAGAAATTAAATACAGAGAAATCCAGCCCAAGCTAAAATGGCCAGCATCAATATTATAGACACCTACTGTTTATCAATTTGGTAACTTATTATTTATGGGAAAAATGTATGTAAACCTATATTGTATAGTGAACCCAAAAATATGGTATTGTTACATTTGTATATTGTTATATTCTTAGTTGTTACAAAGTACCAGTCTTTTTTTTTTTTTTATATATATATATATATATATATATAATAAACTTGTCCTGGGATGGCATCTGGTATAAGTACCGTTTTGTCCAGGATGTTCCTCTTGATCTTAGAACATGCTTTTTGAGCAGATGGTTACTGTTGGCAGATGTAGTATTCGATATTCACAGTCATTAACTTTTGCCTACACTTAAGTTTGCTTCTTTCTTCCTTCTCTGTGGTGATTTAAATTCTGTAAAAATTTAAATTTACTATCTCTCAGCTTCTGAGTTCCTTGCTTGAATTCCATCCTGACCAGTGGCCTTTGTGACATTTGCATATTCTCCCCGTGTTTAATGTTTTTTTTCACCATTACTGTAGACTTCCTCACACATCCAAAACATAATTGTTGTAGGTTAATTGGTTAGTATGATTTGTACCTCTATGAATGAGAGTAGCTGTGTCTACGAATAATGCCTTTAATAGATTAATGTTCCATCTAGGATTCCTTTCTTGTTCCTGATGCAGCTGGGAAAAGCTCTGACACAATGAATAAATTTGGTGTCTAATTTAAATTAAAAAATACTTTAGATTAATAATTTCTTTATGCACTTCTATTTACAAAGTACAAGGTATTTTGCTTTTAGCATTGTGTCCCTGTGCTTTATAACCATTTCTTTGTTTTTTACTTAATTGATGTAGGCTAGTAAGAAGAATTGCAATATTTAAAAATAATTAGAATAAATCGAATTGATTATTTTGAATGCAAGATTGGACCTGAATTCCAGCAATTTTAATTGCAATTTCTTTCAGAATGATTTTACATTAATAACAGTATAAAACAATAGTGACAAGCAGATATATCCATTCTGTTTTATGATCATTTCCAGCTTACAGAGAGGGAATGATGTATACAGCATTAATAATATAATATTAATATAATAATATTTAATAGAATAAATAAACCTGGTCGCTAATCAAATCTTTGGGCTTTTACCAACCCGGAAGCAAGTCTACAATTTGGTCATCATCATTATTATTTTCTTTCTATAAGAACCTCTTTTTTGGCTCATTGTGCATGTAATCTCATTCTTTCAGTCAATCGTTGGCGCTTATGAAAATATGAGAATGGGGATGTAGGCTCACAGGTAGAAACAAAGTTTTTAACCATAGATGTGCTTTGACAACCTCTCCATGAAAATCAGGAACAGAAAATAAAAAAGACACACATAACAGAGTCCAGGTTTTTCCAAGTCCATAATGCGCACAAAGATAGGAGTGGAGAAATTCCACAACTTCTCAAGGAGCTGTACAAGGGCAAATAGTTGGTCTGTTGCTCTTGGGCTGGACCGAATCCACATTGCTCAATTTCAGTATCCTGACATTTTTCCTACAGAGGCTGAGGAGTGTAATTCCTCAATAATTGAAATGCATCTTCTTGAACACCCTTTTTATAAATCCAGAATCCTTTATCTTTTTATCTACCAACAAAAATGTCACTATAATACATTTACAAGGAGAAAACCAGTCCATGAAATAGCCCAGTAAACCCCAGCCAGCCACCTCCTAACCCAGCAATCATTTAAGAAGCCTTCAGACCATAGTACTTAGTAGTTTGAACATATACCTGACAAAGAAAATGTGAAAAGTAAGGCGTGAGAAATGCTGTCTCGATGCGGAAGCCCAAGCGCTATTCTGACAACTGTGACGCAACAGAGGGGGAGCACTGTCATGACGACAGCAAGCAGCTTACAGTACCACTGCAGCCCAGGTTCATTTCTGGACATATGTTAATGGCAGACCCTTTATAACAATTTGTTGATCCTCTGTTGGAAATAGACTAAAAAGTTGGATAGTTATCCAGCTTGATGAAGTACGTAAAAGACTTAAAGTGGAAGGAATCTAACTGTGAGAAAATAAGCAGAGTTATTGAAAAAGACTTTTATGCTTTGTTGATGGAATATACAAATTCTCTTTGCCAAGTGATGAAGACAAACAAAAGAAGCTATGCAAAAGCTTTAATGCTAAACTGAAGACTTTAACACTAGAATTACCAGAGTCTTATGAAAAAACTCGTAGATCCGGCCCACCTTAAAACCGTTCACACTTCTCCGCCAGCTTCTTTTGTCCTGTAAATGTGCCAATTAAGACGAGCAGCAAGCACCCGGCTATTCCATCCCCCACCATCGCAGAACGTTCACTAAGTTCTCCCAGCTCATGCCTTGATTGATTACCTGGGAGTGCAGTTTTAGAGTGGAAATAATAGATCATTATTTGGAACACACTCATTTCACGTTGGTTCCGTTTCAAAAGTAATCTGTGTAAACACATTGTTAAAACAGAAACTTTTTCATATTTTAGTAATAAACCTTACAAAATGTAGACATAAACTATAGAATGTGTAAAAGCATAAAGTCCAAACGTCAAATAAACACTTTCACAAAAGGCTGAAGGACATTAAAACAGCCTCTGTAGCGCAGTGGTAAGAGTCACTGACTCTGTGCAGTGGACTGGCTATGCTTTAGAGACCCAAGTTCAATTCCCCTCCTGGGGAGAGACTTATTTTTTTTTCTTTTTAACATCAAAACGGACATCCATCCATCCATTTTCCAACCCGTTGAATCCGAACACAGGGTCACGGGGGTCTGCATAAAATTTATAAACTGGTATGCACTGTCAGTTAATGAGATCGTTATATTTTCATGTGCCTTCCCTGTTTATTCATATACAGTATCTAGTGACTTATCTGCCTGTCTGTCTCTCTATTACGCAGTGCTCTGTCTGTCTGTCTGTGTGTTATGGATCTTAAAAATAATAGTTGTAAGGACACTTGTTCATGTTAATTGCAGTCTCAGTTGTTAAATATTTTAAAAGGAGCATCCCACATGAAAATATAACGATCTCATTAACTGACAGTACATACCAGTTTATAAAAGTGTGGGCATCCCTGGTCTATAACAAGGCTCTCATAGAAAACATTAAAAGTTAAAAAATTTTAAGTATTCATGAGAAATTTGAGCTTGCAGCTTCATGTTTTATTTGCTCTTAGTCACTCTCTGTATTAAAATTGAACTGCTCAAATGTGTCTGAGAATAACTGCCAACACTAAAATGATGTGTGTGTTTTAGCGTTCCTGGCAATGATCTTACCCCATGAATGGATTGTGTTTGCCTTGAATTGGTTTCTACCCATTGGCTCCCTGCTACCTTGCAGTTGAATAGGCTGCCTCATTAATTTTTATATTTTCATAAATATATTTGAATTATTTTCTTAATGCACAGTAGCACTTGTGGTAGTTAATTAACTTCTTTTAATTTCTTGATAATAATTGAATATCAGCCAAAAAAAAAACCACACCCTTATAAACATGGTAACTGCCCTGTTAGACTGTAACAACTCATTTACTACAGTTAGATACATACATGCTTAGTGTTAATGATTTGTAAAATGATGATTTTGCTTATTTTACCTCAAGTATTGCTAGTCAAAAAAACTTTACTATGATTTTTTATTTTTATCTTTGGGTGCATTAAACTGTTTCTAAAGTGCAGGGGTGATTGACTAAATGTAAAAAGAATACCGGTTAGTATGGAGAATTTCTCATAATTACTGAGAGCACGTTTTTAATGATCTTGGCATGCAGAGGTGGAAGATAATTCATCAGTAGTTTTATTTTGAATGTGTAAATATTTTCCATACACATGCAAGGAAAACTGTTTAATCTTCTATTTGCATACATTGTCAAGTCTGCAGTGTCTTCTTATACAGTACTAACATCTTTACCACTAAATAAGACATTTTGCATAGTTTGTTCAAAACTACACCATGCATTATAAGTTGGAACAGAAACATTGATGAGCACCTGTTACCGGTGAAATGTTGATGTTCTTTCATGTAGTGAAAATAAAGCAAACCCAATAAGTCTGAGATCACATTTTAGATAGCTGCTGATTGAAACAACAAAAAATATACTAAATGTTGTTTCCTATTTGGGGAAGATCACACTTGATTACAGGTAGTCATCGACTTACAGCCACGTTTGTCCCTTAAGTCATATTGTTTGTTTTATATCTTTTTTATCATCATTCTTGGCACATTGTGTAGATTTTCTATCTTTTTTTTTGTAAATTATTTTTTTATTTTTTTATTATTTTGTTTCATTATTACTGTTGCTTGCATGGGTGCCAAACCTTTAACAGCTTCATAAATCCTTTCTTTGTCTGTATTATGTTGCATCATCAGTGTGAGCCTCTCCCAGTGTTCATTGTGCTAATTGTGAGAGGAGGATTGTACTGGCAGAGTTTAAGTACTCATGTTTTCTGGTTTTTCATTTCAACCTCTTAATAAACATTAACAGATAAAGGATTTCAGTATGGTTTTATCATCCCTTCATTGCGGTTCAGACAAAGTGACACATAAAGAGTTACAACGCAGAAGCTTCAGAGGTTAACTGGATTCAAAGTAAAAATGCAGCAGTACAGCACGTGCGG
Organism: Polypterus senegalus; assembly: GCF_016835505.1. NCBI lineage: Eukaryota > Metazoa > Chordata > Cladistia > Polypteriformes > Polypteridae > Polypterus > Polypterus senegalus. Next base: position 77,276,122 of record NC_053170.1, read on the forward strand.
CAAACACCGGTTACAATGGGATAACTTAAAGTTGCATACATTCACTTTCTTTCTTCCCTTGTACTGCTCGATCACCTTCATTTTTGTGTCAAGATAAATTGCCTTTTTTCCTGTAATTTTAAGACAAATGTAGCTAAACATAGTCAAAACTGCTGCAGGTAATAAACTGAAATCGAAATAAATGAGTCATGGCATACAGAGCTGGTGTGGCGAAAACTGTTATTTTCCCATGAGACGCAGTAGTGGTTGTAAGTCAAATGGTCTTAAGACGCATAGGTTGTAAGTCGACAACTACCTGTACTAAGAAAAGGCATTCTTGTGATTGTAGTTATGGGACTAATCAAGCTATTCTCAGGCAATGGAAGAAATGTCACTATTGACAATATTTTCATATTACTTTCTATGGCAAATATGCTGCTTGCCTAAAAGACAAGACTGCTCCAGACTGAACTGTAAGTAAAATGAGACTGAATCTGCCATCACACTGAAAAGCAACAGAAGACATGATTAAGATGATGTTAAAGTGTAGAAACAGTGCCAGTGCACACAACAAAACAAAGTGAATAAAGTACCACAGTTTTTGTTGCACAAGCTGCTCAACCTATCATACTGCTTGCAGTGTACCTACACATTCTGTGAAATATGTAAATAATTCTGGAATTTTGGTAAATTATTTATATAGAAAAATATTTATTTTTACTTAATTTGTTACTATATGTTTCTTGCAGATTGAATATTGTTGTTCTGCTTTTTAAGCTGAAATACTGACGTAGTTTTATGCTGACCCAAATGCAATGGAAAGCCCCAAATGTGCCAGCATTTTTGGGGTCCTTTTCGGTTTTTTAGCCCCGGTTGAATGGAGCATTGCCCATGGGAAAATATATAAATGCAATTAAAACAAAAGAATACTGTAAAGTGTCACTGTAATAAAGTCAGGAAAATGACTGCCATTTTGTAATTAGCGTATGTGCTTTTCATTTACAAATGTCTGCATATTCATAGATATACAGTATGTGCGTATGTTGTAAATTTTCAAATCATGTCTACAAAAAAATGTATGTTATTTCATGTTTTAAGCTCAATGAAGTATGTTGTTTTAAAATAGAGAAGCAACTTTGAAGCAATTCCAAAGCAGCAGCAGTGGACCACAACTTTTTTTTTTTTTTTTTAAATGAAAACTTAGGATAACATTTAAGTGTAAATATTTTTTATGCTGTGTGCCAAGAAATTGTTTACTTTTACATTAACTCAAGCTATATTAAATTGTCTGTGATTTTTTGGTGGATAGTGGGGATTATGTTGGTAAGGATAAGTTAGCAGGAGGCCAACCTAACAAAGCCATTATTGAGAACAAAAGTATTCAGATGCCACCTGGCGTAGCCTGAGCAGTTTTAGTACTGAACAAGTGCATGGCAGTTCTGATGGTAAATAAGACCAAAACCAGGTTCTAGATAGAACATCACCAGAGACACCTAAACTATGCTTACAATTGGTCAGTTTAGAGTCGCTAATAAATGAGTCACCGTCATAAACAAATGCTAAAATATGGGTTAGATAAAAACATCAATAGTGTATTTAGACTCCATGTATGTCTTTAAAGTAATTGCTTTAATAGGCCTATGCCTTAGGGCAGTGGCCACCTTCCTTCTAAACCATAAGATCACCTCTTGAAATCAAAGCAAATCAAAGACATGCTGTCATGTAGTCTTCATCTAAGTTATCCAGAAAAATGTGCAATTAGGTTATTCCCAGTTTACTGTCAGTACATCTATACTAATAAAAGGCAAAGCCGTCACTCACTCATTCACTCACTCACTCACTCACTGACTCATCACTAATTCTCCAGCTTCCCGTGTGGGTGGAAGGCTGAAATTTGGCAGGTTCATTCCTTACAGCTTCCTTACAAAAGTTGGGCAGGTTTTATATCGAAATTCTACACGTAATGGTCATAACTGGAAGCAGTTTTCTCCATTTACTGTAATGGAGATGAGCTTCAACGCCGTGGGGGCGGAGTTTCGTGTGACATCATCACGCCTCCCACGTAATCACGCAGTACATAGAAAACCAGGAAGACCTCAAAAAAGCTCTGAAGAAAACATGCATTATATAATTGAGAAGGCAGCGAAACAATAAGAAGCGACGAGTGACATATACAACCATATTCATGAGTTCTGCTACTTCGGAAACAAAGCACGATGTAAACCTACACTTTAAATTAAGTTCATAGACAGGCTGCCGCTGGCGTTTGTAATTTAGTGCCTGCCCATATAAGGCCGTCCGTCAGCGGCAATCCAATAGCAAACTGCCACGGGTAAATATTCACGGGTGAAGGACTGTGCTTATGGAGAGGAAGATGAGATGGTCAGGGTGGTGTTTGACACAAACTCAGCGAAACTGCGAGAGAAAGTTTTAAGTGCCAGGACTAAGGTAACATTAAATACAACCATGGACATAGCACGAGATGGCACCAGCACAGCTGGGAACCTTCGATGCATGTACACTGAGTGGCTCACGTGAACTGACGCAGTGCACAGATAAAAACCAACAGTTCCAAAGAGCGCTGAACAAAAACCGAATTACACAATTAATAAGGCGGCAAAAAATATGAACCGTCTCATACATACAAGCATATTCATAAATCCAACTACTGCGGAAACAAAGCACACGTTGGAAAAATATGGCGTTATTTCAGTGCCACTATTCTGAGCACACGTAAAAAAATATTGAGCGCACGTTAAAAAAGATTGCAAGTTGCATTTTGAAGAGAAATTTATTTTGAGCGTACAAAAGCTGAATTTGAGTGAACAAAATTCATTGCTGCGTGCAAAAATGTATTTCAGTGTTTGCGCTTATCCATATACACACACACAATAGCACCCCTCTCGCTCAGTTTTTCATTTGCGCTTGCTCGCAATGTGTTGCTGCGCTCACAACATTCTCTGCTGCGAGCGCTCAACTCTCTGTACACCGTTATAAGTGTGCCACAAAACCAACCAATCACAGACTTGGTTTCAAAAATTCTGATTGGCTCTTACGGTCTCCAATCAGCTCGCTAGCTGCTGCATTCCGGAAACAGTCAGTTGGCATGGTTGTATAATGCAACTACATTATACTACACCAACGATAGTCTTAACAAATAATATATTTTAAAATAAAATAATTAAAGATATTATCCGCAAATTGGGGTTTAATTGAGTTTAGCTGGATTTAGCTACATTTCGGACTGTTTCCGGAATGCAGCAGCTAGCGAGCTGATTGGAGACCGTAAGAGCCAATCAGAATTTTTGAAACCAAGTCTGTGATTGGTTGGTTTTGTGGCACACTTATAACGGTGTACAGAGAGTTGAGTGCTTGCAGCAGAGAATGTTGTGGCGCAAGCAACACATTGCAGCAAGCGCAAATTAAAAACTGAGCGAGAGGGGTGCTATTGTGTGTGTGTATATGGATAAGTGCAAACACTGAAATACATTTTTTGCACGCAGCAATGAATTTTGTTCACTCAAATTCAGTTTTTGTATGCTCAAAATAAATTTCTCCTCAAAATGCAACACTTGCACTTGCAATATTTTTTTACGTGCGCTCAGAATAGTGGCACTGAAATAACGCCATAGAAAAAGTCAATGTCCCGCTAAAGGAAGACAGTGTAAAAAAACCCGTGCATGCAGTGTGTCAGGTCTCAGATAAAGAAGAAGACGAGCTGTTTATTGATGCAGTAAGAAACGAATCGATGAATGAAACCTGTCATCTTTACAACGATTGACAAACACGGAATGTAACTTGAACACAACACATCCTACAAATACGAACCTGATTGAAAGAAATAATGATAATCAAATCCTTGATGACAGCAACACTCAGTAACACTCACAAAACAAATACTGTATATTGACAGTCATGTTACGTTATTTTTAAAATGTTCCCTTTTCTTTTTCTAGCTTTTTTAACACACTACTTCTCCGCTGCGATACGCGGGTATATATATATATGTATATATATATACCGATCTACATACTCGAATAATGGATACTTTATTCGCCATCAATGATTGTTTTGGTAAAGCCATACTCAGTGTATTCATTAGATGAACGGTAAAAAAGTAAGAGCGAGGGGAGGATGACTTATTGAGGCTGTAGTGCGCGTCAACTCTATCTGAATTGCGCGATCACATTTGAAAAAATATATCTTTTCAAGTTCTATTTAGTCCATATGTGTCAAACTCAAGGGTCGGGCCACATCCGCCCGGCGTGTAATTATATCCGCCCGAGATCATTTTATATACTGTATTATTGTTATTAAAGCCCGGGTATATGAAGAGCTGGTAACACAATAAACTACAGATCCCATAATGCAGCGCTTCAGCTGCCTTGCCGAACACTTACCGCGTTAATCAAGTCTACCTTATGATGCTGCAAGTTATTGCGAAGCTAGCTCACACGATGCTGAAGAGAAAAGTTGATTCTGAAAATAGAGCCTTTAAAAACCGATGGGAGGCTGAGTATATGTTTACTGAACCCGTGTGTCTCATTTGTGGAGCTAATGTGGCTGTAATTACAGAATTTAATCTAAGACGGCACTATAAAACAAAACATCAGGGTAACCTGAAAGACCTGAATGCAATGCAGAAGATACAGAAAGCAGAAGAATTAAATAAGAATCTGACACTTCAGCGGACGTTTTTACCTGTGCACAATCACAAAGTGATTTCAATTGAGGCTGCTTTTATGGGAGACACAACCACTTGCCCCACTTTCCCTGTTGCCAAGTAATGTTAAACCAAGTCGTCACTACGGTGTTCCCAAATCGCACTTTGCTGATAAACTGAGCGCACTGAGTTTGCACGGCGCTTTGGTGACTTTGAAGAACAAAAAGTCCGTCTACATGCGGCTCAACCTTGTGCATGTTTGGTAGCACATATCTGTGTGAGAAGCTCTTCTCAGTGATAAAGACTAACAAAACAGCACACAGGAGTCGCCTCACTGATGAGCACCTGCAGTCCATCCTGAGAATCTCCACAACACAGAACCTCACACCAAACAGAAACGAACTTGTGGCCAAAAAAAGATGCCAGGCGTCCAGCTCTAAAATGACATATGAGCAAAGACAACTGAATGATTTGATTTGTTATTGCTGAAAGGAACACATTTTATTTATATTTCCAGGTTTTGTTATGCAGCATGTTCATATTTGAATTTGTATAATTTTGACAGGATATATTTTTATGGAGAGCAAAATCTTTTGGGATATTTAAAATCTAAGTTTATTTTTTATATAAAATTACATAAGAGTAAAGAAATGTGAATGTTTGTTCTTTTAACGTTTACTTTATTTCTAACTTGTATAATTTAGACAGGATATATTTTTATGGAGAGCAAAATATTATAAGTTGTTTAAGGTTTGAGTTGATTTATTCAGGAATAATATTCCTGTCTGTTTTACCATTCCTACCAAAGATATTTCTGTCGACTAAATAAAAATTCCTTCTATTTAAAATTTAAATAGAACTTGAACAAATACGATAGTTCATAATATCCACGCAGACTTGCACGTAAGAGCGGGAGTCATCCGTTTTAACAAGCAGCGTATTGCACTGATACGAAATAGCTGTGTGTGTATATATATGTAGATATGTATGTATATGTATATATATATGTTTATATGTGTGTGTGTATGTATTTGTGTGTGTGTATATGTATGTGTATATATGTAGATATATATATATATATGTATGTATATATGTGTATATGTATAGATATGTATATATATATATATATGTTTGTGTGTGTGTGTAAATATATATATATATATATATATATATATATATATATATATATATGACAACAACACTCATCACTCACAACAGTGACAAAACAATTACATTGACAATCATGTTACGTTATTTTCAAAATGTTTCCTTTTCTTTTTCATTGCTTCTTTAACACACTACTTCTCCGCTGCGAAGCGCGGGTATTTTGCTAGTAAGTTCATAAAATGTCAATTTGTTCCTACTTTATTAAGATGTTTCAGAGTTCTAACAAACATGCCATTAACATTCAGTAAGATGGCCGTGGCAAGAGACTATATGCAAGTGTTTTGTATTTCAGGACAGATTGGCCAGATGTTTTATATTGTACTGTACTTATAGTCACAATTTCCATTTATTTTATGTGCTATAAAATAGAAAGAGACAACAATCATAAGAAGTTGGGGTTTCACACCGTATACTTGGCAAACTTGAGCAAAACAAAGTAGCAATATGTCTTTACAGACTTGAGTCCACCTGAAATGAGAAATAACCGGAAAATGCCCATTATATATTTGACAGGCAGGAAGAGAAGGGTTCTGTGGGACTGGAAGTGAAAGTGATGTGTGTAAGTGGCGGATTCTTATGATGGTCTGCAGAGGAAAAGAGGGGAAAATGTTAGAGAACAGCGCCAAGCCCCCCAGTATGGCAGAGACACAAATTTATTTAAGCCTGTAAACTGTCTCCCATGTTCACTTGTGTGACAGTGTGTATTTTAGGGTCTCTTTACTAATTTTTTTCTTTTCTAAACTCCTAGACAACGAAGTATCAATCAACCAGACTATAGCAAACATTTGTAGATGTAGACAGACTATCAAAGTGCAGCAAAGTGTATCATGTGATCTTACTGTTTGATAGCTGTATTTTGCTACTGTTACTAATTATATTGCCCACTGTTTTTAATGAAGTAGTGTGAAAAGGAATAACCTCTGTAATTTATTTATTTTATTTATTTATTTATTTTTCCGGATTACTACACTTCAGCCTGTATTCAAAAGTGGCATGTGGTGTAGTTGGAAATACCATAAATCAAATCACATGTGATTTCCCCATTTTAGCTAATTTAAACTGTCAAGTATGGTTTCACATTTCTATACTTGCATATTCATTTTTGGAGATTTTTCTCTCTAATTTGTACTAACTAGTAAGCATTACAGGAACAATGATATTGTCAATGCCAGTTATGAATCATAATTAACACTGTGTTCCCTTTCACACTAGCTTACAGAAAAATTGGAGCTTGGTTTACTAAAATTACAATAACCTTAAATGTGTGTCTCTGTTTATGTGTAGAATGCCATTGTGCACATGTATAATTGGAATCACTGTGGTGGTCCTTGAAGGTAGATGAATAGTCTGTTCCCAAAGCACTCAGGTCTGGATTCAAACTGGGACCCTGTCTTGCTGTTTGTCTTATTTATATACAGTGCCTCCGGAAAGTATTCACAGCGCATTACTTTTTCCACATTTTGTTATGTTACAGCCTTATTCCAAAATTGATTAAATTTATTTTTTTCCTCAGAATTCTACACACAACACCCCATAATGACAACATGAAAAAAGTTTACTTGAGGTTTTTGTAAGTTTAATAAAAATAAAAAAAACTGAGAAATCACATGTACATAAATATTCACAGCCTTTGCTCAATACTTTGTCGATGCACCTTTGGCAGCAATTACAGCCTCAAGTCTTGTTGAATATGATGCCACAAGCTTGGCACACCTATCCTTGGCCAGTTTCGCCCATTCCTCTTTGCAGCACCTCTCAAGCTCCATCAGGTTGGATGGGAAGCATCGGTGTACAGCCATTATAAGATCTCTCCAGCGATGTTCAATCGGATTCAAGTCTGGGCTCTGGCTGGGTCACTCAAGGACATTCTCAAATTTGTCCTGAAGCCACTCCTTTGATATCTTGGCTGTGTGCTTAGGGTCGTTGTCCTGCTGAAAGATGAACCGTTGCCCCAGTCTGAGGTCAAGAGCGCTCTGGAGCAGGTTTTCATCCAGAATGGCTCTGTACATTGCTGCAGTCATATTTCCCTTTTTCCTGACTAGTCTCCCAGTTCCTGACACTGAAAAACATCCCCACAGCATGATGCTGCCACCACCATGCTTCACTGTAGGGATGGTATTGGCCTGGTGATGAGCTGTGCCTGGTTTCCTCCAAACGTGACGCCTGGCATTCACACCAAAGAGTTCAATCTTTGTCTCATCAGACCAGAGAATTTAGTTTCTTATGGTCTGAGAGTCCTTCATGTGCCAGAGAGGAGCTCTGGAGCTCTGACAGAGTGACCATCGGGTTCTTGGTCACCTCCCTGACTAAGGCCCTTCTCCCCCGATCGCTCAGTTTAGATCGCCGGCCAGCTCTAGGAAGAGTCCTGGTGGTTTCGAACTTCTTCCACTTATGGATGATGGAGGCCACTGTGCTCATTGGAACCTTTAAAGCAGCAGAAATTTTTCTGTAACCTTCTGCAGATTTGTGCCTCAAGACAATCCTGTCTCGGAGGTCTGCAGACAATTCCTTTGACTTCATGCTTGGTTTGTGCTCTGACATGAACTGTCAACTGTGGGACCATATATAGACAGGTGTGTGCCTTTCCAAATCATGTCCAATCAACTGAATTTACCACTGGTGGACTCCAATTAAACATCTCAAGGATGATCAGGAGAAACAGGATGCACCTGAGCTCAATTTTGAGCTTCATGGCAAAGGCTGTGAATACTTATGTACCTGTGATTGCTCAGTTTTTTATTTTTAATAAATTTGCCAAAACCTCAAGTAAACTTTTTTCACGTCATTATGGGGTGTTGTGTGTAGAATTCTGAGGAAAAAAATGAATTTAATTAATTTTGGAATAAGGTCATAACATAACAAAATGTGGAAAAAGTGATGCGCTGTGAATACTTTCCAGATGCACTGTAGATATTATAGTGGGCAGGTCTTCTGGTTAGCAGGGGGTGACATAATGTCCCTTTAGGAAATCTAGGCAATCTATATGATCTAGATGACACTATTTTATTGTGCATGACTTAGGGACTAGGAACGGAAATTCCTGACTCTTTTCCTTTATAAAGGTTTCTTTAAATTGCATGCTTTTTTGTGCTTCATTTCTTTTATTTTTTTGGTGTTGTGCTTCTTATAATTGTGCCTTGCTTGTTAGTTTGTACAGTGACCTTACCTTAACAATGCATCTGCAGTGGTATTACAATGTTGTTTACCTACTGTAAGCTGCCAGATAGGACTGTTACTCTAATACAGCTGAAATGACTTTGATCTGTCTTCATTAAATAACATTTTTGATACCATAGCAGTATTCTTTACTACCATTTAGAGACCTGGTTGAAAACCAGTTGAGAATAAACTGAGGACTAAGAGGATGAGGGACATATTTTGGCTTGAAAGTCTTTGAGGTTATTAATGAGGACACAAATACTTCCATTTGTAAGACAGGAAATTGTGAAAAATAAATACTTTAAGTGTTGTTTTGAAGACTGTGCCTAATTGGATTAACACTAAAATAATGTCATTAAACCTTAAATCATATTTAATTGTATTATTCTATGAAGATGTTTTCTGTAATTTCAATTGCTGTGTTGAATGCCATTTTTGACAATATACTAAGAGTACTGTACCTGGTTAATATAGTAATTTAATGATTTTTTTTTTGGTGATTTCTTGTTTTTTATGATTTTCTTTATTTTCATATGGCATTATGTCTAAACATTTCTGTTTAATTTTTCATGTCTAGCTTTTTCAGAAGGAGCAAGTTGATCCAATCCAGCCTCCGCTCCAGCATCTGAATAATGTGGGACAGGGCCTGATACAAAGTGCAGCAAAAAACTCAGACACACAGGGACTGGAGCATGATCTTGAAGAGATCAACATGCGGTGGAACACTCTTAACAAAAAGGTACAAGGGTTCACATTAAGTTAAACTATCACACTAGGTATTATAAAGCCCTGGTGTTCCCTACTACAATAATCTAAACCAAGTTTATTTGGGTAAAAAAAAGAGATTGTTTACTCAAAATATACTGCCACGAACCTTACTTTATTTACCTTACATCAGTTCAATGGTAACATTTCTTTGAATTTGCGCTGTATAGGATGAAATAGAAGCCTAAACTAATTAGAAGCAGAATGTATACGGTATTTATTTGTATTACCAAGACAGGGTAATTATTTCACAAGTAGAAAGAAATTTCTTTGCACAGATTAAGCAATAATATATGTGAAAAACATAATTTATTCCTATCAGTACTGAGTTTATGCCTGCTCTCCTTGTCTGTTTGTGTTTTCTATGAGTGCTTCAGTTTCTTGCATCATTCCATAGTTGTGCTGATTAGCTTGCTGGTAAATTGTCCCTGTGTGTGCCTTTATTAAGTACGCTATATAGTGGACTGATGGTCCTAAACTGAGCAAAGTGAGTTCAGATAACAGATGTAGGACTTTGGTTATGTGAAAATGTTTGGTAGGGTTTCTTATTTGTTAAGAGAACATCGAAGCAATATGGACATTATAGCAGTCTAGATGAGAATATAATGTAGATGACAAGATTTGTCAGTCTTATCCACTTAATTCTTAAAAAAAAAAATAATTTTGTAGGTCCCTAAAGTCCTATGGTCTATTACGCTACTTGGTGAATTATTTAATTTGTGTATGGTTCTCTGTGTAAAGAAAATTGCTCTATTGTTTGTGTGACATTTACCCTTAACATGTTTCCACTTGGTGCATGTGCTCTTGCTGAACTCATTTTAAAGTCATAGTATCTGTCCACTATACAGATTTCCCTTCAAAATTTTAAACACTTAATCATGTATCTTCTTGAAAGTGAAAAGGCTCAGCTCATTTAATCTTTCCTCATACTAACTCAACCCCTGTAGCCCTGGAATCAGCCTAGTCTCTCTTCTCTGGACATTTTATAGTATTGCTATGTTCTTTTTTTAACCTGAAAACCAAAACTGTACATGGTACTCCAAATGTGGTCTAACCAGTGCATTATAACACTTGAGCATAACCTCCTTTCACTTGTACTATACCCATTGTGCTATATTATCTAACATTCTGTTAGCCCTCTTAATGGCTTCTGAACACTGTCTGGAGTTTAATGGTAGCAAGTCAACTGCGACACCTAAATCCTTTTCATAAGACTGACTTTTAATTTGCAGACCATCCATTGTATATTCAAACCTAACATTTTTACATCTTACCTGTAATACTTTAAATTTGAAAACATTACATTTCATCTGCCTTTAAGCTTTTTTGTGTTATATATTTTACTTTTGCACTTAAATCTTGAGTTTAGAATTTACTATTATGCATATTTATCTTTACATCATTGTTTGTTCCTTAATGTACAGTTCTAAACCTGGCCTTTCCAAAAGTGTCTATACCCCATTCCTTAAAAAAATCCTTGACTAACCTACTCATATGCCTCTCCAACACATTGGTTCCCCTTCGATACAGATGTAACCCATTGTGGTGGAACAGATTCAATGTGTTCGAAAAAAAGACCCGGTGTCTCATAACCCTGTACACTCCTAACCTACACCAATATTTGAGCCACATGTTAAGCCTCAGTCTTACTTGGAATGGCACATGGCACAGTCAGAACTTAGGAGAAGACTTCCTTGTCAGTTCCTGTCACCTAATTTGAACTGCAGAACTCAGACTACCCTCATGTATGTCATTTGTTCCAACATGGACAATGACAACTGGGTCCACCCCTGCTCTGGCTAAGAGCCTATCATCCCTTCCAGGAAAGTCTCCGAGCTTTGCACATGGATGGCAACACATTATGCTAGACTCTCTGTCTGTAGAGCAAACCTGCGCTTCGGTCTCCCTAATGATTGAGTCCCTAACTATCGCGGCCTCTCTCGTTCTGGGAACTGGTTTCGAGATGGCCCATTGGAACTCTTTATGCCTGCTTATCTTCTCAATCTTCAGAAACATCGTCCAGCTCTACAAAGACTTGAAAACAGTTTGATACTTTAGTTCTGGGATTGATGCCCGTGGACAGTGTGCTTTGCACATTGTGACCTGACCCTCTTATCTCTCCCTGTGTGGTCTGGAGTCTCCTCCCTTGCCACCTTAGGGATGCACACCATCTCTTCATTGAACACCTGGAACTGGGCCAGCAGTTTTCTACTACAACACAGGCCAGGCAACTCCTCCTCCAGTTCCACAACCCTGTGCTTCATGAGCTGAATTAGTTGATATCTCCTGCACATACATAGCCCATTATCCAATAGAACGTACATTTCACTGACCACGTTGTTAAAATTTGACTATGGGTTACTAAAACAGCTCCACTTTTTTATTAAATGTAAATAATTTAACTTAAACGGGTAAACTAAAAAATTATATTAAAGAACTGTTACTGTTAGTTAATTCCTTTAATAATCTCCTGCTTGACTGCCTGGTGTCTTTTATTGAAGTTATCTTGTTTTCTCTGTCTGTTCTCCTAACTACATACCAGGATCCCTTCTCTGAACTGCTTTGAAGTCAGCTGCCTACCCGTACCAAAAATGAATGCTTTCTTACTTACGAATGTTTTTTTCCTTGATTTCTGTTAGCATTAAAGCTTAACCATTAGAAAGCTATATGTTGCTCTATCCTATTATTCTTTATATGCCTTGACCTTTTTCCTACTAAGAAATTGCTGTTACTTTTAACTATTCGTTGCTGCTAAGCTAATTACTAGCTAACAGAGTTGCTGGTTTAAGGTATAACCTACTGCCTAATCTCACTGATGGTAGCTTATGAAATGCAAATTACAAAAAAAATACAAGTAAATACACATTACAAGAAACTTTTCCAGTCAATTCCTTAAACCCTTAGCTACTTCTGCTCCTGTGCAGGAGAAAAACAGCAAAGATCACCTTATAAAAAGAAAGAAAGCTTTAACAATTCCCACACAGCTCCTTAGAGGCAACCAAAACACAAAGTTTTAGGAGAAAAATTTGTGTTTTAATTAACTCTATACATCAGAACACAAAACTCCCCATACCTCCACTTGCAAGGAGGACATCAGCACATCAGTACATCCCAGTTTCAGAGCAGCAGCTCATCTTTCACAACATTCAAAACACTCTCAAAAAAGGGTATGTGAATCTGTAATCTAAAGTAATATGCTGTAATGTAATTTCCAAGCCAGCATTTCATGTTCATTTTAGATATATTTTAGAAGCACTACACAGTAAATTAAAAAGTGGTAACTAACATGTGTCTCATGTATTATAAGGACAATGATGTGTTATTATTATTAGCTGCCAGAGTTGCATGGTATACTGGTACTAAAAATATCTTGAAAAACCAAATTTTTAAAACAATACGGTACCAGCATTTTTGCAATTTTGATACTGAAAATAAACGGTAGTTTTGAAAGACATTGTGCTCAGCTCTTTGTTCTTCGGGTCTCTAAAGCAGTGTAGACAAACCCTCCCAGCTCCTTTTGACACACTAGAGCACTGTTTAGAAACTATATGTTGCAAGTGTTTGTGATGCATCTTCACATGATTGTCTAGTAAAATTAGAAAAAAAAGTTCATCCAAGTTTGAATTCTGTACAGAGTGATATACCCGCCTCTTTTAATTCTACTTTTTATTGTGGCAGTATGAAACTACACCACTGACACATCACTTAGATATTTCTTTCCTGTGGCATGAGAGTATAATAAATACAATAAGTATTCCTGAAATCCTGTCTCACGACCCATTAACATTCTATCTGAGAAGACTGATGGAAAAGATGTGCATCAGAACAAGATAAATAAAAGGAACTGACAGATGAGCTTGTGAGATGAATGGACTGTGGCACTAGATTGACAAAAAACATTTACAACATAGCTGGCATTGAAGAGTTGTTTTCTGTGGTGCTGCTTGTAAAGCTTACTTGTATGCATCTAAATTGTGATTTGCAAAGTTTGAATGCTGTATGCACACATAAAATGCAAATTATTTACCCGTCGCTATAGTTTTAGGGAACTATAAATCCCATGGCCTATGGTGTTATTCTTGCAATGAAAAATTGCTGTGGACTGCTTATAATTAACCTCCTTACTTTTTGTTACATTTCTCTTTATTATAAAAAAAAAAAAATCTTGTGAGGGAGACTAGGGAGATGAGACGTAATCTTCTCGGATGACAATTTGACGTCCCGCAAGACAATGCAGTGAGACAACATTTAAAACAAGCTCATAGATATCTAACCTAGCAGTTGTTGGAATGCTTTTTGCAGACACATGTTATGTGCTCCCAGCTCTTAAAAATAACGACAAACATAAAACGAATGTTGCCAGCAGCAGCAAGCCAGCAGATGATCCGACTGCTTCTTCTTTGCGTGCGTTCAGCCCATACCTTCAGCCCCCACACAACACAAGCAGCAGAGACGCGAAGTGGCAAAAGAACAGCTGTAGTACAGGCTTTTAAATTATCAACGCGCAGCGTGACAAGCAGAAAACTCAGCTCGCCAGCAGGAGCAGCAACAAGCCAGCAGATGATGTGACCGCTTCTCCTTAGTGTGCGTTCAGCCACCCCCCTTCACAACACAAGCAGCGTTATACATCCTGTGAGAAAGAGATTTAAACATGCCCGGGGCCGGAAATTAAGGACAAGTATTGTTTTTACAAAAGATTTAAAGTAAAAGTGAAAATAATGCATATGTAACAATTCCCATGAAAATAACAATCTCTTTAAATTGTATATCCAGTAAACCAAACCCTGGAGTGGGCGAGCGAAGCATTTTCTTAAAAAACATGGACTGAAGACTGTTGCTTTCAGCTGTAATCTCCTCATTAATGTGACACAAGGGCAATTTGCTATGGCTCCTAAAAGAGTTTCTTTCCTTTTCTGTGCTGTGAATGTGCTATCAGAGTCCTACCTGTGCTGATAGTTTTGAAAGCATGTAAAACACACAGAAATATGATTTTCACAGGGCTATGAATTTTTCACTATACAGTCCTTGTACAGAGTTTGCCGCCAATGCCTGCATGCCCAGTGTAGGTAAAGGTCCGTGCCATATGTGTTTTTGTGCCTTTCAGTATGTACAGGGATCCTTTTGAAAACAATGTGAAAGCTCCAGTGTGGATTGAGATTGTTTTCGTTTAAAAGCCCAGTTTTTAAATGTCCCCTTTTGATGTGCTTTAGACTGTTTGATGGACAAACCACCTTGCCCTCCTACTTCTTCTCTTCAATGCCCTGCTCACTCTGTAGGGAACAACAAATTTAGGTGCACTGGATAATTCAAAGAGTCAAAGGAAAACCATAGATTGTAGTAAAGTAGGGATGCATGTGTTTATGCAGTGCAACTGGCGCAACACATATTTATGCAGTGCACCAAGTGTGCAACCTGGTTTTGGTAGGCGAGGGTTATGGAAAGTTAAACAATATTTTCTTCTGTACTGATATAATAACCATAAAGTACAGTACTTAGGTCTGAATGCTGGTATTGATGCCAAGGTCAACATTTTACTACCGGTCCAATTTTACAGTGAAAGTGAGATATGCAGACTTTACAGTTTGTGCTACTTGATTCAGGTCATTAAACAACTACTCTGTGAGTTTGTGTGGATTTTGACAAATACTGGTCTAAAAGTTATTTTTTTAATACTTCAGTTTTTTTTTTTGTTCTTTATTAGACTATTTGGTTTTCTTGGGTGGGCTTGCTATGGATGCAGGTTGGCAAGAGAGCTGACAACCAATGAATGCTTATCTGGAAAATCAATGCATAGAATGTAGCAGTGAGGAATAAGGAGCATTGCATGTTTTGAGCCTAACAATCAGAAGGGAGGTTCATCTTTCTTATATGTTGGGTTTTGTATATTTCAACAGAATGGATAAAAGAAAAAAGCGCCAAGACTGCGGCTCAGTTTGCTGCAGCAGTTAACTCTATGCACAGTAGCAGAACAGCAATGTCACAAACAGAAGAGAGTCTTGTCAGTCTAATGTCTCTGGAATTAGGTATCATGAAAAATGGGGAAAAGAGCAGAGACTGGTGATGAACTCACCTCAGCTATTCCTTCACAGAACATGGGATCCATCAGGAAGCGCACTATTGGCTGTCAGAAAAAGGGGCAAGAACAGTTGTTATGCAAAATGTTAACTTGGTCAATAAAGTAGACCTTCCCAGGAATTTTCAGTCATGTAATCAGATATGGTTCAATGATGAGTTCAGAGACTTTAGCTGGTAAATCTGACATACCCCATGACAAAACGTTGCATAATGTGACACTGGCTTTTTTCTCCTAAGAACTCCTCTGATACAGAGAGAAAACTTGTAATTTTTTTGGACAGCAGTTAGGTTTTAATACATCAGAACATCCCCAAACTGAGACACCCACACTACCATATTTGATGCATGTGGTTCTTACAGTGAAATGTAATGTGAGCTTCTTCAAACATTCTGTAATAGAGAAAGTGTTGGTCAAAAAATGTCTAGTCAATAACAGACCAAACTATGCTTCCAGCACTGGATATTTCAGGAGTTTTATTATAATGTAAATCATATTTACAATTTTTTGTAGATGATGAGAAAGGTAATTACTGCATATTATGAAATATCTAGTGGGTGACATTACAAGAAATATGTGTTTCTGAGTTGCATGTTATGTAGCGTCCACACTGTTGGACTGAGAGCTGTGTCCATATTCTAGTTAAGGCAAACAATTTAAACATTTTAGCAATGCCATAGGACTCTGTCACTTCTGTATCTTACCTCCACTCTTATGTAGGATTTGCTTGGATAAAATATTTAGGATTCTTGTGACACTTGAAAAGTATCCAGTTTCAAGATATGGTAATTGCTCTTTTGTCATTTGTGGAGGTTTTCTTTTTAGTAATCTGACTGTAATCTCTGACATCCAGCAAAGATTCACAAAGAGAACTAGCACTTACCACTAGAATTACCAGAGCCTACGAGAAAACTCGTAAATTCGGACCTCCTTAAATCCATTCTTACCTCTCTGTCAGCATCTTTTGTCTTGTAAATATGTCAATAAGCAGCAAGCAGCCTGGTATCCCATCCCCCCACCCACCGCCGCAGTTCAATTCGCAAAGAAGTTTCTCAGTGCTCAGCGTTTATCTTTGAGTGAAGTGCTGGAGCTTTTATAGGGTAAACAAAGTACATCGTCATTTGGAATATAAACATTTCATGTGTGTTCAGTGTCATCAACAATCTATGTAAAAACCTTGTTAACACAAAAACGTTTTTCATGTTTTAGTAGTAATTGACAAAATGTAGACATGAAATGTATAATGTGTGAAGCCTGAATACAAATATGAAATAAACACTTTCACAGAAGGTACAAGTATAACAAAACAAGTGCGCTTTTATTCAAGAATATAACTGAAGAAAAAAGAAAGCAGGTTACAGTGGACAGTTGATACGACAGCATGTGTGGTGCACTTCTAAGAATTGCTGCCTTCCAATCAATAGGTTGCGGTTTCAATATCAGCTGCTTCCCAAATGTATACAATAAAAACATACATTTGAATTGCGTCTGTAAATTTATAGTTAAAGTTAGCTGGGTTTTTTTCAGTTTTATTCTCTTACGTTCCAACCCCCACCCCAAACAAACAAACCCCACCCCAAACAAACTTGTTTTGTTATACCCCCTCTTTATTTTAAAACCATGTCAGATGTTGTGCACGGAAAAATGTGGACATGGATGTGAGTGGTGTGCGTGATTGAGAATGACTGTGGCTGTGAATTTTTTTTTATTCGGTTTTATTCTTGAGTGTTCCTGCTGAATTAGTATGCACCTGATCCATGATGTCAAAGCCGCACTGACAAAAAAAGAGACACTTTAGAACTTAGATCGGAGAAAGAGAACAGAAGCTCTCCCCACAAGAAACATCCACTCACATACAAGAACAACGCAGCTGCACCAGGCGTAAAGGAGAAAGGTGGCACTGTTTGGATACAGGACGAGGTCCTGCGTCATCCTGCCAATCACCTATCCTTCAAAGAAACAGCACGGCTTTCTCCGATCTGAGTTCACCTCTGTTATAGCACGTCTTTATTTGAAAACAGCAATGCCAGATTGGGGCAAGTGTGAACACGACTGAGAGAATAAAACTGAATAAAAAAAATGTTTAACTTTACAAGTATCATACATTTACAGCGGCTGTTACAGACTGAAATCAAATGTATGCTTTTATTGTATGTTAGTAACAATAAGAACAGCTCACTACTCAAAATGTTTATTTTGGGAGACGTTAAGACTCAAACCCAGGATCTTATGAATAGGAGTCGGCAGCTCTAACCGCTGTACTAGCAAAGAAGCCAGGATGACAAGTAACCCTAACCCGATTTATTTTTCTTCAGTTATAGTCTTGGAAAAAAAGCGTATTTGTTCTTTTATATTTATGTCTTTTGTGAAAGTGCTTATTTGATATTTGGACTTCAGTCTTCACACATCATATACTTCATGTATACATTTTATTGTTAATACTAAAAAATGGAAACGTTTGTCTTTTAGGTATGTGTTTAGCATTTCCTGTCATCCTACACTTACACAGAGCTTTATTGACACAGAACACATGTGAAATGCATATGTTCCGAATAATGATATATTTTTTTAGCCTAGGTACCTGACTCACTTGATAAACAAGGCTTCAGTTGGGAGACGTTTTTGCAGTTTCTCCGGCAGTGGGGGGGATGGTATAGCAGGCTACTTGCTGCTTGGGATTATCAACAAATTTACAAGACAAAAGAGCTGAATGGAGACGTTCGAGTGGATTTAAGGTGGGCTAGATTTATAAGTTTTCTCATAAGCTTTGGTAATTCTAGTGTTAAAAAAAAATCTGTGGAAAGATTGAATCCTTAAAAGAATACTTGATTAGGATGTGGGAATCAACTGCTTCAAGTCAAGGGATGTAAATACCACAGATTGTTGACGGGAAAGGCAAATAGTAGTGTTCCTAGTGTTGCATTGAAATACCAAAGTAAAGTGGCTGTGAAACTGAAGCTAAGTGTTCAAACACAAAGGTGGACTCAGAATCTGCCAAAGGCTTTTTACTTTGTCACCAGCCTTGGAATGCACTGGTGAGCTTTTCACTAGTGTTCCAAATAGTTTTGTTGTTTTGAATCCTCTCACTTACAGCTCAAATCTGCGTTGAAGATTTTATTTTGCAAAGAACTTGTAAGGAGATACATAAGTAACAATATATCGTTACTTGAAATACATACATTTCATATGTGCTCCATGTCTACAACGATCCATGTAAATGTATGACAAAATGAGAAATGTTAGGTCCTGTAGACACAAAGCAAGTACAGTATATGTGTTTATTATATCAAATATAATTGCTTGAATGTGAGTTTTTACTTTTCTGACAATCACTCTTCTGTGATGTCAGCCAGCAAACAGACATGCCAGTTAGCATTAACTTTTGCAACAAACAAACCTACACAGACTGTTACTCAAAAGACATATATCTATTATATCCAGGATGACTTGTTGAATGTGAAACACACACAAACACACAGAATCATGCAAACTTTTTATTTGGGAACACTATTTCATGACTCCACGACTTTATATAACAACTTCCTATTCACAGTAATAAGACAAGTGTGCTATTATCCAATAATAAAACAGAATAAAAAGAAATAATTCAAATGACATGTTGCTGTGAATTAGGGTTAGAACATAACATAAACTTGATTTATGCATTATAAATGTGTCACAAAGTAAGAACAAAATAATACTAACAGTGTCAGATGGGGGAGCGTGAACGTGTTTTGTGAATTTTGCAGCAGTCTTTTAGCTAGCGATAGCGATGTGAAGAAGTTGTCTGTTGTCTTTCCTAAATAAGGAGTTGCATTGAACATGGATGTTTCGAGTGTCTTGGTGTCTTTATTTCTGAAAAGGGTCTTCATTCTATTGAAACTTTATAGAACACTTTTAAACCTCTCATGTACTACCAGTTGTCACATGGGGGAGGACTTTATTAGAATCGAGTTGTGAGGCTTGTGGAACCATTTTTGGACGGGGTAGAAGTATAACAACAGACAACTTGTTCACATTGCTATTGTTGGCTAATAAACTGCTGCAGCATGTGGCCACCACTGAAGAGGGGACTAAGGGGTGCTCCTGCTGAGTGATTTCAGGAGCAAGAGTGACCAACTCCTCCAGGAGGGCTCCCCTGTAAGGTGAAGGAACGACAGCAGGAGTCAGAGGAGCTACCTCAAACAGCAGCAGGGGCCTACGTCATTCAAAGGGTTGGTAGGACATCTCCTGTGGCTGCAGGATCCCATCGGGATAAGTGAAGGTTTTAAAAAGGATGCACCAGGACACTTGTCTCTTTTTATAGATCTGCTTCCTGCCTGTGATTTTCACCTAGTTTTTAATACAATATTTATGATACATGTTAACCTCCATTTTCACCTAATTTTATGGATCGTTTAGTGATGAACGATTTGTTTTTGCACTGCACTATTGGACACTTTGTTTTTTTTTTGTTTGGTTTGAATAAAAGCACTGAACCACTTATGCACCAACCTCTTTCTGAATGTATGTGTCCTCATTTGCCCAGCTAATCTCAGTCTATGACTATCAATGGTTATGCGTTCAAGAGCTCTTGGAAGCACTAGCGATAGTGGAGCCAACCTGGACCGTCACAAGACCTCCTTGGAAGTATTGTGCACAGTTTCAATCTCTAGACTACAAAAAGGGCACAGCAGTGCTAGAAAAAATCTAGCAAACATCAATTGGGCTGATTCCAGGGTTACAGGGGATGAACTAGGAGGAAAAATTAAAAGAGCTGAACCTTTTCAGTTTAAGCAAGAGAGAATTAAGAGGAGACATGATTGAAGTGTTGCGAAATTATGATGTTAATTAGTACAGTGGATCAAGATTGTTACTTTAAAATGAGTTCAGCACAGGACACAGTTTGAAACTTAAGGGTATATTTCACAAAAACATCAGGAGTTTTTTCTTTACACAGAGAACCATACACAAATTGAATATGATACCAAGTATTGTAGACAGTTGGACTTTAGGAACTTTCAAAACTAGACGTTATTTTGGAAGAATTAACTGGATAGAACTGGCAAGCTTTGTTAGACTGAATGGTTTGTTCTTGTCTAGAATGTTCTAAAAGGCCTGTCTAGCAAAAGTGTCATAGGTGAGTATGTAAACTTGTTTCAAGGTAACTGAAGCACACTCCTTATAAAAACCAAAATAATATGATTTATTCATAGACAAAAGTATTAAAAAGAAATATGATAACTACATATGCATTGTCATAGAAGATAGGACATAAGAAAAACGAGACAGAAGTGGTTGGCTGTTTACTGGCTATTTAGAGTTCCAGTTTGTCTTGGCACAGATAAAACAGATTTATGATGCCAAGTTTTTAAAAGTGATGTCCAATGTTGTTGTTTTTGCTGTTGTTGAGCTCAAGTTCAAGTGGAAGATTTGTCTTGTAATGTAGTGCATTCTTTCTCTATGCAACATGGGTGTGCTGTTCTTTTCACATATAGGTCCTTTGCTTTGTTGTCTACAGCTTCAAAGGGAAAAGCATAGCTTTTCTGGGACAAGAACTTAGATGCTGTATTTCTGTTCTTGAAGTAGTAAATGCTTTTCTGCTGTAGCTGTGTCTTTCCCTTGTTCCCAAAATCAAGCAGGTACTGAGTTAGCAAGGTTGAATCCAGCATGAGTCAAATGCATAATAAATGAAATTTCTCAGTCCAAGAAAGTTTGTTTTAAAAAGGTTTAGTGAAATTACAAAGGAAAGCATTTCACACAAAAATAGAGGAAAAAAGTTATTACAGTAATCCCTCGCTATATCGCGCTTCGACTTTCGCGGCTTCACTCTATCGCGGATTTTAAATGTAAGCACATCTAAATATATATCACAGATTTTTCGCTGGTTCGCGGATTTCTGCGGACAATGGGTCTTTTAATTTATCAGTTTGTTTGCCCAGTTGATTTCATACAAGGGAAGCTATTGGCGGATTGCTTAGAAGCTACCCAATCAGAGCACGTATTACATATTAACTAAAACTCCTCAATGCTATAAGATATACTTCCCGCGCGGTGCTCGATTGTTTGCTTGTCTCTGTCTCTATCTCAGCCTCTCTGACATTCTCTGCGCCTGACGGAGGGGCTGTGAGCAGAGGTGCTGTTTGCACAGAAGCTGTTTGCCTAGTGGATACGGACGCTCCTCTAAGAAATGCCGGTTTATCGAGGTGCTTCCAAAAGCACACGTATTGATTTTTTTTATTGTTTGCTTTAATCTCGCTCTCTCTCGCTGTCTGACGTTCTCTGCACCTGACGGAGGAGATGTGAGCAGAGGGGCTGTTTGCACAGAGGCTGTTTGCTTAGAAGATATTGACGCTACTCTAAAAAATGCTGCTTTATTGCGGTGCTTCGCCAAACTTAAAAGCACGTGTATTGATTTTTTGATTGTTTGCTCTTCTTTGCGAGCGCTCTCTCTCTCTCTGAAATTCTCTGCTCCTGAAGAGAAGATATATTTGCATTCTTTTAATTGTGAGAAAGAACTGTCGTCTCTGTCTTGTCATGGAGCACAGTTTAAACTTTTGACTAAAGGGTGTTACTTCATGTCTAGAGGGCTCTAATAATGTTAACAGTGTGGGAGAGTTTATAAGGGCTTAAAATATATAAAAATAACCATACAAACATATGGTTTCTATTTCGCGGATTTTCATCTATCCCCCGCGATGGAGGAGGGATTACTGTACACTAAAAATCAAAAAAGGAAGAAATATTTCTGCTACAAACTTAGCTTTTTCTTGTTAAACTTCAGGTACTGTCTATACTTAAAGGTTGTTTTATTTCTCTATGGCAAATTTCCATATGCTTTACGTAATATTACATTCAGTACGTTCTGTACATACAGCACATTCAATATATTTCACGCATTCAGTATGATACGATATGTTACGTTATGGCTTGAAAACTGTTTGCCCTCCATACCTTGCCAACTGCAAGGCAGATCAAATACTGGAACTAACCTGTAGTCAGAGGGGCGAGAAATAATTAGAATATTCCATTTCAATTTAGCTTGTGGGGGATAAACATTTTAACGTAAATAAGAAAATACTTCTATCAATACTTCTATCAGTTAAATCATTCTTTAAGCAATTAGATTCAACAATAACCTCATTTATTTGGAACTCAAAACATCCACGCATCAAAAGAGCGACCCTACAAAGACAAAAGGAAGAAGGCGGCATGGCTCTACCTAACTTCCAGTTTTATTACTGGGCAGCAAATATACAGGCGATAAGAACCTGGACACAAATAGAATATACAGTACACAGGCTTGGACCGCAATAGAAGTAAAATCCTGCAGTACTTCTTTGTATTCCCTGCTCTGTGCTCCAATAAACACACGTTATCGGCAATACACTAACAATCCAATTGTGCTCCACTCACTTAGAATCTGGAACCAATGTAGAAAGCATTCTAAGACGGAGAAGCTGCTATCTGTGGCACCTCTGCAAGAGAACCACCTCTTTCAACCTTCACAAACATATGCAGTTTTTAATATCTGGAAAAAACTTGGAATTAACTTGCTTAGAGATCTTTATATAGACAACGTCTTTGCATCCTATGAACAATTACATTCCAAATTTAACATTCCAGCTACACATTTCTTTCACTGTCTTCAAATCAGGAACTTTATTAAACAGAAACTTCCAAATTTTCCTCATCTTGCACCCTCATCCACGCTGGAAAAAATTTTGCTTAATTTCAAGGAATTAGACTCCATCTCTACAATATATAAAATCATTTTACAATCCCTTCCTTTCAAAGATCCAAGAGGACACTGTGAAAAAGGTCTCTCTTAATATATCAGAAAAGGAGTGGAAAGTAGCAATGCAGAGAATTCACTCGAGCTCCATATGCGCAAAGCATACAATTATACAACTCAAAATTATATATCGAGCACATCTGTCTCAACTAAAACTCTCCAAAATGTTTCCAGGGCATGATCCAACCTGCGAACGTTGCAACCAAGCCCCAGCCTCACTGGGTCACATGTTCTGGGCCTGCACCAAATTAACATCATTCTGGACAAAAATTTTTAATCACCTTTCAGACGGCCTTGGACTCACAATCCCTCCTAACCCATTAACAGCTGTGTTTGGGGTTCTTCCAGAGGTGCTTAAAGTGGAGAAGGACAAACAAATTGTGATTGCATACACTACAATGTTGGCACGCAGACTCATTCTGATAAACTGGAAGAACCCAAACTCTCCTCTTTTAAGTCAGTGGGAAACCGATGTGTTATATTATTTGAAATTGGAAAAAATCAAATACTCAGTTAGAGGATCCGTACATACTTTTTTCAAAACATGGCAGGATCTAATCAGTAATATTTTAAAATAAGTTTATAAAGCACAGAGAATTTATTAATTTAGGTATGTTTACAAGCCTTAAATTTTACGCTTTTGCTGCTCTCTCTCTCAGGGGTGGGGATTGATCTGTTCTTAACTCAATTCTTTTTGTAAAAACTTGATTGCTTTGTATGGATTGTAATAAAATTAATAAAAAAAAAAAAATACTTCTATCAGTTTAACATAACCTTATACATCCGGCCCCTGAATATTTATGCTAAGGGCAAAATCAATTACTGTAATCCTATTTGGTAAGAGTCTTAACTTATTTAAGAAACACTTAAATGAAAATTTAAAAGAACAAACACAATTTAAGCAAACAAAATTTAAGATTAATCATTTCAATTAATTACTGTTTTTTGGAGCAGGCACAGTTTGCTTATAGGTCTGTCAAGGGTGCTTTTTAGTCTACACACAAACTCTTCTGACTGTACCTTTAGTATCTGGCATTTTCTTAGTGACTAGGCCCATTACCTAAGAGTTATGAGGTACAATTTCTTATACAAGGAGAACAATTTCATCCGGTTCAAAATTTCTTCTTGATGAGAACCATTTCTGACATTCAAGTATTGGTAAATACTCTTTAGTCCATCTTTTCTGAAACAAATCAGCAATGTATTGTGCTTGTTTCCAGCATCTTTGTGTATATTGGCCATTTTTAGAAAAAACGTTCTGGAGGTATGCTGGGTTGAGTGATTGGGTATCAGTGCCTACAAGTCATTTGGATCGTCTGATATCTTTTTAAGGAGTCTGTTGTTGAAGATGGATTCTATTTCATATATTATTTTTGAAGGCTTTCATCGTCTCGTGTTTGTTGGGTAAGTACTGAGTTTAGGACTTTTGTTATGCTTCTGATTTGTCTTTCTCACACACCGCCTTAATGAGAGGCAAACAGTGTAGTGAAAATCCATGGCATTGCAGTTTTGTTTTTTTTTTCTTGGTACAGGTTTTCAATACCTTCTCATAGTTCTCTTTCAGCTCCAATAAAATTTGTTCCATTATCTGAGCACACAAGTTTGACTTGTTCTCTTCTGCTTATAAATCGCAGAATTATATGGCATTGATACAAGAATCATTGATTGATATAAGAATCATTGTCTAAGCTATATGCAATCTCTATGGTACAGCTGTTATTCCTAAGCACCAGCCATGCAGACATGTAAACTTTCTGTTGATTGATAGTTAAGCTTTAGTTTTTACACATTGACAGCAATATGTAAATTGAATGATTTCTTTTTCTTCGGTTATATTAAATAACAGCGCACTTGTTTTGTTATACCTTTTGTGAAAGTGTTTATTTGATATTTGGACTTATACACTTCACATCAGTTTTTTGTAAAATATTACTATAACATGAAAAAAGTTTGTTTTCAACATTTTTGCCTCGCATATCTTGTCATCCTACATTTACGCAGATCGTTGTAGACACAGAACATACATGAAATGTATGTATTCCAAATAACAATATAATATTTACCCTATACAATTCCAGACCTCTCACACCCAGACAAACACACTTGAGCTGGGAGAACTTCAGCTGCATCAGTGGGGGATGGGATAGCAGGCTGCTTGTGCTGATTGACACTTCTGCAAAAAAGAGCAGAAAAGAGCAAAAAGACCTGATGACGAGGTACAAAGGACTTTAAGGTGGCCCGGCATTACGACTTTTTTCGTAGGCTTCAGGGATTCTAGTGTTAAGTCAGGTCTTTTTAGTAATTGTTCATTCAGTAAAAACCCTTGGTAAGTGTTTGTACAGTCAAAAACAACTCTTAAGTTTATTTTTCTTTGGATGGTATACTCCATGGTGAGGAATGTTCTACACTGTTGTCTTCTTTGAGTGAGAACTGTTCTGTGGGAATCTTAATACAGTAATCCCTCCTCGATCGCGGGGGTTGCGTTCCAGACCCCCCCGCGATAGGTGAAAATCCGCGAAGTAGAAACCATATGTTTGTATGGTTATTTTTATATATTTTAAGCCCTTATAAACTCTCCCACACTGTTTATAAATATTCCCCGCAGAGTTATACAGCATAATCCCTTTGTATTCTCTTAGATATTAGGTAAGATTCATTGAAATTATGTATATAAACACACTGTTTATATACAGTAAAACCTAAATATTATTTTAAAGATATTGAGTGTCTCCGATATCACATGTTACAGCCATTACGATAGACATGCCACCAGCAATAAATACATACAATGCAACAAAAATAGTATACAGTAAATGTGTGTGTACAGTGACACTAAACGTACATACATGTACTAAGTACTGTAAGTAGAAAATTAATTATGGTTACTCACCAACAATGACACAATGACTTGTCCGATAACAATGAGTTTTATTTTACTGCACAACAAAGGAGAGCGTTACAGCCCTTAAAGGAGCCACTTCAGGCGATTGTGAAGCACTGCCGTTGTTCTTCTTCTGGCAGTCTTCAATCCAAATCCCTAAAGCAGATTCCATTCAGACTACTGCCTTATTACATCCACTTACAACTTGTTTTGCACCCTGGTTAAAAGGACACTGCGGCCGTAGATCTTATATTCCTTTCCTACTTTTTAAATAAAAAGAATCGTAGCCTTCAACAAATCCTAAACGTTTACCTTTTCGCAATCGTTAACATCTTCCGTTTGCGCTTAGGCACGGCCCCTGAAGCAGTAGCAGATCGTTTTGGAGCCATAATGAAGGGCTTGACTGTGCACAAAGATAAACACAAAAAAGCACAACTCTTTACACAGCGAAACACGTTGATGCTGAATGAGCGAGACGAGACTTCCTGGTTAACACTGCATTCAGCAAGCAGGAACTTAACTGCATGCTCTGATTGGTTAGCTTCTCAGTCAGGAGGACTTAACTGCGTGCTCTGATTGGTTAGCTTCTCAGTCATCCGCCAATAGCGTCCCTTGTATGAAATCAACTGGGCAAACCAACTGAGGAAGCATGTACAGGAAGTAAAAAGACACATTGTCCGCAGAACCCGAAGCAGCGAAAAATCTGCGTTATATATTTAGTTATGCTTTCATATAAAATCCGCGATAGAGCGAAACCGCAAAAGTCAAAGTGCGATATAGCGAGGGATTACTGTAGCGTATTACTTATCTAAAAAGTCTTTAATGAAAATTTTGTAATCCTCATGGAATGTTAAGCTCTTTTTAAATATTTTTCTTGAGGCCAGTAGCACACTGCTCTGCAATGGAACAATTGTTTGGCATTTTTAGTGCCTCATCTTTCAAAGAAAGATGTATGCCATTGTGTCCATCCACCAGTTTTGTCGACTCTGAGACTGTATGCATGAACTTCGTCTTCTTGTGACATTTTCTCTTTCTCCTCACAGCTGCCACCTCACCATTTGTTCTAGTTCCATTATTGACACACAATCTGCTGTATATCTTTGCTGTCTTTCATTATCTGACCCCTTTAGTATACCATTGACAATCAATTTAAGGGCCGTCTTCACTTATTAAGGATGCACACCTCTACTATGTGTGGCCCACCATGGTTTTAAGTACATTTGTACCTATTAACAAGCCAACTTCTGCTTTTATGTGTGGTAGATCCGCATCTTTAAGATAAGACCATCTTACAATATCTTCTTGCACTGGGATGTTTTCCTTTTCCACTAGGATTACGTTCAGTGCTTAAACCTCCGACAATTCAATAAATATATTTTCCTCAATTCCACAAACCTGTCTGATAGAACAGAATATTTTACTAGTTTCTGTTTATTGACCCTATCCCTTTCCACTGTGCCAATATAAACTTGAGGTTCACGTACTTTTGCCACTCACGGGTGTGTGGTATTCGATCGTTTTCCTTAATGGATGTATGGCCAGGTGTGGTATTTTTGTCTCGTTTGTTTGGCTGGTTTTGCTTTGTCTGCTTTTTGGAGACTTTTTGTTTGCTTGTTTGCTTTTTGTTGTTGTTGTTGTAGCTCTTCTTTCAGAAGGATATAACTGCTCTTAAAGATTTTCTGTGCAGAATGTTGTTGTACTGGCAAAGTCTTTAAGGGGATAGGTTTGTATACAACTTACACTAATTTTAGACTTTTAGACACCTTCTTTACCAGTCCAAGTAGTAGTGCATGTCTCTGATTCAACATCGACATACAAACAAGAAATATTCTTCTTTTCCAATGGTTTAATGTCCTTTTTTTTAGTGGGTGGGGATGTTTTTTCTGTACTTATTTCTTTACTTATATGTAGTTTGTCTGGATGTAGCTGAGAACATATTTGATATTTTTTTTTCTCCACAGTCTTTACTAAGATGTCCTTGTTTAAAGCATTTAAAGCATAAACCTTTAGATTACAAAAAGTCGATTATTTTTTTTCATTTTTTAGTCTGTTGATCTTACTACATAAGGAGGGCATTACTTTAATTGCAAAACAGACAGAGATTACCAAATGCCCCGTCATCTCTGCCTTTGTGACCAAGGTTTCTTGAGTCCCCTTTTCAGCAGAAGCTGTAGCAAAACTGCAAAGCTGCTTCTTTTTGGGCCTCTTTTCATAGGAGACTTCCCTTTTTGTCAGCCTTTTCCTTTTCCTTCTGGTAATATGGCTTTGATAAGCTCTTCCGTGCACAGGATATAAAGATCTTGTAGCCTGTCATTCTAGAAAGTTAACTAGGTATGTGAGTCGTGTGCCTCTGTTTTCATTTTCTTCAATATCGCAAGTTATATTTCCCACTGTCCTCTCAGCTGGCAGGGAAGCTTTGTGGGTATAGTATGAAATTTTGCTCTGTTGTCAAATTCATACCCATTCTTCACATTGGACATAAAGTTTATTCAGCCAGTAGTCTTTCAGACCTATTCCATCATCCAACTTTGCTTGTGGCCACTTCATTGTTTTGTTTAGGCATGCAGCGTCTATCTGTAGCTGGCTTCCATAATAGCTCTCATGCTGCTTCTTGGCCTTTTTGTAACCTTCCTTTGGTGGCTGGTATGTACAACATTTAACAATTTTACATGGCGAACCTTTGGTAAACTACACTAATAAGTCTAATTTATCTCAGGGGTTCTCAATCACCTCTCCCACACCATGGTCAAATGCTTTAATTAAGCTTGCGTAGGCCATTGGATCACCTTCAAACACTGGAATCTTTCTCTAGGGTACGTCTGCTTTATTTTGCTGTTCATAATGTGAACTGTGATCTTGGTTTGTATTTATTTTCAGTAATACACAAAGAACTACAGCTACATACACCATATGGCTTTTCATTCTTTTCAGCTGGTTTTTAGGAGCATAATAAAGATTTGAAATACCCAAAGATATTGGTTTTTCAGGAGCCATATAAGGATTTAAATTACTTAGAGGTATTGTTTTTTTCAGGAGCCATATAAGGATATGAATTACTCAGAGGTATTGGTTTTTCAGGGGCCTTGTAAGGATTTGGGCTGCTTGGCATGTGACCGAGTCCTTTAAGAGCTCTCAATTTTGCATTGTATTCTGCAATTCCTGCCTCTAAAGCTAGCTGATCTCTTTTAGCTGTGCTTCTTGAAATTCTCAATCCCTCAGTTGTGTCTCTAGCTGAGCTTTTAGTTGTGCTTCATCATACTTCCTTTTGGCTCTTAACAGTGCTTCTTCCAAATCTACAGTAGAGCTTACAGCCTATACGTACTGCATGAGCGAGCAATACTGCGTGTACCACCTCCTGCACACTGAGTGTACTAATAGAGGTAGCTGCTGAGCTTACTCAGCTGTTTGGTTTTACAAAAACTTGAGAAATACTGTGGGTGGGAGTGACTTTGTCAAAAAATCAGTACTCACTGAGTTGATACAAAGGTTTTTCATCTACTGTATTGGAAGGAGTCTTAGGGACAGTTTTATTTTGATGTGTTTTCCAAACCTAATCCATTGTATCTCCAAGAAACGTATTTAAAGTCTATAGTTTAGCACTGAGACTTTTACATTGCTTCTTTTGTTCATCTTCACCACTTTGCATCATTTAACTCTACACATTCCCTTTTCACTGCAGAAGATTCTGTTTCTGTTTTGATAATTTTAATTATGTTTTCAGAATGAGATTTATTCTTCTTTAGGTTTTCTATGTACTTATCATATTGGGTAACTTTCAATTTTTCCAAAATAGCTCCTTGAAGCATTGTTACTTTGTATATTTTTTCATCAATTTCCAATTGGGAATCGATACATTCTTCCAAAAAGTCTACCATTAACAGTCGTCCAGAAAAAAACCTGGGCTGCGCTGGTGAGCATCTTGCTTTTGTCATAGAGATGCTCTCTCTCTGTTGCATCATAGTCATCATGATAGCCACTCGGGCTTCCGTGTGGAAATAGCTTTTCAATCATGCTAGAGGAATGCTTCTTTTAAAGTATTTAAATTCTTTCCTCTTAGCTTATACAGTCACACAAAAGAGGACTTTCAGTGTTTTTTGAAAAATTCAGTTGTGATCAGCAAATATGCCAAAGCATGCAAACATTAAGGTACCTGTTGAGTCTTTCAAGATGTTCTGCTTTCTTCCACCGCAAGCCACCGTCAAGCTTAAATAAGCAATTTTCAAACTTAAAACTGTAGCTGCGTCTCTCCCAGATTCCCAAATTCGAACAGCTACTGAGTTGGCAAGGTAAAAGCATGATTCAAACATGCAACAAAAGAAATTTCTCAGTACAAGAAAATTTGTTTATAAATGAAATTAATGAAAATTCAAAGCAAAACAGTTCACACAAAAATAGAGATAAAAGTTATTACACCTGCAGCATGAAAAGCAAAAAAGAAAAAAAATTTTTTACAAGCTTGACTTTTTCTTGTTAAACTTAAGTTACTTTCTGTACTTAAAGGTTGTTATTTCTCTACGGCAAACTTACATATGATTTACTTAATACATTCAGTATGTTCTATATGTATGGCATATGATACAATACGTTACGGTTTCAAAACTGTTTGCCCTCTATGCCTTACCAAATGCAAAGCGGATCACAATTTGGGAGTAATCTGTAGTCAGAGAGACAAGAAATAATTAGAGTATTCCATTTCAATTTAGCTTGTGGGGGATATAATAGTCTCCCATAAACTATGCATTAATATATAGGCAAACATTTTAAAAATAACTAAGGAAATACATCTATCAATTTAAAATAACCTTACTAAATAACAAATGTCTCTTACATCAGCCTTCTCAAATTGCCCTCACAGCTTGGCATGGTGGAACAGTGCTCATATTCAGGATTATTTGTTCAGATAAGTCATTGGATTGAGCCTGTATACACTAATTGGTGAGGGAATTGTTAAAACTTTGCCATTACAAGATTTTTCCTTCTGCACATAAACTAGACCACTTTCAGGATCTGACTTTTTAACCTGCTTACCTGGCTTCACTACCTGTGCTTCAGCCCATTGGTTCGTGGTCAGTGTGATCACCTTGATATCCAGGAGTTTTTTCTTTGGAAGTGGCTAGGAGATCTAAATGACAGCTTAACACAGGCCTTGGTGTCTGCAGCAACTTCCCACTCCTAAAACTATGTGCACCGTGACACCTTTCACATTTTATCATCCTCAATGGGATAATAAAGAGTTAAGAAAAGAAGCTGCAAAGAAGAAACATCTTTTTTTAAGGAGTATAAGTCTAATAACTCCAAGGTGAATCATATCATATGGCTAATGAGAAAATGAGAGCAACCATTAAAAAAGATATTAGGAAGGCGAAACGACAGTGGAAAGGAATATAGAAGAGAAGGCGAAAGATGACCCAAAGAGATTCTTTCAACAACAACAACATTTATTTACATAGCATATTTTCATACAAATTATGTAGCTCAAAGTGCTTTACAAGATGAAGAAAGAAAAAAGAAAAATATAAAAATAAGATTACAGAATACTATGTAACAAAGAGTAAAGTAAGGTCTGATGGTCAGGAGAACAGAAACATTACTACTCATTCACTCAGAAACGCAAGTAAAACATTGGGTAAGTGAACCAAGAGAGCCTGGATCATCAGGTGCTATCAAACAGCTGTGTGTTGTCAGCATAGCTGTGGTAGCTCACGTTATGCCTTGAGATAATCTGACCTAATGAAAGAATGTACAGGGTGGCCCACGAAAAAGTAGCCCGCCTTCCTGCCAGAGTGGCGCGCCGATTGACTACCCTCATCACGATAGCTGTTTAGACGTAGTGCAAACGTGTGAGTACGAGCTGAGCGACATGTTTTTAATTCCACAAAGAATCATTTTCAGCACTTTCTGTAAAGAGTGAGTAAAGATTTTTGAATTTCAAGTTTCTTTCTTTATGGAAGGGCGCCTTTTTTCGCCAGGGAGGCGAGCTACTTTTTCGTGGGCCACCCTGTAGATCGAAAAGAGCAGTGGACCCAGGATAGATCCTTGTGAAACACCATATAGAATATCACATGTCTTCAAAGTATAATTACCACAACTAACAAAGTATTTCAGTATTTTAATAATAAAAAAAGTCAATGAGGAGGTGAAGTGCATCAGGAATAGTAAAGGGGAATTAAAAAATACAGACAGTGAAATAGCGGACACTCTAAACTTTTTTTTTTCTTCTGAGGTCTTTACAAGTGAGAAAGTGGATAACCTCCCAGCAGTAAATGGTAGTATTAAGGATATTCTGAGCAATTTGGATATTGTCGAGGGAGAAATACTGCTCAGATTAAATGCACTAAAATCAAACAAATCACCAGGACCAGATTATATTTACTCATGAGTTCTTAAGGAAGCTAGCTAGTACATATATAAACTCTTGACACATTTTTATGAAGTTACTGTGCTGTTACCAGTGTTCCCAGAAGGAGGTCATTCCTCTTGCAGGGCACTCTGGGTATCATTAGTTGGAGTTGCACTGCACAGCTTGATGGCTACTCAGATCTGGATCTACGAAGGATGGATTTGAGGGCAGATAAGAAAGGATTTTTTAGAGTAATCTATGAACAAGTGACACACCATCTATGGATTAGTGACCCACATCCTGCTTACAGAGGAACAGAAGCATTACTCACATCCTAATCTGTTCCTTGGAGAGTTGCAGTCAGGGTGGTTGATGGAATGGTCCTTACAGATGACACTGCAGTTGTGACTTGCTGGGCTGTCTACTTTTGAGTAGCTGTTTAAAGCTGATTCTCCGGCTAGGACACTGGGTATCTCTGGGTCTGCAGTTCTTGAAGCTGATCCTCCTATTACCTGAAAACCACCCAGTCTCACTGAGATTGCACAGGTGGTGAAGCAGCTGGGAGGAGGGAAGGCTGCAGCAATCTGTGGTATATAGGATGGACTTCTCCAGGCTGGTGGTAAGGCTGTTCTCCTGGCATTGCAAGCAATCTTTGCTTCCATTTGGGAGACGGGCATCAACTCAACCGACTGGAAAACATGACTTGTCGTCCCTATCTGGAAAGGAAAAGGGAGATAGCCTGGATTGTGGCAACTGCAAGGGGAGAACACTACTTTCGGTGCCGGGTAAGGTCCTTACTAGGTTCATCCTCAATAAGATCCGTGATCACTTTCTCACCTACCAGTGACCGGAGCTGTCTGGTTTTACACCTAAGAATAATAAAAATAATAATAATACATTTTATTTATACAAGGCGCCTTTCAGAACTCAAGGACACAGAAATAACAATGAATAAATAAATAAAAGACACATTATAAACAATTTAAAACATCAGAAAATATAAAAAAAAAAATAAAACCAAGCAAAGCCACTGTAATCTTAAAGAAAAAGCCATTTTAAACAGATGCGTTTTAAGTCTACTATCAACCGTATCCTGACACTGAGGGTTCTCATGGAGCGCATACGCAAGTATCGGCAGAGTTTCTTTACAGCCTTTTTCGATTTTCATAAAGAGTTTGACTCAGTTGATTGAGATCCCCTGTGGAACATCCTGAGACTTCACTGGATCCACTCAAAGTTGCTGTATATCATGGCCATGCTATGCAGAGTGGAGGCAGAACCTCTGCCTTTTTCCCAGTTGATTCTGGGGTTCTTGCTCCTACTCTGTTCAGTGATTGCATGGACTGGGGGTTGGGCAAGGTCATGGGGTCCAGTGGCTGTTGGTGAAGAAAGATTCACTGATTTTGACTTTGCTGATGATGCTGTAATTTTTTAGAGTCAATGGAGGTTCTGAGCAGGGCTCTTGAGAGACTGAGCAAGGAGTCTGATTGTCTGGGCTTGCGAGTGTCCTGGATAAAAACCAAGATCCAGAACATTAATGACCTCTAGAACACAGCCATCAGCAGTGTATCTGTCTGAGGAGAGAATGCAACCTTGTCAACAGGTTTACTTACTTTGGCACTGACATTTGTGTCTCTGGTGACTCTTTTTTTGAAGTCAGTAGATGGATTTGAAGAGCATAGGAGGTAATGAGGTCGTTGGAAAGGGGTGTGTGGTGCTTCCACTATCTATGCAAAAGGACAAAGGTCCAAGTGTTTTGAGTCCTGGTGCTTCCTATCTTGCTATATGGGTGTGAGATGTGGATGCTTTCTAGTGGCTTGAGATGAAGACAGAACTCCTCCGGTACTGTCTCTCTTTGGGTAATCCTTGGGTAACGCTGGTTTAACTTTTTGTTGAATGAGTGGTTGTTCATGGAGTCCCTAATGAGGCACATCACCTGCATTGTGAGGGAGCACCAGGTATGGAGTACAGCCGTGTGGCAGGATTACCAAGGGTGATCCATCTCACAGGATCCTGTTTTTTGAGGACCCGAGCAGCTGGACCAGACCTAAGAGACACCCACATAACACCCGGCTCAAGCAGATAGATGGTCATTTCCAGAAGTTGGGACTGGGCTGCATGTCTGCCTGGGGGGTTTCCAACCAGGATCATTGTGCATGCTCATCACCCTGACCTGGGCAGATCCAAGTAACTATAGGCCAGTACGCTTAATGTGCATCGCATGAAAATTATTGGAAGGATTTACTAAGGATAAGATGGAGCTGTATATGATAAGTACAGAAGTTTTTCTGAATAGTCAGCATGGGTTGAGAAGAGGTCATGTTTTACCAATATGCCAGAATTCTATGAGGAAAAAACAAAACGATATGATCAAATTGGAGCATGATTTTATTTATCATGACTTTTAGAAAGCATTTGATAAGGTGGCACATGAGAGGTTCGGCATCAAACTAAAAGAAGCAGGAGTTTATGGTGATGTTTGTAGATCTGTACCTCCTCTTATTGGCAATTAGTTTTGAGTTCTGTGAATGCTTGAGATGGACACAAGCAGTGTCCCATAAGTAATGGTGGTGGAAGCTGAGCATGATGTTTTTTTTGGTGAGAAATAGGTAAATAGGCATGTTCTTTGCCTGCTTGCAATGAGACTGGTGCCTCATTTCAACCCTGCCACCGGCATCAAGCTATTTAATCTGAATAGGGTGAGGAGGCTGCTTCAGTCATCCCTCTGGGGCATAGTTTGCTGAGAGGTCTGTGGTTCATTTTCCTTTAGCTTTCATGAAGACATTTTCTAGTCATTACATGTTAAATTTTTAGTGGCAGTGAGCAGTTGTTCTTGAGAAGTGTGCTGCTTTTCTGAACTTTTTTTTTTTATAGTTCACTTATAAAGGCTTGCTTGGTGGTTTATCATGTTGTTCCCACTTTGGCGGAGACGTGACCGCTTATTTGCTTATTGACTTCTTTCCCTTGTAAGACAAATTTTTAAAGCACATTGTTATCCACTGCTTTTCAGTTAATTTCCTTATTTCTCCTACTTGCATGGGCTGTCATTCTACTTGCAACGCAATTATATCTTTAATTGCAGGTCAGAGATTTAGAATAGATTGTTTTTCCTCCCAAAATAAGTATATTGCTTTAGTTAGTAATATAGTTGGGCAACTGATCTTTTTTTGTTTTAATTTTGAGTGCTGCAGTTTGTAACATAATCTATATACAAAGAATACTCCCTATCCAGTGCTTTGTCTAATAAATGAAAATTGGATTGGATTTCCCAATTTTGCCTTTTTATCTACATATGAATAGGTCAAGTTGTAGTTTTACAGATAAGAAGCAATTTTTCTCGTTTAGTAATAACTGCCGCAATTTGTGAGCTTTGCTAATTATTCCTTAAATATTTGCTTATGTTACATTTATATCAAACACTTCAAAGAAGGTTGCTGGGTCCCTGACTCTTTTTAAATCTTCATTTTCCTTTGCGTCGGACACATTCACAGTCTCTTAAGGAGGCTTATAAGAACTCATGCTTTAATGTTTCTCATGCAGGAATGACAAGGAACAGGTTTCTTTTTTGTAAATCACAGCTTTTGGGGGAGAAAATTATCTTATTTCCCCATCTTGAACCATTTCATTTTTATTCTAGCATAACGTTTGTACTCGTGTGGTGTATGCTCTATGCTATTTGAGATTGCGTGGCTTTAGAGCGACCCCCAAACTCTCTTCGGCTAATTCCGGTGGACTTTTGCTGGATTTTTTCAGACTCAACAGAAGACAATGTAACTCTGATTGTTTTGAGCTCTACTTATTATATATTATTACCTTTTTTCTATTTGTGTTTTTCATTATTTGTAGCTACTAACTTGTCTCACAAGCATACTAGATTATGATAAATTAATCTAAATTAGAACTCTGTATACCAGGTAAACAGCCAGCCTCTTCTATGTTCCATATTTATGTGTCTAGTCTGACTGTGTTCTATCTATCTATCTATCTATCTATCTATCTATCTATCTATCTAT
The DNA here is from genome assembly GCF_016835505.1 of Polypterus senegalus. Classification (NCBI taxonomy): domain Eukaryota; kingdom Metazoa; phylum Chordata; class Cladistia; order Polypteriformes; family Polypteridae; genus Polypterus; species Polypterus senegalus. Next base: position 77,312,936 of record NC_053170.1, read on the forward strand.
CTATCTATCTATCTATCTATCTATCTATCTATCTATCTATCTATCTATCTATCTATCTTCATATTTCTATAATCCTTGTGTTAATCATAAACTGTATTATTCTGCTTCTTAAAAATTAGTGTGCTTCAGTTACCTTGCTATAGGTCTAATGGCCAGAGACCACGTCCTACAACAGAGAAAGGTAAGGTGCATAAAGTAGGAGTTTTATGGAATTATTTAATTGATTACCAGCATTGCCAAAGGCAAAACTTATAGTTAATTAATTGAAATTAAATCTCTTCCATCCTTCTACATAATTATAAGTGAAACCAGGTTTATAGCAGTTACCTACCATTGTCACTTATGACGAAAGAAGACAACTACTGTTTGCTTGCTGAGATGAATGCTTAGAAGGTTTTGCTTATTATAGTCATAAGTTAAGCACATCAGGCTGACTCGTCTGATATTCACTACAAAAATAGAAAAGACAAATAATCTAAAAGTAAAAATCAAAAAACAAGAAATGTATTTTTAATTTAAGCAGAGTATGATTGAGGCATGCATTCTTTTGACAGTTTCATCAGACTTCTGGGACAAAACGTAGAGTGGGAGTAAAATGAAATCATTTTTGACAAAAAAATCACAGGAAACTACTGTTATTTTTCTTAACAGATGTAGGGGAATTATTTTAAAATGTGCTGATGTGTATTTCAGAGTTTGACAGAGTCTTGACTATTCATGATAATATTTTTTGCAGGTTTCCGAGAGAATAGCACACATGCAGGAAGCTTTACTGCACTGTGGGAAATTCCAGGATGCACTAGAACCTCTGCTTAGTTGGCTTACTGAGACAGAAGACCTGATAGCCAATCAGAAGCCTCCATCTGTGGAGTATAAAGTTGTAAAGGCACAGATCCAAGAGCAAAAAGTTAGAACCATTTCTTTATTTATCTCCAGAACAGATTACTATCTCTCATCTAGTAAAGAAAATATCTGAAATGAAGTCAAACCTGTGGTTTTATCTGATTGTTTGCAACTTGTTTTTTGGCTGTGATATACAAAGTTGGATTGTGAGTGTCTGCAAGCAGTTTCTGGGTTTGTTGCTTCTGTTTTAATTAACTATCCTTTAATCAAAATGTTTATATCACACAGCTATTGCAGAGGCTTCTGGATGATCACAAGCTGTCAGTGGAAATGATCTCTGCTGAAGGACAAAGGATTGCCCAGTCTACAGAACCTTTTGATCAAGAGAAAATCTGCAGACAGCTTCAGACCCTCTCTGAACGATGGTCAGCAGTTATAAGCAAGGCTAATAACAGGTGTGAACAAAGTTCTCAAAACTTTGTGTATTTCCAACTGTGTCTGTCAAGTGAAAAGGGATAGAAATGCCCTTTTTCTTATGGCCCCGTACTAATGGCACCACATTTTTAAACATAATAGCTGTTAAAATTAAAGCAGAAGTAGGTACAATATCAAAATGGCTATAAATAAATAAACATGAGTGCTTTGTTTTACAAAAATATTTTTTTGTAATTAATACAGGAGAGCATTGTAGTGTTTCAGTTTACCCTGTCTCCATTTATTGGTTATTGCATTTTCACATTAACATTAATTTTTCATTTTTTTGTTTTCTCTTCCCAACCATCTACTCCCAATTAGTTCTTATTAGGCTTATTTGTACTATTTGCATTACTACTGCAACAGTGCTGTTCATTTCAAATTCAAAACTGCCAACCATCTGTGGATTGGAATGCTGCATCCAAATTTTTTATCTTCATTTCTCTTTTAAACAAGATGTGATGTCAATTTCATTTTGTTTTGTTGTTTTTTTTGTTTGTTTTTTTAAGCTTTTGTAGTAGCCTGCCTTGCTTACCTTTATAAGATAACAGAAAAGAATCATAAAAAGCCATACAAATTAGGGATAATGCCAACATTCTACCAGGTGTTAACATTAGAATTACTGTACATTATTTATTTTATTGCTTCAGAACTATTAGCTAAGAAGTATTAGCTGTATGATTTTTAGCTGACTTTATTTTTCAACATGAATATTTGTTAGATGATTATACTTCATTACAGCATTCACACTTGTCCAGTTGATGGCAGCAACAAATAAATATTCATTTAGCAATGTGAAGCAGTCGAATTAGTAAGTCCAGTTTAAGCAGATTGAGAATACACAGTCAACTGATTTTTCCCAAGATAATTTAGTCATTGTTTTCGTAAGACAACTTTGAAGAAGAGACTCAAATGGCTCTTTAAACATGCACCTCAGTTGATACCTGAGTCTATTTTGAAATAAGTCTACACTATGTATTTTAAAGATCAGAACAACTTCTTCTTCGTCTTCTTTCGGCTACTCCAGTTAGTAGTTGCCACAGCGGATCATCTTCTATCTCTTCCTGTCCTCTACATCTTTCTCTGTCACACCCATCACCTGCATGCCCTCTCTCATCGCAGCCGTAAACATGCTCTTAGGCCTTCCTCTATTCCTCTTGCCTGGCAGCTCTATCTTTAACATCCTTTTCCCAATATACCCAGCATCACTCCTCAGCACATGTCCAAACCAATGTAATCTCACCTCTCTGACTTTGTCTCCCAACCATCCAACCTGAGCCGACCCTCTAATTTACTCAATTCCAACCCTGTCCATCCTTGTCACACCCAGTGAAAATCTTAGCATCTTTAACTCTGCCACCTCCTGCTTTCTGGTCACTGCCGTCCTGTAGATATTCCCTTTCACTCTTGCTGAAACTCATCTGTCACAAATTACTCCTGATACTCATCTTCACCCATTCCACCCTGCCTACACTCTCCTTTTCACCTCTTTTCCACTATGCATGTTACTCTGTATTGTTGATCACAAGTATTTAAACTCATCCACCTTCGCCAACTCTACTCCTTGCTTCTTCAGTATTCCACTGACCTCCATTTCATTCTCACACATGTATACTGATTTTTATTCCTCTCCTCTCTAGAGCATATCTCCATCTCTCCAGGGTCTCCTCAACTTGCTCCCTACTCTCGCTACAGATCACAAGGTCATCAGCAAACATCATAATCCAAGTGGACTCCTGTCTGATCTCATCTGTAAACTTGTCCATCACCATTGCAAATAAGAACGGGTTCAGAGTCAATCTCTGGTGCAATCCCACCTCCTCGTTGAATGCATTCGTCACTCCTACTGTAGTTCTCACCACTGTCACACTTCCCTCGTACATATCCTGTACAACTCTTATATACTTCTCTGCCACTCCCAACTTCCTCATACAATACCACAACTCCTTTTGTGGCACCCTGTCATATGCTTTGTCTAGATCCTCAAAGACACAATGCAATTTCTTCTGGCCTTCTCTATACTTCTCCATCAACATCCTCAGAGCAAACATTGCATCAGTTGTGCTCTTTCTTAGCATGAAACCATACTGCTGCTCACTAATCACCACCTCCCTTCTTAACCTGCTGTGGCTCATCAATTTTATCTCCCTGTAGTTCATACAGCTCTGCACATCCCCCTAATTCTTAAAAATCAGTACCAATACACTTCTCCACTCCTCGGTCATCCTCTCTCTTTCCTAGATTCCATTAAACAAGCTGGTTAAAAACTACACTGCTATTTCTCCTAAATACCTCCATGCTTCCACAGGTATGTCATCTGGACCAACAGTCTTTCCATTCTTCATCCTCTTCATAGCTGTTCTTGCTTCCCCCTTGCTATTTCATTGCATTTCCTGATTCTCTATCTCCACATCATTCAACCTTCTCTCTCTCATCCTCTTAATTCATCAGCCTGTCAAAGTACTCTTTCCATCTTCTTAACACACCCTCCTTGCTTGTGAGTGTGTTTCCATCTGTATCCTTTATGACCCTAACCAGGTTCACATCTTTCCTAGCTCGATACCTTTGTCTAGCTAATCGGTACAGGTCATTTTCTGTCTCCTTAGTGTCCATCCTCTCATACAACTCATCATACGCCATTTCTTTAGCCTTCACACCCCTCTCTTCACCTTGTGCCTTATCTCCTTGTACTCTTGTGTACTTTCTGCATCTCTCTGATTACCCCACTTCTTCTTCGTCATTTTCTTCCCTCTGTATAATCTCTCCTGTACTGCCCATTCCACCACCAGGTTTCCTTTTACTTCTTCCTCTGACCAGATGTCATGCCAAGCACCCTTCTTGCTGTCAGTCTTACTACTTCTACTGTAGTTGCCCAGCTTTCTGGTAACTCATCATTGCCACCCAGTGCCTGTTGTACCTCCTCCCTAAACTCAACCTTACAGTCTTCCTTTTTCAACTTCCACCATTTGATCCTTGGCTCTGCCCTCACTCTCCTCCCCCTCTTAATCTCCAACGTCATCCTACAGACCACCATCCTATGCTGTCTAACTACACTTTCCCCTGCCACCACTTTGCAGTCTTTAATTCCTTCAGATTGATTCTTCTGCATAGGATATAATCTACACATGTGCATCTTCCTCCACTTTTGTATGTCACCCTAAGTTCCTCCCTCTTCTTAAAATACATGTTCACCACAGCCATGCCCATCACTTTTGCAAAATCCACTATCATCTGACCTCCTTCATTCCTCTCCTTGACACCATACCTACCCATCACCTCCTCGTCTCCTCTGTTCCCTTCACCAACATGTCCATTGAAATCCACTGCAATCGCCCCTTTCTGTCCCTAGGGTACACTGTCCCTCACTTAATTCAACTCACTCCAGAAATCATCTTTCTCATCCATTGCACACCCAATTGTGGGGCATATGCACTTAACAACATTCATCATCACCCCTTCAATTTCCAGCTTCATTATCATTGCTCTGTCTGACACTTTCTGTCCCTAGGGTACACTGTCCATCACTTAATCCAACTCACTCCAGAAATCTTCTTTCTCATCCATCGAACACCCAACTTGTGGGGCATATGCACTTAACAACATTCATCATCACCCCTTCAATTTCCAGCTTCATAATCATTGCTCTGTCTGACACTCTTTTGACCTCCAAAACACTCTTGACATAGTGTTCCTTCAGAATAACCCTTACTCCATTTCTCCTCCCATCCACACCATGATGTAACAATTTGAATCCACCTCTGATGTAGTCTCTTGCATGCACAATATATCAACCTTCCTTCTCTCTATTGGCTAACTCATCCCTTTACCAGTCATACTGCCAGCATTCAAAGTTCGTACTCTCAGTTCCAGTCTCATTACCTTTCTCCTCTCCACTTTCCTCCGGACACGTCTCCCCCCTCTTCATCTCCTTCTTCAGCCAACAATAGCCCAATTTCTGCCAGCACTGATCCAGTATGGAAATCTGTATTGTTGTCCACATGTTGATCTGGCAAAATTTTACACCAGATTCCCTTCCTGATGTTACATCCTCATTTATCTGGGTTTGGGACTGGCACAAAGAAAAACATTGGTTTGTGCATCCCTCTTGGCTGAGTTATTTTAAAGATTAGAACAACAGACAAAATACAGGTTGAAAAACAAGGTGACGCTTTTAAAAAATAAATAAATAAATAAACAGAGAGCTGAATGTAATGTGAAAAATAACTAAACTAAATAACAGTCAAATGCAGAGAGGCCAAAACAAGTAATAAGTAAAGTTTAAAGGGTTACTATGTACAGAGTTAGTTTATCATGTTGGATGTGTTACATTCTCATATTGAAGTACTCATATGATCAGCCCTATCCAGATTATTGAACCCAGGATGTACAAAATAAAGGTGGTACAGCATTAGAGTACTGAGTTGAAAAATTTATCTATAATAATTAATTATTTCTGTAGAATATTTATGGTGAGGTTTCTTCATTGTCACAAAAAAGAGAGAAGATAATTTACTGTGCAACACACTTTAACTTATGGGTGCGACACAGGGTATTTATCATTTTTGAGTATAGTTTAGAAGTCAATGAATTAGTATTAATTGCTGTCCTTTTTGGTTTTATTTATGGGCAAAGGAAACATTGTGAAAGTGTAATAAGGAGCCTGTAGGCAATCAGTACTTCCTTGGATTGAGATAAGCTCTAAAGAGCAGCATAATTACTTTATGTCCTGTCTAAGTTTGAAAGGCTGCATTGTATTTAAAAGGTATTCTTTCATAAATTAACATAAAGTATCCTTTACCAAGCAAACTTTTCTGAGTATGTTGACCTAACACCTGACACCAAAAAGGGTAAATTTGCCAAATAATATAACATATTATTTTAGGTCTGGTGAGTGTTTTAGATAAATAGACACATTTTAGTTAAATAGATACTTTTCCACATCAGTTTGATTTTTCTGCTATATTATTGTGTCCTTTTTCATTTACAGACAATGCCAACTGGATGATCTTCTTATTTTAGCCAAGCGGTTTCATGATATAGTTGAACCTTTGATAGAGTGGCTAAGTACAACAGAAAAGAAACTGGCCAATTCAGAACCCCTTGGCACACAAACCAGCAAGATCCTGCAACAAATTAACCAGCATAAGGTATGAAAGCAGGCATGTCAATCATATTTTAGTGTTTGAATCCTCAACTGTTCTTTTTCTGTAATATAAAACTGCTGCCTTAGTTTGTGTTCTGTTTTACATTGATTAATTGAACATATTTTTGTATTTTTTTGATGCAGCCTATTTACTGTAGTGATCTACTGTCCCCAGATTCTAACACTTAAGTATATTTTAAAAGCCAGTATAGAAAGTTTTAAAATTAGAATTTCTCAGTTTTGTAAATTACACTGTGCCCATGGGTCTAGTTTTGTTCTGCTTGTTTCTGTATATTGTCCAGAATAACAGAAATCCTTAGGTTTCAAACCAGCACTTCTTCATTTTCCTCAAGTAGCACATACAGTATAAGCCATGTCCAGTCTGCACATACCATAAAGTCACATATACTTTATCTTTAAACCACCCACACTCCCAGCCAGATTCACACAGATAGAAATCCGTTCAGAAGCATACTGTGTATATATATATATATATATATATATATATATATATATATATATAGAGTAATCCCTCCTCGATCGTGGGGGTTGCGTTCCAGACCCCCCCCCGCGATAGATGAAAATCCGCGAAGTAGAAACCATATGTTTGTTTGGTTATTTTTAGATATTTTAAGCCCTTATAAACTCTCCCACACTGTTTATAAATATTCCCCGCAGTGTTATACAGCATAATCGCTTTGTGTTCTCTTAGATATTAGATAAGATTCATTGAAATTATGTATATAAACACACTGTTTATAAACAGTAAAACCTAAATATTATTTTAAAGATATTGAGTGTCTCCGATATCACATATGTTACAGCCATTACGATAGACAGGCCACCAGCAATAAATACAGTACAATGCAAGAAAAATAGTATACAGTAAATGTGTGTACAGTGACACTAAACGTACGTACATGTACTAAGTACTGTAAGTACAAAATTAATTATGGTTACTCACCAACAATGACACGATGACTTGTCTGATAACAATGAGTTTAATTTTACTGCACAACAAAGGAGAGCGTTATAGTTCTTCCTAACGAGCCAGTTCAAGGCGATTGTGTAGCACTGCCGTTCTTCTTCTGGCAGTCTTCAATCCAAATCCCTAAAGCAGATTCCATCCAGACTACTGCCTTATTACATCCACTTACAACTCGTTTTGCACCCTGGTTAAAAGGACACTCCGGCCGTAGATCTTATATTCCTTTCCTACTTTTTAAATAAAAAGAATCGTAGCCTTCAACAAATCCAAAACATTTACCTTTTCGGCAATTTTTAACATCTTCCGTTTACGCTTGGGCACGGCCCCTGAAGCAGTAGCAGATCGTTTTGGAGCCATAATGAAGGGCTTGACTATGCACAAAGATAAACACAAAAGAGCACAACTCTTTACACAGTGAAACACGTTGATGTTGAATGAGCGAGACGAGACTTCCTGGTTAACACTGCATTCAGCAGGCAGGAACTTAACTGCGTGCTCTGATTGGTTAGCTTCTCAGTCATCCACCAATAGCGTCCCTTGTATGAAATCAACTGGGCAAACCAGCTGAGGAAGCATGTACAGGAAGTAAAAAGACACATTGTCCGCAGAACCATGAAGCAGCGAAAAATCCGCGTTATATATTTAGTTATGATTTCATATAAAATCCGCGATAGAGTGAAGCCGCGAAAGTCGAAGCACGATATATAGCGAGGGATTACTGTGTATATATATATATATATATATATATATATATATATATATATATATATATACATACATGTGTACATATATACACTCACACATATACTATGATTTTCTGAATATATAAAGTCGGCGTCAGAATATATAAAGTCAAAACTTGAATATATAAAGTCAGCGTCGAAATATATAAAGTCAGCGCTGGAATGTATAAAGTTAAAACCTGAATATATAAAGTCAGCGTCGGAATTTATAAAGTCATTCCTGATTATATAAAGTCAACATCGGAGTATATAAACTCAATCCTGAATATATAAAGTCAAAGTCAAAATATATTGATTGAAACGACTCTGAACTGAACTAAGTTAACAAAAACGTATTCAAAAAAATACATTTAAAAAGCACTGTTCAGTTAATGTTTTGAAAATGACGCATGTGTCCTGCCCAGGATTGGTTCCTGCCTTGCACCCAGTGTTGGCTGGGATTGGCTCCAGCAGACCCCGTGACCCTGTGGTCGGATTCAACGGGTTGGGAAATGGATGGATATTCCAGCGCTGACTTTATACAGTGGTGTGAAAAACTATTTGCCCCCTTTCTGATTTCTTATTCTTTTGCATGTTTGTCACACAAAATGTTTCTGATCATCAAACACATTTAACCATTAGTCAAGTATAACACAAGTTAACACAAAATGCAGTTTTTAAATGATGGTTTTTATTATTTAGGGAGAAAAAAAAATCCAAACCTACATGGCCCTGTGTGAAAAAGTAATTGCCCCCTGAACCTAATAACTGGTTGGGCCACCCTTAGCAGCAATAACTGCAATCAAGCGTTTGTGATAACTTGCAGTGAGTCTTTTACAGCGCTCTGGAGGAATTTTGGTCTACTCATCTTTGCAGAATTGTTGTAATTCAGCTTTATTTGAGGGTTTTCTAGCATGAACCGCCTTTTTAAGGTCATGCCATAGCATCTCAATTGGATTCAGGTCAGGACTTTGACTAGGCCACTCCAAAGTCTTCATTTTGTTTTTCTTCAGCCATTCAGAGGTGGATTTGCTGGTGTGTTTTGGGTCATTGTCCTGTTGCAGCACCCAAGATCGCTTCAGCTTGAGTTGACGAACAGATGGCCGGACATTCTCCTTCAGGATTTTTTGGTAGACAGTAGAATTCATGGTTCCATCTATCACAGCAAGCCTTCCAGGTCCTGAAGCAGCAAAACAACCCCAGACCATCACACTACCACCACCATATTTTACTGTTGGTATGATGTTCTTTTTCTGAAATGCTGTGTTCCTTTTACGCCAGATGCAACGGGACATTTGCCTTCCAAAAAGTTCAACTTTTGTCTCATCAGCCCACAAGATATTTTCCCAAAAGTCTTGGCAATCATTGAGATGTTTCTTAGCAAAATTGAGACAAGCCTTAATGTTCTTTTGCTTATCAGTGGTTTGCGTCTTGGAAATCTCCCATGCAGGCCGTTTTTGCCCAGTCTCTTTCTTATGGTGGAGTCGTGAACACTGACCTTAATTGAGGCAAGTGAGGCCTGCAGTTCTTTAGACGTTGTCCTGGGGTCTTTGTGACCTCTCGGATGAGTCGTCTCTGCGCTCTTGGGGTAATTTTGGTCGACCGGCCACTCCTGGGAAGGTTCACCACTGTTCCATGTTTTTGCCATTTGTGGATAATGGCTCTCACTGTGGTTCGCTGGAGTCCCAAAGCTTTAGAAATGGCTTTATAACCTTTACCAGACTGATAGATCTCAATTACTTCTGTTCTCATTTGTTCCTGAATTTCTTTGGATCTTGGCATGCTGTCTAGCTTTTGAGGTGCTTTTGGTCTACTTCTCTGTGTCAGGCAGTTGCTATTTAAGTGAGTTCTTGATTGAAACAGGTGTGGCAGTAATCAGGCCTGGGGGTGGCTACGGAAATTGAACTCAGGTTTGATACACCACAGTTAGGTTATTTTTTTACAAGGGGGCAATTACTTTTTCACACAGGGCCATGTAGGTTTGGATTTTTTCTCCCTAAATAATAAAACCATCATTTAAAACTGCATTTTGTTTTTACTTGTGTTATATTTGACTAATGGTTAAATGTGTTTGATGATCAGAAACATTTTGCGTGACAAACATGCAAAAGAATAAGAAAACAGGAAGGGGGCAAATAGTTTTTCACACCACTGTATATTCAAGTTTTAACTTTAAATATTCCAACGCTGTCTTTATATACTCGGGTTTTGACTTTATATAATCAAGTTTTGACTTTATATATTCGGGAATGACTTTATATATACAAGTTTTGACTTTATATAGTAAAATTTAGTCATCATTGCATAAATTTTCTTCACCATAGAAATTTAAAGACTAAATTCAACTTCCATTCCTACCAAAGATATTTCTGGAGACTAAATAGAGCCTACTTATATCCAAATTCGAGCTATTGAGCTGTCGCCTGCCTGCCTGAATAAGTCACCCTCGCTTCGCTATTACTTTTTTACCGTTCATTTAATCATGGCTAGTGGCGGAAAAATTATAAAATGGAAGGAGGATTACACTGAGTATGGCTTTACCAAAACAATTATTGATGGCGAATCGATTATTCATAAAGCTTCAATTGGTGATCTGTTTTTCTGTGTTAACCTCATATTTTTCATACTTGTTCTCAAACCAAGGGGGTGCGAGGGTAAAATGAATCGGGAAGCGCTGATCAATGTAATCGGTGTACCAGGAAATCATGCATTGACAGAAGTTCCCCTTTGCTTGGAATGCAAAGTGTGATTAAATGCATTATTTTTAACGCGTTATGGAGCACATGCATCGCAGCTTCTCAGCTGTGCTTGTGCTAAGAAAAGGAAACATTTTAAAAATAACGTAACACGATTGTCAATTTAACCTTTTGTAAGTAGTGCCTGGAGGATTCAGAGTTTGTATTAACTTGTGGATTTTTCTGTGAGTATTTGGTGGCAGCGTCACAAAGCCGCCTCCGTAAGACTGCGCTATAGTGATGGGTCGTTCTTGAACGATTTGTTCACTTTGAACGAATCTTTAATGTGACTTGGGAAGAACGAGTCGTCTCGTCGGAGTGATTCGTTCAGTCGCGCATGCACATTTGCGCAACTTCCTATAGTTTCTGTATTGGAATTGATTCACCTGTTTTGAGTCTTCGGGTTTTTCGAGTCGTTCGTTCATCACGTGACAGCCCCATAAGCTTAACCAACTCGGTCTGAGCCGAAAACAGAATTGATTAGTTCTTCTCTTGAGTCTTCAGGTTCGAGTCATTCGTTCATCACGTGACAGCCCCATAAACTTAACCTATGCAGTCTGAGCCGGAAAGAGAATTGAACGAAATGACTCAAAAAATGATTCGTTCATTTTGCTGAATGAGACTCAAAGGACCGAGTCGGTATAATGATCCGAACTTCCCATCACTACTGTGTTAGCTGTGGAGCTCAGCTCAGAGCGAAATGAGGTGAATGGGAGGGGAGATGATGACGTGACTCCCCCACCCGCCTTAACTGTCAATCCCCCACAAACACAGTCTCTCGGAATTTGCATAAGCACAGCCCTTCATCTGCAATTTTAACTTGGTTACAAAGTGATCAAAACTCTCGTTTATATCCTGCGTCCTCTCATTAAACTTGTATCCCGCATTACCCGTGGGCATGACAAACGCCAGCGGCAGCCTGTCTATGAACTTAATTTAAACTTTAGGTTTACACCGTGCTTTGTTTCCGAAGTAGCAGCACTCATGAATATGGTTGAATATGTCACTCGCTCGCTTTTTATTGTTTCGCTGTCTTCTCAATTATATAATGCATGTTTTCTTCAGCGCTTTTTGGAGCTCTTCCTTGTTTTCTACGTACTGCGTTGACAGTCAGTTCACGTGATTACGTGGGAGGCGTGATGATGTCATGCGTAGTGACATAAGTAAGCGTGTATGAGAAAAAAATCGCGATAGAGTGAAGCCGCGAAAGTTGAAGCGTGATATAGCAAGGGATCACTGTAATGAGGAACTTATGAACAATGCAACAAATTTTACTTTTATGTAATAGTGATAGCAGTTAGGTAAGCTTAATATAAACTCATTTCACTGAATAGAGTAAGTGGAAATTAACTGTTTTCACAGCACTGGGAGATTATGTTTACACCATAGGCCATTCACTGTATGTGTGGATTATGCACATTTTCATTGGGTATGTAATGGTTACTGCTAAATTAATTGATGACTCTTAAGTGTTTGGTTGCTTCCTTCTAATGTTGCCAGAATATGCTTCTTATTGCTGTGACCCTAGTTTGCAACGAGCTGGTTAGGTAATTTATGAATAGATAAAGAAACTTTTCTTTCTAGTAGAGCTAAGCAGATACTGTAGATTCAAGATGCAGATAGATATTCTTAAAGTGTTTTTAAACTCTCATCAACACAAATACAGTATAGAGTTCAGGAATAATATTTAAAATATGCCTTTCTGTAAATAGGCTCTAAATGAGGAGATTCTCGATCAGAAGAAGAATGTAGATCAAGCCATCAAAAATGGTCAGGCATTACTCTGTGAAGCGACAGGTAAAGTCACACAATGTCTTTTTACTATATATGAAAGCTTATCTTTATTTCAAATTATCTTTATGTAACTGGTTTGAAACAGTGTGGCTTAGTGGTTAAGATTTGGACTTAGGACTTTAAACATTGAAGTTGTGAGTTCATTTTCCACTACTGATACTTTTTGACTACGAGCAAGTCATTTCACCTGCCTGTGCTCCAACTGGAGAAGAGAAAAGCAATGTAACCAATTGTATCTCAAATGTGACCTTGGATAAAGGTGTGAGCCAAATAAGAAATAACAATAATCAGCTTTTTTATCAACTGGAAAATAAAAGTTGTGCAGTTTAGAAAATTATTTAGGATGTATATAATTTTTAAAAAGTCTTAAATCAGAAAGAAAAGTTTATTAGACTTGCAGAAGGCAGTTTTTTTTTAATCTAGAAAATATGTTTAAAGTATTTCTAATGCATAAATCAAATTCTTTAAAAGTGAAAGTGGTAAAAGAAAATTTAATGGAACATATCATAGATATTCTTTTACCCCATAGTATTTTGGATGCTCTACAGGTGAGGAAGTTACTTTGATCCTGGAGAAACTAGATGGCATTAAAAGCCACTACTCAGAAATCACAGCTACAAGCTCACGGGCTCTCCGCATCCTTGAGCAGGCTCTTCAGCTTTCAACAAGGTTCAGAACTGCTTATGAGGAGCTAGGGAATTGGATGGACAATGTGGAAAGTGAGCTGGCTTCCAGCACTGGGCAGCTATCATCCACTGAACTAATTAGCCATTTTCAGGAAAGACAAAGGGTATGTATTTGAAATAGAGTCTAGAAAATTGGTGTTATGAAAATCTGAAGAAGATGATAATAGTTGAAATGCCCTGGCTAAATCTTGAGTTTTCTGTAATAAGTAGCTTCTAGTAGGACAAAAACAGCTAGCTATTTCTAAAATCAATAATACTGTAACTGTCTTTACATTTAAACTTAGGAGCTGAAAACAGCAGTAACAGATCAGTGGCTGGTGTTGGACACTGTGAATGAGGTTAGCAGTGCCTTACTGGAGCTTGTTCCCTGGCGTGCCCGAGATGGACTGGACCGTCTTGTTGTTGAAGCCAATGAAAGGTTTAAATCCATCAGTGACATTATTTCTCAGCGTGTTGAACAAATTGATGCTGCCATCCAGAGGTCACTTCAGGTATTGCATATTTCACTTATTAAGTTGCAATAATCTCATGTTAGTGGTTCAGCTTAACTACAGTTTTCACATTAAATGCTGGCACTTTCCTTTTTTCAATGTTGAAATAAGTCACTTGCCTAGGGAATTTATAGTAATAATAACAACTATGGATCATATATAGTGGTGCATGTGTAACCTTGGTAATGTGACAATTGTTTAGCATGGGAGATTTTGTAATGTAGAGTCATTTTAATTAAGGTAAAGGGTAAATTAAATAGAAAAGGTAATGTGTCAGCTAAAGAAAAAAATTAAAACTGAGTTTGTCTTTTTCCAACAGGAAAGATTGTGAACAACTGGCCTGGGGAACTAACTGTACATACTCATCTAATAATTCTACAGTACTATATTCCATGAGTCTTGTATTGCAGCACCCTTATCATACTTCATTTAAAGTCTCCTTGGTGTTTTTTTATTATTGGTCAAAGCCAGAACATAGTAGTAATCTGGGCAAGCACCCACATTAAATCCGACACTGAACTTATTTCTCTTACATTATTTTAATGAATAGTGAAATTTTAGCTGTTCCCCTATTGTAAAAAAACTAGAAACAGATCTCCACATTTACAGCAATACTTTCACCTTATCTGTACAAATTGAGAGATATTTACAGTGTCGTTAAAAAAAATAAAACAGCAAAGGTAATTAGTGTTTAAAGATATGGAAAAAATTTTTATTTTAATGACAGACAACTAAACAATGAAACTAATTAACAATAAGAATATCATACTGATACTGAAAGGACTTAAATTAAAATTCACTTTGCTGTTTATTAAATGTAGCATCCACATAAACACCAGACAACATACAGAAACACATGTATTTATCCAAAGAGATTAATCAATTCAGTACCAGTTTAAAAATCTGCTTTGAAAAACCATATTTTCCCTAAAGCACACAGTAAGTTCATACTAAAAGATAGCAATTGAACTGTTGGGTATCCTTTAGTATCACATTATAAATAAATTTGAATTTATATGGAATTATCTTTTTTCCTGTATGCTATATATAACAATCAGTCCCAATCTCATTTATTTGCTGCAGAGATATTTTGTTCAATGTTCTTTCGTTTCTGTAGTATGAACAGAATGCTGATGCAGAGCTTGCCTGGGCGGCTGAGACTGAGCGGAAACTGACCTCTTTGGGACTTATCTGTCTAGAGCAAGACCAGACCATGGCACAACTGCAGGTTCAAAAGGTAACATTAAGCAGATGCCTGAAACAAAAGGCAATACTTACATCCACAACTGAGACATGTCTAATTTTGAGTTTGATTTATAATAAGGTGCAGCACATCCTGTGTCCAGATGAATTATTTGCTTATTTTCATTCTTAATATTACTAAACTTACTTTTACCCGTATAAACTTGCATGCACCTACAGTCTGTCCCATCAACAACAGGTAAAAACGGGCACAGATTTTCACATTCATTCAACTAGCCAAGGTGGCCAACTTTATTCTTTGCATTCCATACAACTTTAGCATCAAGAACATGTTATTAATGCTATTAGGAAAGCACTTCATCAGAAGAAAAATGAGCTATTATGATTTTATTTCATAATAACTCTAATTTAATTTTTAGAGGAATGTGTCAGCTAATAATTGGTATGCTGCTTTAGTTTTATTGTGGGAGCTGGAAGTTTTTGTGTTAACTCATTTGTTGAGAAGTCTTGAAGTTAGCTTTGTTTTGTGGTTTTCTTTAGCTGCTTTAATGAACAGTGACATTTGTTTAGAGTATTTCTTGTGTATCAGTTTTCTTAACTGCAATTACGATATTTTGGTTTATTTTTGTCATTAAAATACACTTATATAAATGTTCAGTAGCTGTCAAGCATAGTCTAAAACTGATCATATTCTGTGTATTTTATAACTGTCTTCATTTCATTTATAGTTTGCTTTTCATTTTCTCCAAAGATTACAAAACACCCTTCAAAGCTGAGAGAGTGGAAGTAGCTGTGTACATAATTTTGGACATTATTAGTGTGTTTTATTTGTGCACTCAGGATAGGTATCAGCTGCCCCTAAATCTGCAGTGCATAATTGACTGCTGCCTGGGCAAATAAGCTGTTTGCCTTAGAGTTAAAGGACAAAACACACATTACGTATGTTCACATGCTCTTTAAAAATGTAGTTATTTACAAGATCCTAGTTTTAAAAATGTTGCGTATGTAGTTATTATATTTAGAGAAACAGGGATATTGATCTCTGTGAAACCAGATTAACACACAGATTTCTCTGTGAGAAACCCTGTTATTTGGCCATTTAAACCCTTAACCGGGTTACTCTTAGGGTTTTTGTAGAATGCACATGTCCATTGCACTCTGTTAGCCTGTACATGTCCATTCATTGTCAGTAAACCCTTTCAAAGCAACTTTATCTCACCAGTCTTTGCTTCACACATGCATCAGCAGCCACAGGTATAAAACAGTCGAAGCATATACAGAGATACATTTCCCAAGGCAAGTGCTTGGCCAACTACATTACTCCTTTTCCTGGTTAAAATAGTCTATCTCAATATTTCAAAAATTGCTAAATTTAAGTTGATGAACTGAACATTCACCACAGTCTTGAGAGCAGTGCTGTGGTTAACACATTAAAAGACATAAATGTTATGTAGAACAATTGCCTTTTAGAATAATGAGTAACCTAACAAAGCACTCATTTTAATGAAGTAAAAATGCCTGCATTATTATTATTATTATTATAGCATCACTGGGTGTAAGGCAAGAAGCAAACATACACTACTGCTTTGCAGAGCTCAGTCGCATAGCCAAGCAGAAGAGAATAATGTGCTGCATGCAATCCAGTAACAGAAATTTACCAATAAATCATCTGCTTAGTTTTAATCTAGCTACTGTATTTTGAAACAGTATAATTGAGTGGCACAGCAGCTAGTGCTTATACCATAAATCTTTGTGTACAAAAGATAATGTTTGTTATTTACTTCACGGCACATGAAGGACTAAATTGTATTAATAAAACAAAAGAAAATGATTACGTTTGGCTGTATTTCTGGTCAGATACTTGAAGGTTCATATATGGGTTTAGGATTTAATAACAAATACTGGCTAAATCAATTGTACAAAAAAAGTAACATCAAAGTAACACGCTGTTTGCAACACATTACATTTTATAGTAAATAACCATATAACATATTCAGTGACTGTTTTTTGTAAGTAATTAGTAATGTAACTAAGATACTTTTAAAAGTAACATTTCCCACAATCACGGGAGACTCGTGCTTTTTTTTTCGGATTCACCGCAGGCTATTATGTTTAACAGTGTCAAGAGTGTTTTCCCAAGGAATAACTCATGCATTCTAATGGTGGTTTTTAAGACACCATGTTTCTGCCTTAACCAGGTTTTTCACCTTATCATAGTTTTGCATTTGTATGAAATCACACTTATTGTCTGCTATTTGGATGTTCCTTTGTCAGTTGAGGTACTTTTTGAAAAAGTTAATACATTCAGAACATCACAAACAGAAAAATATTTAGCTATCAGTTTATTCAAAAAATCTGTCTGCAATTCAAAAGAATGCAACATAAAAAAAATTGAAATAGTAAATATTTGTATTGGAACTGAAAGAAACCTTTTTTTCTGCCAAAAATTATATATCAATCAGTTTATACCAGTCAATTTTTTTAATGGAACAATGTAAACAATATAGATAAATAATTTAGAATGTCTATATAGTTTCTCTCAATTTCTCTTAAATTGTTTTAGATCAGTGTATTGCATTAAGCTGTATTTATTATAAGAAATGAAGATAATTGAATATAATGTTTTCAATAAATATAAAAACATTTAATTACTCAGTCTTGAAAATTGTCCTTTTAAACTAAATAATAGATACAGTATGTTGTGGCCTTATAGTTTTCACATTAATTTTTTACTGTCAAGCAATAGAAGTCAGTTATTAAGAAAAATTAATTGAAAATGTGTCTTGTCTAATTTGCAAAAAAATGGAGTTGCTGCATTATGGTATGTTTACTTCTCTTTGCAGGCATTCACCATTGATATTATTCGACACAAGGACTCCATTGATAAACTTCTGGAAGATCAAGAAAATGTACTTGAGATGTGTAAAGAAGAGCAAAAAGTAATTCTAAAGGTGAGAACAATAAAATAAATTGGGTTTGAGCAGTCATTTAAACATTTCATAACTAATGGAAACATTCTTAACACTCACAGAACAAGACTGAGTCTCTTCTAAAGCAATATGACCTGGTCAGTCAGCTTAACTCGGAACGCTATGGCCACCTGGAAAAGGCTCAAGTTCTGGTAAACCAGTTTTGGGAGACTCTAGAGGAAGTAAATCCTTGGCTGGAGGAAACTTTGTCTTTAATTGTACACCTTCCTAGTCCAGCTGTTCACTCTGCAGGATTAAGACAACAGCAAGATGATCTGAGGGTAAGAAATTATTGATAATATTGTTACTGTTACAAGTAATGAAAGTGAATGTGTGTCTTTGACATTACATAATGTCTTCTGGTACTGTTATAGTTTTTGCTAGTTATTTTGTAATGTTTAATAGAAATATATACATACAGTAATCCCTCCTCGATCGCGGGGGTTGCGTTCCAGACCCCCCCGCGATAGGTGAAAATCCGCGAAGTAGAAACCATATGTTTGTGTGGTTATTTTTATATATTTTAAGCCCTTATAAACTCTCCCACCCTGTTAACATTATTAGAGCCCTCTAGACATGAAATAACACCCTTTAGTCAAACGTTTAAACTGTGCTCCATGACAAGACAGAGATGACAGTTCTTTCTCACAATTAAAAGAAAGCAAACATATCTTATCTTCAAAGGAGCGCCATCATAAAGGAGCATGTCAGGAGCAGAGAATGTCAGAGCGCGCAAAGAAAAGCAAACAATCAAAAATCAATACATGCTTTTAAGTATACAGAAGCACCGATAAAGCGGCATTTTGTAGAGGGCGTCCGCGTCCTCTGTGCAAACAGCCCCTCTGCTCACACACCGTCAGGCAGAGAGAGCGAGAAAGATAGAGAGAAGCAAACAAGCACCGTGCGGGAAGCATATCTTATAGCATTGAGGAGTTTTAGTTAATATGCAATACATGCTCTGATTGGGTAGCTTCTAAGCCATCCGCCAATAGCGTCCCTTGTATGAAATCAACTGGGCAATCAAACTGAGGAAGCATGTAACCTAAATTAAAAGACCCATTGTCCAGAAAGCGTGAACCAGTGAAAAATCTGTGATATATGTTTAGATGTGCTTACATTTAAAATCCAGATAGAGTGAAACGCTGAAAGTCAAAGCGATATAGCGAGGATTACTGTATATATACATATATATATATATATATATATATATATATATATATATATATCTCGATATACTAATAAAAGGCAAAGCCCTCACTCACTCACTCACTCATCACTAATTCTCCAACTTCCCGTGTAGGTAGAAGGCTGAAATTTGGCAGGCTCATTCCTTACAGCTTACTTACAAAAGTTGGGTAGGTTTCATTTCGAAATTCTACACGTAATGGTCATAACTGGAATGTATTTTCGTCCATATACTGTAATAGAATGCAGCTCGATAGCCGTGGGAGGCGGAGTTTCGTATTAAAATATTTAACCAATCACATTTCAGCCGTCATTTGTTGCCAGGCAGAGAGGCTTTCACAATCTGTTGTGGAGGCACACTAACACAGAACAAACGTCGATTAACCTGTTGCTTCAACCAATCAGATTTTGAGTTGGTGTCAGTAGGGCCCTCTAGCAGGCGTATGGCAGCGTCACTGTATTCAGACCCATTGATTGGATAGAAGCCGATATGAGGAACTCAATGAGGCCATTGAACGCACCGCAAACGCTCCGAACAAAAGATCGTCGCATGCACAACGGCCAACTCCATGGCAGGATTCTGGACAATATTTGCCAGACACAGGCCAGATTTCAAGACCATGAAAACCTGATATTTGTCACACTCCTCGATCCCCAGAAGTTTCGGGAATACAAGAAAAATTTCACGCATGCAGCCTTCTCCAGTTTAACACAAGAGCCACGGAGCGCTTTTGATCTGTCTCGGCTAAAAACAGAACTGACTGTAATGTATGCCATGGATGATTTTGCAGGAGAATCTCCCACTGATCTCCTTGACTTCCTTCATCAGAAAAATGTGAATGAGAGCATGGGGCAGCTGTTCACATTGGTATATTTGGCAGTGAGCATTCCTATGTACACTGCTTCTGACATTTTCAGCCCTAAAGTGAAATCAAACTTAAGCCAGAAATACCATAGGACGGGTTCGCCTTTCAGCATTAGCTTCGATGGCGATAGAAAGTGAGGTTTTGATGGAACTCAAGCGCACGGATAATCCGTACAACAGACTAATTGAACCGTTTTTGAGGAAAGAGAGGATGATGGATTTTGTTTACAAATAATCCAAATTTTTGGTGAGTAAAATGTTGCGATTTTCCTAAATAATATTGCAAGTTTATGAGTTATTATTGATGTTTTTTATGCGTGTCGTGGCTGTGGCTGCAGTAGAAAGGAACTTGTTCTTCCCTAATTTGTCTATAAAATAAAGGCATTTATTGTGGCTACAGGAGTGTGTGTATATATATATATATATATATATATATATATATATATATATATATATATATATATATATATATATCTCTATATATATCTATATATATAAACTGCTCAAAAAAAATTAAAGGAACACTTTGAAAACACATCAGATCTCAATGGGAAAAAGAAATCCTCCTGGATGTCTATACTGATATAGACTGGGTAATGTGTTAGGAACGAAAGGATGCCACATCGTTTGATGGAAATGAAAATGATCAACCTACAAAGCCCTGAATTCAAAGACGCCACAAAGTGAAAAAATGATGTGGCAGGCTAGTCCATTTTGCCAAAATTTAATTGCAGCAACTCAAAATTGTATGCAGCACTTTGTATGGCCCCTGTGTTCTTGTATACATGCCTGACAACATCGGTGCATGCTTCTAATGAGATGACAGATGGTGTTGTGGGGATCTCCTCCCAGATCTGGACCAGGGCATCACTGAGCTCCTGGACAGTCTGAGGTGCAACCTGGTGGCATTGGATGGACCAAAACATAATGTCCCAGAGGTGTTCTATTGGATTTAGGTCAGGAAAGTGTGGTGGCCAGTCAATGGTATCAATTCCTTCATCCTCCAGGAACTGCCTGCATACTCTCACCACATGAGGCCAGGAATTGTCGTGCACCAGGAGCCACTGTACCAGCATAGGGTCTGACAATGGGTCCAAGGATTTCATCCTGATACCTAATGGCAGCCAAGGTGCCTTTGTCAAGCCTGTAGCGGTCTGTGTGACCCTCCATGGATATGCCTCCCCAGACAATCATTAACCCACCACCAAACTGCTCATGCTGAATGATGTTACAGGCAGCATAATGTTCTCCATGGCTTCTCCAGACCCTTTCACTTCTGTCACGTGCTCAGGGTGAACCTGCTCTCATCTGTAAAAAGCACAGGGCACCAGTGGTGCATCTGCCAATTCTGGTATTCTATGGCGAATGCCAATCGAGCTGCATGCTGCTGGGCAGTGAGCTCAGGGCCCATTAGAGGACATGGGGCCCTTGGGTCACCCTCATGAAGTCTTTCTGGTTGTTTGGTCAGAGACATTCACACCAGTGGCCTGCTGGAGGTCATTTTGTAGGGCTCTGGCAGTGCTCATCCTGTTCCTCCTTGCCCAAAGGAGCAGATACTGGTCCTGCTGATGGGTTATGGACCTTCTATGGCCCTCTCCAGCTCTCCTAGAGTAACTGCTTGTCTCCTAGAATCTCCTCCATGCCCTTGAGACTGTGCAGGGAGACACAGCAAACCTTCTGGCAATGACATGTATTGATGTGCCATCCTGGAGAAGTTGGACTACCTGTGCAACCTCTGTAGGGTCCAGGTATCGCCTCATGCTACCAGTAGTGACACTGACTGTAGCCAAATGCAAAACTAGTGAAGAAACAGTCAGAAAAGATGAGGAGGGAAAAATGTCAGTGGCCTCCACCTGTTAAACCATTCCTGTTTTGGGGGTCATCTCATTGTTGCCCCTCTAGTGCATCTGTTATTAATTTCATTAACAACACAGCAGCTGAAACTGATTAACAACCCCCTCTGCTACTTAACTGACCAGATTAATATCCCATAAGTTTCATTGACTTTATACTATACTCTGATTAAAAAGTGTTCCTTTAATTCTTTTGAGCAGTATATATATATATATATATATATACCCCGATCTACATACCGTCAAATAAACGAACCACATGCCGTGGCACCACACAAGAGGCTTTGCCTACAGCACTGACATCCGAGGTTCGATTTCTGAGAGGGGGTGCAGTGAGTGTGTATGCCAGATGAGCCCAGAATTAGGGCAAAACACGTGCCACGTACTGTTTGCATTATATGCACCCCCTTGGTTTGAGAAGAACTATGAAAAAATATGAGGTTAACGCAGAAAAACAGATCACCAATTGAAACTTTATGAATAATGGATACTTTATTCGCCATCAATAATTGTTTTGGTAAAACCATACTCAGTGTAATCCTCCTTCCATGTTCTTTTTTTTCGCGACTAGCCATGATTAAATAAACGGTAAAAAAGTAAGAGCGAAGCGAGGGTGACTTATCCAGGCAGGCAACAGCTCAATAGCTCGAATTTGGATATAAGTAGGTTCTATTTAGTCGACAGAAATATCTTTGGTAGGAATACTGTCATCCGTTTTAACAAGCGGCATATTGCACTGATACGAAATAGCCTGCCCATTTAATTATTTAGGAATGGATAGATAAATTAAGATTTTGTACAAATAATGTTTTTTATTTTTCTTCCTCGATGGATTCTGGCACCCCCAGCAACAGCTGCTCGCACCCCAAAGGAGATAGATATATATATAGAGAGAGAGAGAGAGAGATAGATAACTGTGACAAAACAATTACATTTATTACATTGACAATCATGTTACGTTATTTTCAAAATGTTTCCTTTTCTTTTTCATTACTTCTTTAACACACTACTTCTCCAATGCAAAGTGCGGGTATTTTGCTAGTATGTGTATATATATATATATATATATATATATATATAAATATATATATTCATTCATTCATTCCCTGCCTGTCTGCTAGGGGATTACTCACAAATTTGCTTGGACTAGAACCATGATCTTAATCAAAAGTTTATGACCTTGTATATTCTGGAAATGAAAAAAACGATAGAACGACCAGTTGAGCAGCAGACAAACATGATGGCTTGTGGTCATGCAAGACAAAATCAGGGGTACAGAATGCAAGAGTGATAAGAGACAAATGCATGCTGACAAATGAGAAGATCATAAAATAATCAAAATATTCAACTTTATACAAGAATTACTTTTACATACTCGGATCTGTGTTTGTGGTCAGTTACTGAGCCTTTTTGAAACACTCATGGAGTTTGTTCACTCATGGCACTGGAAAATGAGAGACTTAATTAAGCCAACAGAATCATTGCAAAAGCCCCAACTGCCGTCTGGCTTCGATATGAAAACGAGGGATTAGACCCAGAGCTCTTTTTCTACTGGGAGTTGATGGGGGTGGGAAGGATTGGGGTTCCCTGGCAATCACCCCTTGTTCTATGAAAAGGTCATGTGCAATCATTGTAGTCCAGCATGGCTTTTCATCTACCACCCTCTGGATAGACAGGATTTCTGATTCCAGCTCCGTGTTGCTGGTAAAATTTCAAATTGTGTCCAAAATGTAATGGTTATGAAGTCAAAAAAGGATTGGGGCTGACCAGAGGGGAACTAAATTTTCCCTTTCCTCTGTGGTTGCAGCAGTGACTTGATGATCAGCTGGTCAATGATTTGATTGTTTCGCAAGATACAGTAATCAATTAAGCCTCACCTTTGTCTTATTTCATATGGTCCCTGCCATGAGCTAGTAATATAGAATGAGACAGTCTATGGCAACCTCACAGAGTGCTGAGTTGCAGACATTCAGGTCGGATTGTGCTACATGTGTGTACAATCCATATTCTCTTTTAGCATAGGCCGAATTTTTTTCAAATCTATTCTGTGTATTACATTCCAGAATATTAGTAGAAGGGAGTGTCACATTTTCCTACCCTTCTTTTGTGATATGCTATAAACTAAGGGGTTGTCTTCCGTACAATAAGTCAAATGGAGAGAACCCCATCAAGGCTTGCGATACTTCCCGATTTGTAAAAAGGATGTGAGGAAATAACTGATTTGCAGTTTCTTCTATCCTTACTGAACCTCCTTATGGAGCATCTGTTTGAGTTTTTTTATTAAACCACTCCACTAAGCCGTCAGTTTAAAGGTGATGCACTAAGGTTTTAAGATGCTCAATTTTGAGCAATTTGTCAACTTCTCTGAACGTTGAAAGCTATCCCTTGGTCTGTGAGGACTTTTTTGGGGATTCTGACGCAAGCAATGACCCCCACTAATTCCCATGTGATAGATATAGGAAAAAGCATCAAGATTTCGAGTGGCGCAACCCATGAGGACCAGTATATATTTATGTTCTTGTCTCAAACGTTTGAGTGGCCCAGCTTTATCTGCTTCAGTCCCCTCAAATGGAATGTCAGTCAAAGGCAAAGGAATGAGTGGAGCACAGACCCTTCAAGTAACCTGCCACAGTTGATATTTTGGGCTATAACTACAAAGCCGGTGGACCTCCTGCTTTATTCCCAGCCAGCAGAAATGGTGCTTGATTCACACAAGCATTTTCAGACGTGAGGAGTATGTGTGCTAGGTTGCAAACCTGAAACTAGTAGGCTTTTAGTACTAGCAGCAGTGTTTGCACCTCCCCTTTATGTTCTGCCACTCAATAGAATAAGTTATTAATAATCGCAAAGTACGGCCCCAGTGGCTTGGGACAAGTGGTTTCCTATCCATCCATCAGAATGACTGTATCTTTTGCAAATTTCAGGAAATTGTCATTCCACTTCTTCCTTTTAATTACACCAGTAATGTCGAAGTAATTAAATGTCGAAATTTGGAAATGCAGGTCAGGAAGGGAGTCAGACATGAGCTCCCAGGGCGGGATTACTGGCCACAATGTCTCCATGGAACCATTGTGAGAAGACTGTTTGCCGTCACCCACCTCTTACAGGCAGGCTGTGTCATCTGTGACAGTCCAGGTCAGATCCACACTCCCTTATCGCGTCCATTAGCATCTTCCACCCAGAACCAGCGATACTCATAGGCCAAGATGAGCTCTGCAAATGAGGACATACACATCCAGCCATGGGGTAGGTTTTATTACAATCCATCAAACCTCAAACAGTGGTCACATTAAAGTGCAGTGCATCCAAAATCTTCTATGAATAAATAAATAAATGTCTATAAAATCTGTGTATCCAGTGGAGGTTAAAATGTCATTCATAAATAAGTACATTAAATAAAAACAAAGTTAAAATTTAAAGACAGTTCATTTTTCAAAATATGAGCCCCAGTGCTCCCCTCTAAAACCTGATGTCTCCTCCACTTATTCTGTCCGGAACTTGCAGTAAGAGGAAACACCCACCAACAGGTACAGTCTTCCTTCAATTCCTGGGTTGAGCCCCCATTGCCAGCCCTGCCACATACATTGGGCACAGCGTAGAGTCACACATGCATCTCCTGCCATCACTCCCTCGGCATCCAAGGGAGACAATGCAAATCAGGCCACTCCTACTTCCTAGCATTGCTCAAATAGGAGCACCCATCTTCAACCCCAGGCTCCTCACCTTGAGGCTGTCTCACAACCACCAGTCTCCATTCTTCTTATACACAGGCTTTCCCAGTCCTTCCTCTGTCTCTTTCTCTTTTCCATTTAACCTCTGGGTCTCTTTCTCCTTTTCATTCTTTCTCTGTTCTTACTTTTCTTTCTTTCTTTCTTTCTTTCTTTCTTTCTTTCTTGTCCTCTTTCTGCCATGCAGGCTCCTCTTTTATTGGTTTGATTGGACGTAGGTGTGATATGCTGCTCCCTCCAAGGTATGAGACACCTGACTGATCCTCTCTCGTTTATACATGTATGCGTGATCAGCCAAGCAACCCAATCTCCCCCAGAGAGAACCATGCCCACACCCAATTGAGGCCTGCATTTCACGGGTGTGATTATTTGCTTAAAAACATCACAGACCACTTATCATATTATCCTTCTACCAAGCAGGGATTAAAAACTGCGTGGAGACAACTTGACATATGCTTCTCCATCTTTGACCAGGTCCCTTGGTTTCTCAGGTGTAGAATGTACAGGACCACTTTTTCATTTAGTCCCACCCGAGTATGACTGGTATGAGGGATTTGCACATCATTGCCACCAGCAACAAGGTAATCACATATTAGCAAGGAAATACTGATGTGTTGCTCCTAGAGTCTGTTAAAATGGTTACCTTAAACCCATTGACTACTTTCATTTTAGAACAGAGAAGTACAAGCACCTAGGACAGATCAAACATGTGTTCTTACCATTGAGCCTTCTGAGCTAAGTGATGTGTTTCTGCTTCTGTGAGTTGCATCTGTAGGGTGACTATTTGAACCCGCAACCCCTGCACCTGTTCTAAGAGAGAAGCCACAAGTGCTGTAAGATCCACTGCATCCAACATGTCTAATACAAATCGTGCTGACTATGCCACTGTAAAGAGAAACACAGGACAAGATAAATTATTGGGGTACCTTGGAGGCGAACCCTGTATAATAGCAAAACAAAAAAAAAGGTTTGACAGCAGTTATTAAATAAGAATTGTCATCTTCAGATGCAAATCAGGCTGACTGGACATATGGTGATGTTGGCCATCTTAAACTGTTTAAGGTGGAAGGAATGGTTCAAGTCCCCGAAGTGACATTGTGTCTTCATATTGCCAGTTTTTTGACCTGATGGCAGGAGAGTTAGTAAGTGATAGTAGCAGACCCCTCAATTTGTCTCCCAGTTGCATGTTTTTGACCCTGGGTTAAACACTTGACCTGTTCTCTAACTGCAAAAATATCTGAAAGCAGTGATCATCAGCAGGTTATCATACTGTATTTACGTCACCTTGGGAGAGTGTGTCAGCTATATATTTATATAATGCAAAGTTGACCCACTCACTCAATAAAAACACTATTTCCCATTTAGCTAAAAATCTCATATTTGGTAATGTTGTACATCTAGGGAAGTAGGTATCTACTAAGAAATTATAGTTTGATACACCAATATTTAGGGGTTTAAAAAACTCCACAACAGAAAAACTAATTACCCCAAAATCTCAAAATTGACAGATTTGATTTCAATTTGTTGATGTTGTAGAGAGAGGTTAGGAGCACGCACTGATACAGTGCAATGCCGCACCCACAACAAACCCACTCAGGATCCAGAGTAGGACCCGAGTGCAGCCATGCAATGGGTGATACCTCAGCACCACACTAGTTCAGATGGAGTGGAACAGTGTGAGGTTTTTTTATGGTGGCTGGAGTGCCAATTCTGCCACCAGCCCTCAAGTTTTTCCCTGCAGGTTGGAGGGCCTACATGCAGGGATGAATGCAGATTATCGTCATACCCTGGATGGAGTAATTGCAGGTTAAGTTCCTTGCTTGAAAGCCCAACAGAGCAGTGTCCCTTTTGGCATTTATGGGATTCGAACCAGCAACCTTCTGATTGCCAGAACAAATCCCTAGCCTCAGAGCCACCACAACACCGATGTTGTAGATAATGCAAAATTATCCGACAGGTGTTTTTTTTTTATATACAACTTAAAATACAATACAACTTATTTTTCATATAGTACTCTTCACTATAAGTGTAGGCGCAGAGTGCTGTGAACAATTCTCAGTTAAAATACCAGTATACGTTATACTAATTACTAAATACAGAATTGGTAGACATATGGATTTGTTAAAAAACACAGAGATCATGGTAAAAACTGATTAAATATAAATGAAAACAGACAATATCTGTCTATGAATTCATTAATTGATGAATTATCAGAGGAAATTAAAAATATAAAAGACAAAGTCACAAACAAAGTCACAGTCCTAGAGACCTTGCCAACTGCTCACCTAACCCATCCTTTCTATAGTGCAGTCTGTCTTGACCATCTAATCTGTTGAGAGAATCTTTCCATTCAGTGATTCCAACACTCCTTTATCCAAGATGTTTTTCCAATACACAAGACAGCAGCCTAGCTGTAGAGCAGTGGCACCATTTGACACATCCAGCTCTTGAGAAGATAAGCAGAACAAAGGAGGGTTAGTAATGGTTTAAAAATATTGCATTACTCATGTTTCTGTGCAAATAACTGACAAAAAGAAATACAATATGCACAGCTAATTAGCAGTTCTATCCAGGGTATGCTAAACTAAAGTAGTAAGTTTTCAGTCTTTATTTAAAAGAACAACTGAAGGGACATCTTTTATTGTAGCACGCAGATAATTCCACCCAGTGGCGCCTAGTGAAAAAAAATTGGGTGATGGCTCAGATTTTTTGAAGCAGCACTTATCTATAATATAGTGCCTTTCAAATCTATCTATCTGTATATAGTGTCTATATATCTATCTATCTGGTCATTTCACATGATCTTATGGTCCTCATCATAATGTCAATGCACATCTTGGCCTGTCCAGTACCAGACCCACAGGACAAATCCAGGCTAAAATGTATTATACCCTTTCCACTGTGCTGCTCAATCTAATGCCTGCTTTCCCATTTCTACTGTACTCCAAAACTTCAGTCCGTGACATCCATAGTCCCCTTATTCTTCTTATTGTCATTTAGATGTGGAAAGGAATGGGTGCAACCTGCCACCCAAATTTTACATTACACCTGTCTCTAAATTGCCCAGTCCTCTGCCAACTTGCCCAGTGCCCTATTCTTCCAAAACCCACACCATAATATTGGCACCCCCATCTCCATAATCTTCCCATAACGGACATCCATAGCATAAATCCAATACAAATCTTATTCTGCCTCTGTTAATAGTATGCCCAGACCTTGGTGATTGCCACTGTATTCCATATATCCACATCATATAATCATTAGTGCAATGCGTTTTCTCAAGTCTTCAATCCCAGTTTATCATTTACCACACCCACAGAATCATTCCCATCCTAATTATATTCTATACTTGCTGCCAGTCTGCCCAGTCCTATGCAAGTTCAACTCAACGAGGCACAAATTCACATTGTAAGATCTACAGACCCCCACATCTTAAAACATAACTCGCCCTTGAACCTATCTTCCTTTACAATCAGAATACCTATATTTCCTTGAACATAAATTTTCCTCTCCTCTCCTTCAGGCCTGAAAATTTCCCAATTTCTTTCGGATTAAAATGAGTGAAGTCTGCCAAAATAATTTTGCCTTATGGTCTTGTCTAGATGACTGCGGCTTCTTTCATGCCACTTGTATTTTTTACAAAAATGTTTTAGGTCTCATAACCCCTCTTGTTGTCCACAACGCTTGGGTATTGACATTTTGAAACAGCAAACAGGGAAAAAAGAGGCATGACTTGCACCACATCCAGTTAGACACTATATTTGTCATAACAAGTGAAGGAAAAAGTCTGTGTGAAAACTTGTCCTCAATCACTTGCCTGCTGCTGATTTCTTAATTCAAGTTGGTCCAGTCCAGGCTCCTTTATGTTCTTTTTTTCTTCAAGTGAATGATTTATGAAAGTTTGTTTCATTAAAGAAATAACTGAATTTTCTTTCATTTCTGAAGTTCCACTTAAAGTTGCCATTTCACTAGATCCACACTCACTCATCTATAGTTACATAAAATGTCAAGCGTGAAGTATGAACCATCGACATGAACATGAAATAATGTTGCTGATTGTCCAGACACATTAGATTGAAAAAAAAATAAAACAATACTAATTAGTTGCTAATAAATGTGGGAGTGTTCATGGTGCAGAAAGCTCCATCCCTGGAAAACTCTGAAAGCAACAAATTGAAAGGCACTGAGGTGCTGGACTGATCCACCCTCCTATGCATGTATGTGCAGCATGGTCAGCCTGCACCCCAGTTAAACACAGATCGAAATGCACTGTTGCACACCCATACCCAATTGGAGACCTGCACCTTTAGGAATAAATAATCATACTCCCGTAAAGTTTCCCTGTGCCACAGATCACTCATCATATTCCAATATTTTTAAGATGGAAAAAAACATGCTTTACATAGTTTTGTAATGTATGTTTTAAATTACATGATAGTGTTAAAGATAACACCTAAACTGCATGTTGATTTAGTTAAACTAATGGTGATTCTGACTGTGTGTGACAGAATGTTGTTGCGGTTTTTAGCTTTAAACGAATCAAGTTTAAATACCACTTAAATATGGAGTTCTGCTGCAATCTCTTTCACACCAACACCAGCAGAGGACTGTATGTAGCATGTTCAACAGTAAGCAGCTCCAGTGATTAACCAATAGCACTATAACCAACTCTCGTTGACTTAGAAAATATCCCAGGTAATGCCAGGTAACACAGCTAGTATAATATAAATAATAATAGCATGCATAAACCACTGCCACTTACTCCCCTCAATCTGGACAGGTTCTACTCCAAGTTCCATTTGTATTTTAAAGTACCCAACTCTTTCACAAAGTTTGGCAAGCAATCCTACACAGACAGTCATCTGCCAATACTAGTAGCATCATTTGTTTAGTCAGTACTCGGCACTCTTGAGCACAAGAGGACTTAGAGAGTTACAGGGTGAATAGAGATGTAGGCTGACCAGTAAATCAGAAGTCTGTTCCAATGACTTACCTATGACCTCAACCACAGCAGTCTAGTTCAGCAACTACAAAAATTCTGCCTCTGCAGATCAGTCTCATAATCAGTCCTGCCCTAATTCTTGAACAACATACCAAAGTACTTTACTAACTGTACATGGGGCAGTTGCTGAACGCAAGGAGAAAGGACCACAGTTCCAGATTTGCTAAGCTTCACTTTGCAGATTGTTACCTAAAAGCCTGAATCATCTTCAAATTATAGAGGCGGCAATGAGATGCTTGGTTGTCTTTTATTTGCTGACATAGAGAGCATTCATTTTCTTTGAGCTAGCCTCAGACAGTCTTTTGGTGGCACTTTTTTTTTTTTTTTTAATTTTTTGAATTGGTTCTTTAGCTCAGTGATTTTCAATCTTATTGACTCATGGACCATTTTTAGTTTGAGAAATTCCGTGTGGACCTTTATGGAGTTTTGAGTAGCTACATTTACTAACGTTAGAAAAAAGATCTTTCCCCTTTATTGTTTTGTGTTTCTATATTTAATAACATTAGTTTGAAGATCGGTGGTGGTTCCCCTTTGAGTTCTGAGCAACTAAATAAAATAAAACTGGATTGGAAACTGTTTGGGATTGATGATCATTTACCATATGAGTTTTGAGCTTCGAGATTAATCACCATATTAGTTTTGAGTTTCTGAATTAATTAATTTTGGAAAACACTGCAGACCAGCAACATGCCTTGCCTGCTTTTTTGCAGACCATAGATTGAGAATGACTGTAAAATACATGCCTAGTCTAATTCTTCTACACTACCAAAAATCTTCTACAGACCTGTGCCATCACTTGGAAAACATCGCTTTTGCTCACTGTACGAAAGCAGTATCTAATGAATTATCCTCTGCTTATTCAATTTGATGTGACGCCTTTTATATATTTCCACATTAGTGAACTTGTGTTTTAAAAACTGAAATTGTTTCTGGATGGTGGTACTGAAGTAGTGCACTCTGTATTCCCTGTGAGAGGTTCACTTCCTGTACATGTTCCAACCCATTGTCGTGCATTTTTGGGATACTGACTTGTCTTTCAAAATGTGATTAAATTATTAAAAATTATTAAAAATGTTGCTTAATGATGTCCAACTCTTTTTGCCCTCTGAAATTCATACATAATTCATTACTTTGTGATCAAAACTGTCATTTTATTAGTATCACTGTTTGCCTTTACTGTAAAATTTTATATTTTTATTTTTTGTAGCAACTGCGAGAGTTTATTGCAGAACGCAAATCCTACATTGACAGACTGATCAAGATTGGACCTCAGCTAGCTGAACTAAATCCAGTGGAGGGTGACGTTGTACTCAAAAGAGTAGCCACAACTGAGAGCTGCTATAGAGAGCTTAAGGAGGAGGTGAAACAAAGAGCCATGGCTCTTGAAGAAGCTGAAACACAGTTATGTCAGGTATGGAAATCCACTTAGGATGTTTGTTAATCCTGATGATCTGGAACTATACATTTGAATATCCCTGTTATTTTTAAAGAATAGTACCAGAAATCTTTGGCATAATGTTGTGCTTCTTCCAGTACTTCTGCTTTTGTTTTTGTCTTTGTCTTAATCTATTGCAAAATCACTTTTAGGGCCCATTCACACCTAAGCATTTTTAGCGTTTTAGCACTAGACCCGAATGATCCTAAACTGAATGATAAGATAATTGCTAATGTTTTCAATTAAACTATTTACACCCAAGTGTTTTAGCAGTGAACAATTTAGAAAACTCTTTCTTGAAGCAGTTTTTAAGGGTTTTTAATCAAACACTTGTTCAACTGAAATCAATAGTAGCATTCATAAATACTGATTAAAGAAAACAAAAGAGTGTTTTATAGGAAGTCAGTGCCTCTTCGCTCATTAAAACTGGAAAAAAATGCCATAGCACATTAGAAGTGCCAATGTTGTTTTGCATGTGCGTGCAACAGTTTTCTAGGGACAACTTAAGTTACGTAGCTTGCAATCAAGTGACACGAATTGAACTAAAGTCATAAATATACATTTAGTTTTAATCAGGTCAAAGTTTAGTTAGAGATGTTTTAAAAAAATAGGCAGAGGTAGTGCAGAGTTCTTCCTCATAGTGCCATATGGTATTTGCATGTGCTTGTGTATTTCTGGATTAATCTGAATTATTGAACATATTGAACTGAGTGTTATGTGTTTTAACACTGAATACTTAAAATGTATTAGTGATATTTCTCAATTAAGAAAATACATTTTGGTCCTTTTTGAAGTAAATAACATCCATATTCTTTTTCAATCCCTAATATGAGCCCCAGGGTGAACTCTGATAACTAATTACCTGGATTATAACTAAAACTATATTTTACTGATACAGTGGAACCTCGGTGAACCGAAGCAATTTCCCCCATAGGATTGTATGTAAATACAATTAATCAGTTCCAGACCGTACAAACTGTATGTAAATATGGAAATATATGTAAAGATTAAGCACAAATATAGTTAATTACACCATAGAATGCACAGTGTAATAGTAAACTAATGTAAAAACATTGAATAACACTGACACAAAACACCCAGGCTCCCTGCTCAGCTACATGAGCAGGCTTGCTCGCGTTCTCTCTCTCTCTCTCTCTCTCTCTCTGCAGCACACAAACACCCACCCCCTCCCCACCCCCCTTTGTCAGCGGCATGCGCTCGCTCGCGCTCTCTCTTTCTCTGTAGCGCACACACACACCCCGTCAGCAGCACGCGCTCGCTCTCTCTCTGTAGCGCACACACCCCCTCCTACCCCCCCGTCAGCAGCACGCCCTCGCTCGCTCTCTCTCTGAACAGAGGGGAACATTTGAACAAATCTGAACTTTAATTTAAAAACCAACCACAAGCAACCAAAAAACATTGCAGGAGTTCATGCTAATAGCCTTACAGCCCGATAGCTGTAAACACTTTTTTTAAAATGAGTTTTAAGCACAGCGGAAAAAAAGGAACATTTGAAAAAAGAGAAAAGTAACATTGCAACAATTCACGCTACGAATTGAAAAATTAACTTTTGAAAAATCCGTAATACAAAAACCACCAAGAAAACTAACCTTGCATGAGTCGAGTTCTGGCATGAAGTGAGGAGGAACTGGGTGGAGAGGAGGGAGAGTCTGGCTCCACAATGGAGGGATGTTTTCCTTCAGGTGTTTTCTCTCTTGTGATTTCTTGGGTTTCTGTTTTTTTTAGCTGTTTAGCTGGTGGGAGCGAAAGCCTCATGCAGCCATTCCAAAAACAAAGTCCTTGTAGCCCAACCCTTCATGTTTGCCCTCCATATTACTCGCAGTCTGGCTTGGTTTACATTGTGCTGCTTGAAAGCATGAGGGTTCTCAAATTGGTAAATGAGTAAACTGGTAAACAGTTTTTCCGCCTCTGCCTGGTTAACGCTGTAACTCCTTTTGCAATATCAGCTGCTTTAATAGATTCTTTCTGCTTTAGAATTGTCAAAATCTACGATTTTGACTTCTTGTACTCGGCGGCAAGATCAGTAACACGAACGCCACGCTCAAAATTTTCAATAATTTCTTTCTTTACTTCGATTTCAATTTTCTTCAAAACTTTCTTCTCACTACTCTTTACTTGCTTAGAAGCCATAGTTAACTGCAAAAGCACACGAAATACTGTAGAGCACAAAGAGAGTGCAGGTAAAGCACGCACGTCTGACTGAGAACAATGAACAGGGAGTGGCTCGCTCTCTCTGTCTCTTTCTATCTCAGCTGTACCCCACCCCCCCCTTCGGCAGAAGGCAGGCAGTACGTGCATGTGAACCATCCCCCAACTCCACCCCCTGGCACAGACAGGCAAGCCAACATGTGCAGCAATCTCCCCCTCCCCAGCAGGCACGTAGCTCGCTCGCTCGCTCTCTCTCTCTCTCTCCGTCTCTACAGCAAGCAGGCAGTCTGACCGAGAACAATGCAACACGTGCAGAAATCATCGGCGTGCACAAACCGAAAGGGAAACTGGCTTGTTCATATACCGAGTGTGTGGTTGTGAACCAAGGCAAAAGTTTGGCGAACTATTTGGTCATGAACCGAGTTGTACGTGAACCGAGACGTTCGTGAACCGAGGTTCCACTGTATGTTTATATTACCTTATTGCACACATCCTAATCTTTTCTGCTTGGCTGGGCAACTGAGCCCTGAAAATGATTAGCACGCCGGTACCGGTGCTTCTTGCCTTACATCCAGTACTGCTGCAATAATCACTACCTGCTTCACAACTGAGAGCACAAGATCATACATGGCAGTACAGCACCTCTCCTCTGCATTCTGTGGGTCAGGAAAAGGCGTATGCCTCCAGGGTCTTAAACAGGTAGCTGCTATCACCTTACACATGTAATGATTTGTTTGCTGTGACAATAAATAGTACAGTCCATATGAAAATTATAAGGGTTCGTCCAGTTACCTTTCCTATAAGCAAGCTACCATGTTCAGCACCCACACATCTGTCAAAGCTACTTTTCCTCAATGAGTCAAGAGCTGACATAAGCCACAGGGAAACACAATGGTGGCCTCATTTCTCAGTTTCTCAGAAATGTTTCTTAGGCATGGGTTAGAGTTTCAGTAAATATATAATATGTTACTATTTTATAATAGTAATAATAATAGCAGCTCACTAATTAAAATGGTAAATACGGGGAGGACCTGGGATTGAACCTGCAACCTCTTGATTATGAGACAGCAGTTGTTACCTTTGCACCAGCCAAGTTAACATATCTACTTCGAATCGACTGATGAATAGCTTCTTTTTCTTCTGTCATGAGTAAAAGTGCACTTGTTTTGTTATACTTTTTGTGAAAGTATTTGGACTTCAGTCTTCACACATTATACACTTCACATCAACATTTTGTCATTATTACCATAACATGAAAAAGTTTCTGTTTTTAGTTATGTGTTCAACATTTCTTGCCTCACATTTCCTGTCATCTTACATTTACACAGATCATTGTAGACACGGAACACACATGAAAAGTAGTTATTCCAAATAACAATATATTGTTTACCCTATACAATTCCAGACACCTAACTCCCAGATATAGTGACTTCAGCTCTGGGATTTTGTGTCTCATTTCATTTGCATCAGTGAGCAAGCTGCCAGTGCTGAATGACACATTTGCAGAACAAAGACTGATGAAGAGGTGCAAGGAAATTTAAGATGGCCCCGTATTACAAATATTTTCATAGGGATTCTAATGTTAAATATTAAGCAAACGTTTTTGGACATTCATGTTTTCTCAGCAACCTGTAAAGCATCATTTTGAGAACACACACCTCTAGCCCTTTGTTTTCTGTTGTCCATATTTATAATGATTAAAAATGTTAGAGGGTAATAGAAAGCATGTAGATCTGAAGAGCAAGACTGAAGGACAAATCATGCTGGGGAAAACTTTCCTTTAACATCATCATTGTTGTGTTAGGAACTTACATTATTTTATTAGGTGGGACTGGGAAACAATTATTTGTGAGTCATTTTGGCAAAAACTGTTTTTCTACTGCACACTGTCAATAGCATTCACTATGTAATTTCCAGTAGTATACTTTCCAGGTAATTTTTTCATATTTTGTTTCTTTTTTAATTTTATTTGACAAAAATAACACATGGGAGGTATTTTCTGCAAAAATGAGATTGAAAATGCAATCTCTCCTTTGCAATTTTATTTTCAATTTCTGCACGCAAAAGTGCTGCAAAAATGAAAACTATGAGTTAAACACAGTCAAAGTGAAAACTATTCTATCAATCATAGTGGCTCTACAGCTACAAAGGACAAAGAATTGTGGAAAATCACCAAGCCCTGCCCACTGACCTTCATTTTTTCCATACTGACAACTTGAAAATGAAAATGCAAAGTGAAAATGAAAATTCATTGAGCAGCAGGTGGCACCACTGTTTATTTGCATTTTACTTTTATTTTTGCAGCTTCATTGCAAGTCAGGCTGAAAATGAAATTGCAAATGGGGTTGTTTATTTTTATTTTAAACTAGCAAAGTATTAAGAAGAAAATTAAGCCTTTTTAAACTGAGGGATAATATACCAATAATTATTTGTTAAGGATTTCTTTGTATACCACATTGTGAGTTTGGCCCTCTGGTTGTAATATGACCAAGCTGTGCGCTGAGCTTACTCTTGAGCATGAGTTTCATGGTTTGTTTCAATTACGACAGTATTTGCAGGACTTGTGTTGAAGAGACATTCGCCATCTGTCAAGCGTTGTAAGTATACAACTAGTTTCATCGATAACTTCACATCCAGCTTTTGAGAGTTTAAACATTCATAAACATCAAACTGTCCACTACTGAAATCGTCACCTGTCAATCTAAGATGCTTAAGCGGCATTGGCGGTTGTGGAAAGGTGTAAAATATTTGGCCATTTCGGTACACTTGAAAGCAACAACCGAACAATTCAGCGGCAGCCATAAACTCACATGCAGATGCATAGGTGAAGGGCTTAAACATTTCACTCTTATAGTGCTCCTGTGTAGTATAATTATCTCCTGTACCGTCATCAGTCCACACCTTGAAGCTGTCCCAGTCATTCAATACATAAGACACAATGTTCCTCCGGATATCAAGAGTGACCCTGATATGGCCGTGCAATATGTAACAAAGAGATTGGAAAAGGTAGGTCCCATCTCCGGGCATGGAAACCACTCGGTAAGTGACAGTTCTTTGATCGATGGTGATCACCTTGATAGACATGTTAATGGGGGTACGGTTGGAATGATAAAGAAAATGGGTACCTGAACAATGTAAAATAAGTCTAAAATACCTACACAATAACTATAATCGTAATAAATGAACAATAAAACAGCGGAGAAGCAGTGGATTAAATAAAAAGGCTGTAGTTATCAGCAGGGAGACGTGAATCCCGTGGCAAAGCAAGGAAGGGAATGTAGAGACTGGAGCGACGGACGGCCTTATATAGGCAGGCAGTCAACAATGTGGGAGGCGTTGGGATCGGGGACCCAACGCCACCTCACACGGTGACCGAGCTGCAGGCTATGGGTCACAGATTTGCACAGAGACACAGGAGGTCGTAGAAACAAAAAGGATTTTTATTCAAACACTGCAAACACATGAGCTTAAACGTGCTCCATGACAAGTCAGAGATGACAGTTCCGCTAGGAGCAGAGAGAGATAAAAGCAAACAATCAGTTCCAAAACTGGCAGGAGCTGCGCAAGGCTTATAAGTCGGCTTGTATTACGCGTTATAGTGCAAGGATAAGGAGCAATGTGAGGGTAGTCAGTGTTTCAGGGTTTGTGGTTTTCCCAGGGGCGTCTGTATCTATTTGGGGTGCGATCAGCCCTCCAGCTCACAATATATGTACGTAAGTAGGATTCAGTTAGCGTTGGGAACCCACGTACCAAATTTCTTGAAGATGGCCCATAAGTATTAAAGACCGTTGAAAAGTTCAATCTGATTGGCGACAGTGGCATCATACCACCGAAATAAGTACGTACATTGGTTTGGGTTAACGCAGGGAAGCCGCCTACCAAATTTCATGAAGATGGGGCCATAAATAAGAAAGTTCAACATGGCGGACGTTGTCGACCGTTATGACCGTTACACGTAGAATTTCGAAATGAAACCTGCTTAACTTTTGTAAGTAATCTGTAAGGAATGAGCCTGCCAAATTTCAGCCTTCTACCTACACGGGAAGTTGGAGAATCAGTGACATTGGAAACTTCAATATGGCGGCCGACAGTGGCATCATACCACTGAAATAAGTACGTACATCGGTTTTGGTTAGCACAGGGAAGCCACCTACCAAATTTCGTGAAGATGGGGCCATAAATAAGAAAGTTCAACATGGTGAACATTGTCAACTGTTATGACCGTTACACGTAGAATTTCAAAATGAAACCTACTTAACTCATGTAAGTAAGCTATAAGGAATAAGCCTGCCAAATTTCAGCCTTCTACCTACACGGGACGTTGAAGAATTAGTGATGAGTAAGTCAGTCAGTGAGTCAGTGAGGGCTTTGCCTTTTATTAGTATAGATTTTGGAGCATTTTTGCGTGCAGAGTTTGAAAATGAAATTGCAAATTGGGTTATTTAATTTTCATTTAAATTTTTGCATGCAGACTCTGAAAATAAGACTGCAAAGGAGAGACTGCATTTTCACTTTAATATTTGCAACATACTTACGCGCAGACTTTCAAAATGAAATTGCAAAAGAGTGATTGCATTTTCATTTTTGCAGAAAATCCCGTCCCATAATAACATTCCATACAATCAAGTTAAACTTAATACAACAAAAAAAAAAACGTTCCATGTGTTTCTTAATAAGGATTAGCTTATATGTTCATAGCCAGTTTTCCTTTAACTCAAGTTAAACTGGATAAGAATTGTAAAAGCTTATGCTTGTTGTTTTTCCAGTGGCGTTTTTGCTATTCAGACCAATGGCTTTTTTGGTGTTCATTCTGCAGAGTGTGCTGTGTCCATACTAATGGTTTTGTGGTATATACACAGTTCTTTGGATAACAATTAGCACAGTAAAGTACTATATAAAATGCATATTCTGTAAGTTTGTATAATGATACTTAACCAGGATGTAGTTTACAGTCATAACATACATAGTTCATAGCAGACTGGTCACTTGTTTGTGGGGCAGTTTCCCAGGTTACTTTGTGTGTGTGTGTATGCAAATGTGTGTTAACAAAATTAAATAAAGAATATCATGGATAGCTTTTGATAGTGTATTGGGAACTGGATTATTTTGGAAGTTTGTTTTGTTTTCTAAAGTTACAGTAAATTCTTAAGAGATGTGTGGAATCTAGGTGGATGATACTGACAATCCACAGCTGTTCTCTAGCTATGCCAAGAACCAAAATATTTAATTTCCTGCATATGGTAGAGACACTGTTATAGCAGTCTTGAACTCAGAATATACATATTAAATGCAGTGTATCAAACAGAAGACATTCTGTTATTAGATATGAGGTTAGTGTTGAGTAAGGAACAAAACTTTATCCAAGTTAGTGAAGAAAAAAAAAAAATCTGAAGCATGTCTTGGGGTAGTTATACAAAGTTGCCCTATATCTGTTCCTGTGGTCATTGCATGTACTGTGC
The DNA here is from genome assembly GCF_016835505.1 of Polypterus senegalus. NCBI lineage: Eukaryota > Metazoa > Chordata > Cladistia > Polypteriformes > Polypteridae > Polypterus > Polypterus senegalus. The sequence goes on from NC_053170.1 coordinate 77,352,680, forward strand.
TCCAAATTCTCAGCACAACCTTCATCTTCCGTCTTTCTCTTTCTTTCACTCTCCAACTTCTGACCTTTCTTTCTTTTTCCTGTCATGTGTTTACTCCAACTCACTGAAGCAGGAGGCTATTAAGTCTTTAAGCTCCTAGGTGAATTCTTCAGTTGTATCCAACAGGTTAAAACTCAATCTAAGACAAGTCAGTATCCCAAAAGACAAGTCAGTATCCCAAACATGCACCACAATGGGTTGGAACATATACAGGAAGTGAACCTCTCACAGGGCATACAGACTGTACTACTTCAGCACCACCATCCAGAAACTATTTCAGTTTTTAAAAAACAAGTTCTACAATCATTGTTCCCTAAATGCCATGCAGGGCTGAATCTTTAGCACAGGATCAAACAGAATATAATGGGATCCCTTGCCGTCAACATTTTTTTTTTTTTTTAATAAATCTCCGCCTGTCTTTCACTTACATTGGTACCACCAGAAATGGCAGTGTTTAACAGTGTTGTTTTCCACTAGACAGTGCTCATGTTGTGGAAAATAATAATAATACATTTTATGTATACAAGGTGCCTTTCTAAGATCTCAAGGACAACAAACAAACAGTAAATAAATAAAAAAACGCATTATAAACAAAACTTTAAACATCAGAAAATATAAAACTTAAAACCAAACAAAGCCAGTGTAATCATAGAGAAAAAGCCATTTTAAACAGATGGGTTTTAAGTTTACGTTTAAAGGTTGAAAATGATTTGATGTTGCTAAGCTTAGTAGGTAGTGAGTTCCGGAGCTTGGGAGCAGAATGGCTGAATGCTGTGCTCCCCATTGTGGTTAGACGGGTGAGAAGGACGGTCAGATGGATGGAGGAAGAAGATCTAAGGTTACAGGATGGAATGGCAACATGAAGAAGGCTGGACAAATATGGAGGGGTGAGGTTATGAATGGCCTTAAATGTTAACAGCAGAATTTTAAAATTAATTGGAAACTTAATCGGGAGCCAATGTAGCTGCTGCAAGACCAGAGTAATATGGTGAATAGATGTGGTTTGAGTAATGATGCGAGCTGCAGAATTCTGGACTAGCTGAAGCTTATGGAGAGATTTATTAGTGAGACCAAAGAGGAGTGAATTACAGTAGTCCACAGGAGAAGTAACAATACTGTGAACAAGAATGGCAGTGGTATGGGAAGTGAGGGAGGGGTGGATGCATTTAATATTACTTAGGTGGAAATAAGCAGACCGGGTAATGATATTAATGTGTGGTTGGAAAGATAAGAGTACTGTCAAGGATGACACCCAGACTCTTGACCTGAGGTGATGGAGAAACAAAGGAGTTATCAATAGGAAGTGAAAGACTATCTGCTTTCATGAGACTGTAAAAAGAAAAATGTTAAAAATACAGTGTCTTGGGTCTCCACATCCTTGCTTTTTAATATTTCACCCTAGTGTTTTATTTCTTTTCCATACTTAGTACTGTATATACACACACTTAAAGCAAAAGCATTATTTACATAAAGCAATTCTGCATGATTAAGACATTTACATTTTTCTGTTGGAATTGGCTGCTATTACTCTTAATGAAATAAACTGTTAATTATTTGTTCTATCAAGATCCTTTCAGTTTAAACTGAATCCTTTCAGTTCACAAACCATCCATTCTAGATATGTTTTAACTTGGCATAATGTATATGGTAAGTGGAATGGAATAACCCAATTGTTAGTTTATTACCAAAATACAATTAACAGAAATTATTTTAAAATATAATATTTGCTTGGAAATTAAAAAAAATACTGTGTTCTTTTGGTTCATGTTGGGGTGGCTTGCTTGGGAGATAGCATCATCGTCTTTATGAAGAAAAAAAAACAGGCTTTTAGTATAGCCGAGGAATCATTGTGGCATATACAGGTAACAATTTGCACTGTAGATTTTGCATATGAATGAGTATGTGATAGAAACTGAGAACAATCATCGGCTTTTGTATAGGTTTGATAAGTCTAAATAAAAGGCTTAACATTTTTGATCTTTTGTTTTTGTAATGTTAGTTCCACGATAAGATAGAACCAATGCTTGAGACTTTGCAACTTATGCAAAGTCGCCTCTGCCAGCCCCCTGCCATTCCAGCTGAAGTGGACAAGATTCGTGAACAGATTGCAGACAATAAAAACATCAGTGCAGAGCTGGATAAGCTGCTACCCTCCTTCCAAACACTTAGCCAAAAAGGTGGTGAACTCATTAGAAGATCTCAAGGGCTAGAGAAAGAGTCTGCTGTCAAATGTAAGATTTAAATTACCATTTCTTGTTGATCATCCGGCACTTAGAAAGTTTGGTAATGTCTTCAACCGTTAATTATCTTTTACTTGAATCTTGCTTGTTAACACAGCTATAAAAAAACAGCTTGACATGCTTTCATTCTACTTCGAAGACATCAAAAGTAAATCAGAAGAGAGAGAAGCAAAACTGCTTGATGTTCTAGACCTTGCAGAAAAGTTCTGGTATGACATGACAGCACTACTCACTACTATTCGAGACACTCAGGATATTGTAAGAGACCTTGAAGATCCAGGGATTGACCCATCACTCATCAAGCAGCAGATTGAAGCTGCAGAGGTTGGTATCCATGTTGGTTTAACTGCTATGTGACACCCTACAGTCTCAAAAATAAATGAATATTTATGCCATTGAATTGGTCCATGCCACCTTTGGACTTGTTGAGAATGTAAATGTTAACACTAAAATATGTATTGGAAGCTCTTTATTTTTATTTTTAAATATGTGATCACATTTTTTTAGGCAATTAAAGCAGAGACAGATGGTTTGCTAGAAGAACTGGAATTTGTTCGGAACCTTGGTGGTGATTTAATTATTTCTTGTGGAGAAACTGAAAAGCCAGAAGTTAAGAAAACTATTGATGAGGTTAGTAGATTAATGATCTGAATGTTGTTTTTCAATAAAAGTAACAGCAAATACGTAAATGGTTATATTATACTTTTCAGATGAATCAAAGTTGGGAGAGTCTTAACCGGACCTGGAAAGAGCGCATGGAGCATCTTGCAGAGGCCATGTCAATTGCTGTCCAGTATCAGGATGCTATTCAGGTAAGAATAATACAAGAACTCCGTCCTTCATTAAATATAGAAATTTTGAAGGCTTTGCTTTATTTGAAACTCATTTTTCTTTGATTCTAGGCAATGTATGACTACTTGGACAATGCAGTGATCAAACTGTGTGATATGTCTTCCGTGGGTACAGACATTGATACAGTGAAGCAGCAGATTGATGAGCTGAAGGTAGAGATGGTTTCATTTTTATTTTTCAGGATATACATATATAGTTTATTTTGCTCTTAAGTGTTAAGTGGAGCCCTGTTAGCAGAGAGTCACAATAAAAATATTCTTTATTAACATTCTTACATTTTGGTCAGCTGTTTATTCAATAATGATTTAAATGTACTTAATGTTGTTGAATGCTTTATTTCTGCTGATGCTTGGAATTCATTCCATATTTTTTCATGCAGTATTTTTGACTCTTCTTTCTCTAACTTGAATATTTGATGTTTAATCTTTAGGTATTTAAAGAAGAGGTCTATCAGCAACAGATTGACATGGAGAAGCTGAACCATCAGGGTGAGCTCATGCTTAAGAAAGCAGCTGATGATACTGACCGTGACATCATCCAAGAACCTCTCACTGAGTTGAAGCACCTGTGGGATAACCTGGGGGATAAAATTGTACTCCGGCAGGTAATCTTAAGTGGTGGACATCAGAAAATTCAATACTTTCTCACTTGAAGCAAATAAATATGCTCAAAAAGAAGTTTAAGGAAGTTCTGAAGTGTTAGAGGACTGCCAAATAGTGCACAAAATTGATATTGTATCCAATTCTATTATATTTTAGTAGATAGTTGTAGGACAGCTACTGTACATGATAAGTTAGGGTTTTGGCATTCTTTGCCTAGAAGTGGAAAAGTGCATTTCGGTTCTATTTTGGTTAAATAATGTAGAAGCTTTGTGAGGTGGATGCATTGTGAATAGAATAATATAGAATGGAAAAATACACTATAATTCTTATATTGTTTTTTTCCCTGTTTATATCCAGCACAAGCTGGAAACAGCTCTTCTGGCTCTGGGGCAGTTCCATCATGCACTCTCTGAACTAATGTCCTGGTTAACACACACTGCTGAAATGTTGGACTGTCAAAGACCTGTCAGCATGGACCCAAAATCCATTGAGATTGAATTGGCAAAGCACCATGTAAGTTAATATTTACTATTTTCTCATCTCATTTGGAACTGGTACTGGGCAATAAATAATTCCTAAATCAACCTCCCATTGCTTTGTAGGTGTTACGCAATGATGTGTTGTCCCATCACTCTACAGTGGATAGTGTGAACAAGGCTGGCAATGAACTACTACAGTCCAGTGAAGGAGATGAAGCCAGCCACCTGCACAGCAGCCTTAACAGTATGAACTGCAGCTGGGAAGCAATTTTGCTTAAGACACAAGAGAGACAGCAGCATTTAGAAGCAGCTTTACAGCAGGTAATAATGCTCACTTTCAGTCCCCTCCCATGTCACTAAAATTCTAATAGTCTATTAATTTATAAACAGTTTAAATCAAACATTTCTTAGTAGTTATAAATATCCTTATTTTACTGGTTCTCCTTTATTTTCTGTTGTTTATATGTCAGGTTGGAGATACTTGTTTTGCATTTGCAAAAAGAAATTTATGCACATATATCACTTGGGAGGTGGGAAATTTTGCTTTCAGTGATAGATGAGAAAAAAATCTCAATAGTTTCTAATGTGTCTGAAATAAACTTCAGTATCTCTGCTAGGATTTAAAATGTGTGATTATAATAAGCATGTATTAGGATCTGCTTACTATTTATCAAGTATCTATTTTATAATGAGAGTTTTTGCCTTGTTCACTAGTGTCTATATACTTTAGTTCTTTATTTATTATGGGAAAATTTATTTTTTACTCTGCTTTTTAATGTATACAATGCTTTCATGGAATCTTACCATTGTATGTGAATGTATCACATTTTGTACCATGTGTGAATTGTTCATGAGATCCTAAGTCCCATAGTCCACAGTGAGAATTGGTTGAACATTTCTTATTCACTTTGTAACTTTGTTTTGTCTAGGCCGAGGGTTTCCATGGAGAAGTTGAAGACTTTCTGCAGTGGTTAAGAAAGATGGAGAGTCAGTTGTATATTTCAAAACCTACAGGAGGATTGCCTGAAACTGCTAAAGAGCAGCTACAACAGCATATGGTATGTGAAACTTTTGATATCCACAAGATAAGACAGTGCATTGGAATTTTACTCTTTTAGAATGCTTTTCTAATTTGCATTAGTTAAACAGAGTACAGCTAATATTTTTCATTAATAAGGGAGGATTTTTCTCAATGTATTCTCACAGTAATAAACCAAGGCTGGGAAATTATGGGTTCATACATTATTTTTAAAAATGTGCGTCATAAACTGCAGAAAAGTAGTGATTTACAGAGAAAGTGCACACCTCATAGATTTACATACAAAAATTAAACTTGCCTTAGAGCAATCCCTAATATGAATCCACATTTACATTATTAAACTTATAGGTGTACAGCAATAGAAATAACTGCATTATACTCAAAACAATATACTTTAAAAAGATATTTTAAATTAACATTGAAAAAATCTCTTACTCTAATTGTACTTTTGTTTAGTTCATATATCTACAGGGAATTCAGAAAGTATTCAGATTGCTTCACATTCTGCACACTTTACTGTATTGTAAATTTTAAAGAGATAAATATGCAATTTTTGCCTGTCAATCTTCACTCAAGATCCCAGGTTGTTTTTACAGAGGTCTGTAAGTTATAAAAAGTCAAAAACTGAAATCTCATATTTCTTTAAGTATTTAGACTATTTGCTGTGGCACTCAAAATTATGGTCAGATCTGTCCCTTTTGCTGTAATTATCCTAGAGATGTGTCTAGAACATTTCTGAAGTCCACCTATACCAAATTTAGTTAATTGGACACAGTTTAGAAAGAATCACACCTATATAAGTAAGGTGCCAGAATTCACACCACAAGTCAGGACAAAAACTAAGTCATGAAGTCCAAGCAAATCTTTGTAGACGTCTGCTATAAAATTGTGGTAGGGATAGATTTGGGCAAGGGTATGAAACCATTTGTAAAGCTTTGTGTTTCCAGGAGCACAATGGCCTCAATATTTTTGAAATGGATGAATATTGGAACCATCATGACTTTTCCTAGACCTGGCCAGTTAGCCAACTTGAGTAACTGGGCAAGAAGGACATTTGTTAGGGATATAACCAACAACCCATTGGTCACTCTAACAGAGCTTCAGAAGTCCTCTGCTAAAATGGGACAATATGTCAGGAGGACAACCATCTTGGCAGCGCTACATTTATCAGATGTTTATGGCAGATTAGCTAGACTTAAGCCACTCTTGAGTAAAAAGGTATGTGACAATTTACAGAATTCTGAAAGCATAAGGGATAGATTCTTTATTCTGATGAGATAGAAATTTAACTCTTTGGGCAGAACTCCAAGCACTAAGTGTGGTGAAAATCAGACAGTGCTCATAACCTGCCTAATACAATTCTTTCAGTGAAACATGATGATGGTAGCATCATGCTGTGGTGGTGCTTCTCAGAGCCAGAGACAGGAAGAGTGGTCAAAACTGAGGGATGAATGAATGGAGTTAAATACACAGAGGTTTCGAAGAAAACCTGCTTCAGAGTGCACACACCCTCAGACTAGGGTGACGGTTCACCTTTCAGCACGACAATGACCTGAAGCATACGCTGGAAGTTTCCCATTCAATCTAATAGAGCTTAAGAGGATCTGCCAGTAAGAATGGAATAAATTGCCCAAGTACAGATGTGAAAAGCTTGTAGGGACTTACTTGAGAAAACTCAAAAGCTGTAATTGCTGGCCAAAGGAGCTTCTACAAAGTACTGACTTGAAAGTCTGAATATCTTTATGTATGGAAGGTTTCAGTTTTTGATTTTTAATGAATTTGCAAACCTTTCTGAAAACATGTTTTCACTTTGTCATGGGCAATTGAGTACATTTTGATGTGAAACAATGACAAATATATCCATTTAAAATTAAACCTATAACCCATATAGTGTGCAAAAAGTGAAGGGGTCAGAAAACGTTCTAAATCCACTATAGATTAGCAACTCAACCAGAATTACATTCCCTGTAGCAAATTCTAGAGCTACTGTTGTCTAACTGAGATCAAATCTCATAGCCTATCAGTTACAATTTGTTCTTTTGCACAAATCAATCCTTCTAGAATTGGAGTGGTATTTACTACAGTGTATTTCAATCATTTCACTATATTACTACCATAAGGCAGCTTGGTATTAACAGAAGAAAATTTCATTTTGAGAAAAGCACATGTGAACTTTTGGATGTGCATAGACCAAAATATAATTAAGGTGTTCAATGTTGTGCCACATTATGATTACTAGAAGATTCTTGGGGTCTTGTTTTCTCTCCTCATCAGCCTCTAGTATTTGTAGTATGGTGCAGGAAAATATTTTGTGACTAGTTACATATGTTCTTTTCCAATTACATTATTCTACTTGTTTTTTGTTTTATTTTTAACCCCTTATTTAAAAAGTGAATAAATTATATATAACATAACCTTTTATAATTGTGTGGAAGTATCTGAATTTTCTAAGGGTTTTTGAGTGAGACAGCAGCATGTCTTATATTTCCAAGTGAACCCTTTTCTACTCTTCTTTGTAGGACATAAAAGCCCAGTTCAGTACAAAGGAGGAGTTGTACCAGCAGATTATGGACAAAGGTCACCACATTATAATAAATCAAGATGATCCAGCAGTGGGATCAAACACTAAAACCAATCTTGCCCTTCTTGAACAGAAGTGGCAAGCATTGAATACCAAAATTGAAGAAAGAAGGGTAAGTGTTGCACTGTATTTTAGTGTGGCTGTTTCCATTTTCATACCTATAATTGCATTATTTTAAAAATAAATATAAAATTTCTCGCTCCAGATTTTAGTTAAATCTCTGGTGTTTCTGTGCACATGGTATGTTTAACCTCAGCCATCTGAGCAACATAAACATTCTGAAAATCTGTACTTACAGAAGCAGTATGAATAATATACACTTTTAAAATTGTAATTTAATATTAGGATGAAAAATGTTTTATAATATAGGTTACTCTAATTCACTGTTTAATGTCTTTAAAACTGTTTTGTACTTTATTTAATATATAAATAATAATTAATGACCTGTTTATGTGTGAATATTTAATATATGTGAGCATTATTTCATTTTTGTTTTGTACCCTCCCCCACCATAACCTGCTGTCTATGGTTGAGGAATGAAAGCTTTAGATTCATCAAAAATTTCAATCTCCAGTATTCCACGGAACTCAAAGTTTTAGGGTTCACTGATACCAAAAACATTAATATATTTATATGAGTGTGTATGTGTTTCTGTGTGTCACAGTTTCTTAAAGATGGTCTATAACTAAAATGACTGGACGGAAAAATGGCAAACTCGAATCTTAAGTCTGTTATGAGATGACGATGTGCTGATTAGTTTTTTGAGCCAAATTGTACAAGAGAAAGAGGCACTCTAGAAGAACCCTCAGATACATGTACATATGATCAGAAAGATCAGCATCAGAGTGGTAAATAATTACTGAAGTGTTATAGAATAGTTCGGGTAACTTGCTTTCTAGGGCACAAAGCCTACTGTCGTGTGAGCGCTGAAGTCGAAAACAACGGAAGAACTTAAACCCAATTAAAGTAAAAATAATTTCTTTATTCTTAATTCTTGGTGAGTAGAGAGAATGTGAGACTGCCTCTTTCCAACTCAGTCAACTGATTTGGATTTTGGCAGCCTATCTAAAGTAAATCTGTTCTCTCTTTTTTATCCTAGAAAAGAAAAAAAACCCTAGCAGTTCATTCTGAGGTTATACATAGCTTAGGTTAAATCTTAATTTATGATATACTGGAATGTTCTTAAAACCTGAAACAAACAGCCATTTGCATTCCTAAGGAATACACCCTTCTAATTGTACACACTTAGAATCAATTTAAACATTCTTATAGTCCATAAAGATCTTACATTCTTCACAGGGTCTTCTGATAGTATCAGAGGTCAGCCTTTCCTATAAATGATAAAGGTTAGTCCCTCCTTTTCTGCATAAATCAGGAACAAATCATATAGCTCTCTGCAGCATGATCAACTCAAAACACAGACCTTGATATCTGTGAGTTAAATAATGTTTTCTCTTCCTCAGTCGCTCACATCTGAATTTTTTAATTATACTTTTAAGAAAGCACAGTCAAAGAAGGAATAAATAAATAAATACATAAAACAGTTAAAATGTAATCAGTTTTCCTTGATTTGAACTTGAAATTAAGACATTTGAAAACATTTTAGCATACAATATAGTGTTGGATGCTGTCCAGTTCTTTCAGTTAGAGCATGTAAATATTAGAATATTTAGATATTATTTATGTGATAAATTCAAATATTTTATGGAAAAATAGAAAACCTGCTTGATAAATATGGAGAAATATTGGGAACACAGCAGGAATTTGTGCAGTTAAAAATAGGCTCAGATGAAAGTCTAAATTTGTGACCATGAGTAAAACCTAAGCAAAGTTTATTTGGTACTGATAAATAGTAACATGTATTTTGGCACTAGTAGGATGGTAAAGAACTTGAGACAAAAAACAAGATTTTTAAAATGTACCCTTTTGAAGTTGCACATGAAAACATACTAGCAGGAAGTCAAAGTAGTGTTTTTTAAGTAGGTTAATAGTCTGATGTCATCAGGCTCTCATTATATTATTCTTCCGCATCAGGTGCTAATGTAAGGAAGAAAAAGATTTAGGCAATATTTTGAGTATGGTAAGGCTAACTGATTAGAATGATGCATTAAATAATAATGATACATTTTATTGTTTCGCACCATTTATGAATTTCAAGGTCCTCTTACAAAAAATAGTCAACAGTAATATTAAACTGTAACATTAAAAATACAAATGTTAAAGCATAATTAAATAACACTATAACCTCAACAGAGCCAACCTGAAGAGATGAGTTTTAAGAGCAGCTTTGAATATTGGAATAGATTCCAGCGGTCTGCAGGATAGGATGGCACAAGATTATGAAGGAGTTTGAATTGTGACAGCAAGACTTTTTAAAGGGTATCTGATGGGACAAGGGAAGCAAATGATGCTGAATAAGTGCAGGTGTAGAATGTACAGTGAAACTAGAGCATAAAATCCATTCTTCTGAGTTTCAGTTGAGTTGAAGTAGATAGAAGATGTTTATTGGGAATGCCAGCCAAAATAGCAATGCAATGTTATTCCATCTCCCCACTGCCGCTGAATGTGCACAGTTCTCCCAGCTCATGTCTTGATTATCTGGGAGTGAAGTACAGGAGTTTTAGAGTGGAAATAATAGATTGTTATTTGGAACACATTTCAAGTGTATTCCGTTTCTACAGTAATCTGTGTAAACACGTTGTTAAAGCAGAAACTTTTTTATATTTTAGTAATAAATGACAAAATGTAAAAATAAACTGCATTAACGTGTGAAGCCTGAAGTCCAAAGATCAAATAAACACTTTCACAAAAGGTTCAAGGATGATGCAATAGCTTCTGTGGCGCAGTGGTAAGAATTGCTGAATTGTAATCAAGAATCCCCGGTTCGATCCTGACTGCCTCGTATATTTAACATTTTGAGTAGTGAGCTGCTCTTACTGTTAATATTATACAATAAACACATACATTTGATCTGCATCTGTAATAGCCGCTATTTATTTATAGTGCTTGTAAAAGTTAGTGTTTTTTTTTTTTCTTTCTTTCACTTTTATACTCTGTCATGATCACGATACATACTACCGCCCCTAGGGATCTGACGCTGTTAGTACATTCTCTGATCCTGATGGATAAAAGCTGACACACAAACGCTGGTGAATCTGCCTTCTTCGTATCTCACTGTCACTTGATTTTTTTTTATTCAGTTTTATTGAGTGTTCCTGCTCACACTGAATTAGTATGAACCTTATGGTCCATGATGTCAAAGCCGCGCTGACAAAAAAAAAAACAGACAGAGACATAGGTATATATGAAATTTGGAATTATTAATTTTATGACCTGTATAGTACATTTCGGAAAACATTGTGGCACGGATGCAACATTATTCATATTCACTCGCATAACATCTTGTGATTGTAATCAGTGACTGCGTGTTTTTTTTTCCTTCCCAGTCTTGCCAGTCTTCACATTTTGTTGCATGGTGGTGTTTCTTTTGTACTCCAGGACATGCAGAGGAAAGAATAGTACAGAGAAGTCAGTTCAACACTATATGCAGTCACCAAATTCAAATGTTAACAGTTCACACACACGCAAGGACCATCCTTCCTACATTTAAAACATGTACCTGTTGCAGTGTACACACTTCTGTCTATTCTGTGGTTCCTATTACACTGAAGAGGCACCTGACAATCACTGAGTTTGCTTTCCTGAGGTAAGCGGCTTTCTTGGAACAGAAGCTTGTCAATATTGCATCCTCCTTTTCTTTTTCAATCGCCTTTTCTGGTAAGAAGCAACAACGAAGTTCCTCTGCAATGTGAGCCATGAACACTCTTCTTTTCTCTGTGGACCTCATACATGCCTTGCATAGTGCATGTACGTTTATCGCCGCCAGGTCAAGCTTGTTATAGCACAAGCAACCAGCCACCTGTGTGTTCCTGCTCGCACTGAATAAGCTCACGCCTTCTGGTACAATAGTCAACACAACATGGAGAAAAAAAGAAAGAGACAAATATATGTGACATTTGGTGTAAATTTATAGTACTTGTAAAAGTTGGATAATCAAGGCATGAGTTGGGAGAACTTTGTGCATGTTCTGCAGCGGTGGGGGGATGGAATAGTAGACTGCTTGCTGCTTGTCTTGATTGGCACATTTACAAGACAAAAAACACTGATGGAGAGGTGCGAAGGGATTTAAGGTGGGCCAGATTTATGAGTTTTTTTGTAGGCTTTGGTAATTTTAGTATTAATGTAGGATGTAACATAGAGATGTTTAGCAACTGAAAATAGGAAGTCTTGGGATCATTATTTATTTGAGCAGTAAAAGAAAATAGGTGTTAACGATTTAGGTATGGCAAACATTTATATATAATCCATTTATTCTTAGTCTTGTTCTTACTCTCAGTGTCAATTTAGACCCTGTAAGGAATAATTGAGTCTTACTGCTAAAGTTGGAGAATGTTATTTGTCATTCATGTACTAATGTCATTGAGGTCAGACTTTAAAGGATATGATTAGGTTCAGTGGGCGTGTAGAGCTGTGTGTCATAATCAGCATAACAATGAAAATTAATATTGCAGTGAAAAATAATTATTACCTAGAGAAAGAAGGCAAATAGTAAAGAGTAGTGGCCCCAATACTAAGAACACTGAACCCTGTGGTACTTCATAGCAAATTAATGAGCTCTTTGACTAGTAGTTCTGTTTTTGTACATACTATCTTATGAGTGAGATATGAAGCAAATCCCCACTTGTAAGTACTCAAAAGTTGAACACTTGTTCCTTAATAAGCTCATAGAATATAGTATAAAGACTGCTGTGAGTTTATAAGGATGAGAATCAAGAGTAAACCAGAGTCAGATGCAAGAAGGAGGTCAGTAGTGAAATTTCAGTTCTATGTTTGGGATGAAAAACATTGAAATAATTCAGATTGTTATTTTCAAGATATTGAAGTTGAGATACAACAACCCTCCCAAGAATTTTGGAAGGGAACGGCAAATTCAGAATAGACTGATAGCTACTAAAATTGTCTACAGTCTACATCAGGTTGGTTTTGAGTTAATATTAATAATAATTCATTTATTTATATACCACCTTTCCCATGCTTGAGTTGGGCAGTTTTCAGTGAGGTGCAGACTGCACCAGTGGTAATGGAGGTGATAGTTATGCACTTTACCACAGGAACAATAATAGGCTGGCAGGCTTTATTGTAGGAGTGTCCCCACAAAGCTACCAGACTTGCACAGAAATGGTTGCAGATCTATTTGTCAAGTCCTGTCAATTTCCAACATAATGTAAGTGCATTAATCGTAATCACTACACGATAGGTTTATGTGATACCCAAAACATATTATCAACACCTTGCCTTCAACAATATACATTTATTTTTGACACAAAACATCTAAGTGTGCTGTATATGCAATACACAAATAATTATGTTAGTTCACAAATACTTTCTCAGGTGAAAAAGCATTTTTATTGATTTGATTTTAAAAGTTACAACCAAGACACAAAGTAATAAAATTATACATACCTGTCTAGTTTGTGAATTTTGGTAAAAAAAAATGTTGTTAAATATTATTTGCATAAAATGTATTTCCCAACATTAACAAAAGAATAGTTTTAGCAACTAAATAAGCATTTTCCACTATTTGTCTCACATGTTCAGTCTCAGAGTATACTAGTAGATTCACATGCCATTGCTTTTTTGGTTTTATGTGTTTATTAATTTTTCTATAATTAAAGTAAGGAAGTTAAGCAAGTAAGTCCATCCAACTTAAAACACACATACACACTGCCATTCTTAGTAGGATTCTGAAGAAATGTAGCATAGGATACCACAAGACATTTTGCCTTACATAATGTAATCCCATATGGTGTCTCTCCGTATATAACTGAGACTTGTGCAAAAATGTGAAACCAAAATGGCTAGAGTATAGAACATTCCCAAAAATGTATAACCTCAGGTGTCCATCTGTTGATTGTCTTCGGAAGGGGTATCATATTATGTATTACACAGTTTCAAATGGAATATGTGTGGATGGTGTAAAATTTATACCTGTATCTTGATCAAAACTTGCCTGTATAACAAACAACAAAACAAACTACAGTAGCTCTTCTGTGGGATCAGGCCAGAAGGGGCAGCTTTTGTTCCCCACATGCATCAATGACTCTTGGGCGCACATGAACCTGTTAACAAGTTGTACTTCCTTAGACCACTTTTGGTAGGTAGTAGACACTGCATACCAAAAACACCTCACAAGACCAGCTGTTTTAGTGATGCCCTGACTTAGTTGTTCAGCCATCACAATTTGGCATTTGTCAAAGTCACTAATATCCAGACTCTCGTCCATTTTTTCTCCTCCTAATACATTGCTTTCAAAAACTGTTCGTTTTCTGCCTCCCGCCCCTTTACAGTTGTCATTGTCGTAGATAATCTGTATTATTCATTTCACCTGTCAGTGGTTTTAATGTTCTGGTTGATTGCTGTATGTTATTATATGGCCAAGCAGCTGCTACGAAGCAACCCTGATTATTTTCTGCTGTGGTACCATATTTTAAACAAATGGTTGACCACAAGGTTCTTGATAAATTTAAGGTTCTGTGTATAGTTTAACAGGTGCATTACAGCTTTTGGATACTTTTTTCATTCTGTCTCAAACAGGACAAGTTGGAAGAGGCTCTCTGTCTTGCTACTGAGTTCCAGAGCTCTTTACAGGACTTTATAAACTGGCTTACTCAAGCTGAACAAAATTTAAACTTGTGTCAACCTCCCAGTTTTATACAGGAAACTGTGTTATTACAGGTTGATGAACATAAGGTGAGAAAAGTAAAGAGGAACTGAGAAATGTTCTGCTTTAGACTATGTCACATTACATTACTTATCCAGTGATTTTCATTAGCCTTCATTTGCATAATCTTAGTCAGTGGCATACTCCTGTGAAGGGCAGTCACATAGTCTGACATACCCTGCAGCTCACTCCAATTAGTCTGTAACTCAGGTTTCGTTTTGTCTTTAGTCGTAAGGGTGGACTCACTGTATGTGAGAGCTGACAACCACATGAATGGTCACACTGTAGTACAATGTATATAATGGAGCAATAAGAAATAAGGAACATGACTGATTTGGACCTCACAAAAAGAAATGAAGCTCAACTGTCTGCGTCATATTGTATGTACCATGACAGATTGGAGAAAAAAAAAAGTCAAAGATTGCAGTGGAAGTTGCAATAGCTAATAACCCTGCATACACCTCCAGCTCCATCAGGCAGTACTCTATTAGCTGCCAGAAAAAGAGGCAAGCTTGACTGTGCAAGTCATTAAATGTGACATGGGCAATGATTTTTTCGTCATTTATACTGGCATGGTCCGGTTACAAGATCAGTAACCGCGGGTAGACAAATCTTGACATACTCCAGACTAGAAGTTATGTAATGTGACATTGGTTTTCGGTCCCAGTGGGTCTTATTTTTTACCTTTGTTATCTTATCTCTTTTGTTAGTTCATATCCTTTTTTTCTCTTTTCCTGCTAGCAATTTGTTAATGAAGTTAACACTCATCGTGACCAGATTATGTGTCTTGACAAAATGGGGTCTCATCTGAAGTTTACCAGTCAGAAGCAGGATGTGGTACTGATTAGGAACCTTCTGATGAGCATGCAGTCCAGATGGGAGAAGGTTGTGCAGCGCTCCCTGGAAAGAGGCCGCAGTCTAGATGAGGTCCGCAAGAGAGGCAAACAAGTAAGTTTTTCAATAGGTTGCTTTATTTTTTTCGAGTTTTTATTGCATAACACACGCTTGTTTGAAATGTGTTATGTAATTGAAAAAAAATATTAATGAAGGGTTCCTGATAAGGGGGAAAGTGACCTTAGCAGAAGCATTTGACACAGCATGTTTACACTGTGTGCACAATTATTAGGCAAGTGAGTATTTTGACCATATCATCATTTTTAATGCATATATTCCAACTCCAAGCTGTATTAACTTGAATGCTTATTGGATTTAAGCACGTCAGGTGATGTGTATTTGTGTAATGAGGGAGGGTGTGGCCTAAGGAGATCAACACCCTATATCAAGGTGTGCAGAATTATTAGGCAGCAAGTTTTCCTCAGGCAAAATGGGCCAAAAAAGAGATTTAACTGACTCTGAAAAGTCAAAAATTGTAAAAAGTCTTTCAGAGGGATGCAGCACTTTTGGAATTGCTAAGATATTGGTGTGTGATCACAGAACCATCAAACATTTTGTTGCAAATAATCAACAGGGTCGCAAGAAACGTGTTGAGAACAAAAGACGTAAATTAGCTGCCAAAGATTTGAGAAGAATCAAACGTGAAGCTACCAGGAACCCATTATCCTCCAGTACTTTCATATTCCAGAGCTGCGACCTACCTGGAGTGCCCAGAAGTACAAGGTGTTCAGTGCTCAAAGACATGGCCAAGGTAAGGAGGGCTGAAACCCAACCACCACTGAACAAGAAACATAAGTTGAAACGTCAAAACTGGGCCAAGAAATATCTGAAGACAGATTTTTTTCAAAGGTTTTATGGGCCGATGAGATGAGAGTGACTCTTGATGGACCAGATGGATGGACCTGTGGATCAGTAATGGGCACAGAGCTCCACTCCAACGTGGAGGTGGGGTACTGGTATGAGCTGGTATTTTTAAAGATGAGCTAGTTGGACCTTTTGCATTGAAGATGAACTCAAAATCAACTCCCAAACCTACTGCCAGTTTTTCGAAGACACTTTCTTCAAACAGTGATACAGGAAAAAGACCATGATTTTTATGCAGGCCAATGCTCCATCACTTGCATCGAAGTTCTCCACTGCGTGGCCAGCCAGTAAAGGCCTTAAAGATGAAGGAATAATGACATGGCCCCCCTTCCTCATCTGACCTAAACCCTATCGAGAACTTGTGGGCACTTCTTAAACGCTAGATTTACGGGGGAGAAAAACAATACACCTCTCTGAAGAGTGTCTGGGAGGCTGTAGTCACTGCTCCACAAAAAGCTGATCGTTAACAGATCAAGAAACTGACAGACTCCATGAATGGAAAGGCTTATGACTGTTATTGGAAAGAAGTGTGGCTATATTGGTCATTGATTGATTGATTTATTTTTTTTGAAATGTCAGAGATGTTTATTTGTAAATTTTGAGGTGTTTGTTTATTATTCTCACTATAACAGATGAAAATAAACAAGTGAGATGGGAAAATTTTCATTTTTCCTTTAGTTGCATAATAAATCTGCACACTAATAGTTGCCTAATAATTGTGCACACATATGTATTCCCCTGATGATGTTCACACTCACATTTCCGTTGTGAAACATTCAGGTTTCAGGTTTATTAACATTTTGGATTGACTGATAGCACTGTGTTTGTTCCATATTAAAATTAATCCTCAGAAATACAACTTGCCTAATAATTGTGCACACAGTGTATTTTAAATACTGTAATCTTTTCAGGAGAGGTTTTGCAGCAAGTTGATAATTGCCATTTAAGTATTAAAATAGTGTAGAAACCAAAAATTAAAACATTTAAGATTTCTGGCTTCACCCAAAAGATTTGTATTCAACATGAATTAGTGACTTATTTCATGTACATTGCACTCTGTAAGAGTGTAGCATCCCAACTTGGTTTGGTTCGGTTCTTGCCTTGAGCCCAGTGCTACAGGAATATACTGCATCTCCAATGAATTTAAACCAGGATTATAAATGTTATAAATAGTGATTTTTTTTTAATTATTTATTTAAAAAGCCCAGACAAGAAGTGGTAGTTGAGTGATATTATTATTAGCACTAATATTTCACAGTTTCTAACTAAGGCTCCCAGCCTGCTTGCAGGATGAAGTTTGCACATTTTTCTCCAAGATTCTCTTGGATTATCTCTGATTTTTCCCAGTGTCCCAAAGATGTGGATGCTAGGTTTGACAGTTGAATGTATGCGGGGATGAGTGTGGCCTGCAGTAAACTACTGTCCTATGAAAGGAGTGGTTCTTGTCTTAAGCCTGGTGTTGTAGTAATAGTCTATAGTGACGTTTAATGCTGTAATTAAATATTTAAATATAGAGCTTATTCCTGCACTTCATGCTTTAAGAGAGACTGTGGCTACTTTTATTATTTTCTCTAATAACTATTCGGATGTAAAATGCATTTAAAATGTATTTGGATTAAGGTTTCCATTCATTGTCATATCATTATAGATTTTTTTAAGCCAAATTTTCGTTTTTAGCCAAAGGCAAAACTAAGTGAAAAACACTGGTGATTAATCCTGAAAATGAAAGTTCATAAAATATTTTCATAGTACTTTTGATTTATGATTAAAATGATGAACAGATTTAATGTCTACATGTAAAGGAATGTTTCACTCAAAACTGATTTTTTTTAATATGCCGCTTACTCAGTATGGTTTATAGTGATTGCTAAGAAAATATTTTTATCTCATTTTTTGTGGGGAATGGAGATAACATTTATGACCCACATTTTCATTCATTGGTCAAGAGCCTTGTCTTCAATTTCAAAAGATCAGCCTTCATTTTCCAGAGGTATTTATTTTCCAATATTTCAATATTGTGAGCATACAACTTGATGACATGGGAATAATACTTCATGGATACCAGGAGTTTTTTCATTGATGTCCTTGATATTGTTTGATGTTGTCCAGTGCTGGTTCTTTCAGAAACACTGTTATCTCCACTCTTCATGAAAGCACGAGATTTAAATTTTCAGTACATGAACTAAGTAACTGCTTTGCCGACACATTATATTGGCAGTATTACAAGAAAAAAGTGATGACGAAGAACTAGAAAAGAATGGCATATCAAAATTGACAGTGGTCACACAGCTTAAGAAAATACAGTACTATTTTACAAGTACAGTTTGCAAGATTAAAACAGGTTAGGACAGTTGACTTTCATAAGCACTTCACAATGTGTGTTTTGTTGTCATAGTATCCTCAGATATTTTAAATTCACTAAATATTGTGCCACAGTTAGGTAAAAGTTCTGCATGAATGGTGTTCACTGTTAGGTACACACCAAGTTTCAACTAATAATCATAAAAATACTTGATCATTTTTGCTTTTGCTGTTTCATGACTGTTTTCAAAGAAACTTTATTAATGCATTTTCAGCACACTGCTAAAAATGAAATACAGCTCAAAATTTCATTCTTTTATAGAATGTTATGAAGATTTTTTTGTTTGTTTTTTACTAAGCTTTACAAATACCTCCAAAATTCTTCCTGATCTTAACTGACCTAATTAAAAAGCAAAATAATATAATTCAAACAATAATCAACAGCTCTTTTTATATTTATTTTTTTATATAAGATCAGTCCACTTACATGTACACTTTTGGACATTTTCAGAATGTGATGTAATAAAACTATAAAATGAGATTTAAAACTGTTGTTCAATGATGTACTAAAACAAAAGGCTTGTGACGATGCGGGTTCCACTCCATGCTCCCATCTGGCTTTTTGGGAGCTCTTTAACCTAACACTATTGGTAATGTCACCGATGAGTTGGACAATGTGGCACAACAAAGCAAGGAGATGGTGCAAAAGTGCTTTTATTTAAAATCAACAAACAAAACTAAACAGTATCCAAAGTGCAGTGCTTCGAAAATGTTTCAGTAAGTAAATAAATAATCCAATAAAAATGAGTGAACTAGAGGAGGTTAAAATCCAATAGAAAAAAATCCTTTAAAAAACAACAAAGTTAAAACAATGGCTGGAAGCAGTCTTTTAAAACCAAGCCTTCACTGCAGCGACCCAACCTTCTCCTGGTCACTCCTGTTCCAAACAAGAGCTCAGCCGGAGCGACCACTGCCGTTGGCCCTCGGGTGCCGGCCAAACACCCCACTCGGGCTCGCCTCTCCCAGCAATCAGTGCGAGCTTGTGCTCGCTCACTCTCACTCTCCTTATTTATTGCACCAAATAAATGTGACGACCTATCCTTGCTTATAGTTACAGAGAAAGAGGTTTTCCATGTACATTCATCTAATAGGAACAATCCCTCAACCTGTACCAGAATGTCTTCATGCAAAGGGCTCATTGTAGACACTGTATTGGATAGAGAGAGAGAGAGACTCATCATGAACTAAAACATGTAAAGACAACTGTTTGTTTTGAATTCCTTAGAGTGCCCTACCATATGTGTAACTATGGCAGATGGCTTAAAAAATAGGAGTGTAATTACTCCTAAATCTATCTTCTTAACAGGGTGATGACTGGCTGCTTTTGGGTTCACTGGTTAAATGAGCTGAGGCAGTTAAGGTGTAACTTTTACACATAGAATTGTACTCCAGTCTTGGACTTTAAAATAACCTCAAGTCAATGCAGAAATGGAAGTTATATTTTTTTTAGTTATGGTAGTAGGTAATTTGTTTGTCATGGGATGACCTGCACATTATAATTATGGAAAAATGAAGGAAACATATTGTTAAGTATTGTAAGTTAAAGCAAGGCTAAGCCTTCTACAATATTATATTTCAGTAAGAGGATCTTAAAATTATCTGTAAAAGTACCAGAAGGTGAGCTACCACCACCAGAAGCCATCACTTTAGGTAGAAAATGAGCCAGAAGTCTAAAAGAACTTTATTTCTGCCTACTTTTATGAGGTGTACTGCCATATGCTCACCTTGTGATTTAACAAATACTGTATCCCTTAAAAAGAGTTTTTAAAACTTTTTTAATTTTGCAACTAGTTAATCTTAGAAACACATTTGAAACTAGCCTTATAACATTCAGCTTGGAACATGCCTTGTAGTATGCATCTTGCATTAGTATTTAACACTCCTCTTTCCTCAAGAATGATTGATGTTTTGTTTTGCTTGTATGCTCCTAAACAGACAGAGGTCCTAGTCGGTAATTGCTGTTTTTGATGTAGTCTACTTTACACAGCAACACTTCACCTGTTAGCCACTAAATGCATACATCAGAGTGCTTAGATGACACTCTAGTTAGACATTTTAGATATTATTTTTATACTATACTGATATTTCCATATTTATAAAATATATTTCTGTAGCTAGACATTCTGCGTTTGAGTCTAAAAATAATATAATTGCTAGCTTTGAAATCTGCCACTTGATCGTCCACGTTGATATAACAATGCTTTCTTTTTTTGCATGGTCTCCGTGGTTATGCACATTACAAACTTTGTTTAATCATGGAGCATTAATAATCCTACCCACCTTTCTGAGAAACTTGAATGTGTATCACATGGTGCCTCTGTTGGTTAATACGGAAGAAAAGATAATTAACAAGGAAATAACAGCACTACCTAAATAAAAACAAAAACCCTGTCTTTCTAGAATTGATTTTGACTGTTATTTGCCCATGTTCTTAAAATAAATAGATTAGTTGTGAATGTGTTTAAGTACAAAGTAAGCTCTCTTCTTGAAGAACACCACTGTAATTTTGTGGAGACAAAGTCACACAAGTCTGTGTTATTCACAATAACATCAGCTTCTAATTATTCATATTTAAGCTCCACACAGACTGTGTTTATGCTTTGATCATCTTGTACAAGATGTGAAGTGAACCACAAAACAAACAAATTAGTGAATTCAGCCTAAAAGTAGGACAGAGATAAATTTGCAAAAATAAATTTTGAACAGAACTTAAAAGTTTTATTAAATGCTTGATCAAATAAATAGTCCTTTACTTTTAATTTAAAGTAAGTGTAGTGATTTATGTTGTGTAATTTTGAACAGGAGCAAGCTTTAGTATTTTAGAAGATGGTTGTTGCATGTGTTTGCTGCACACACATTGCATTTGTAAGCTTTAACATGTGACTGCCTTTAATTAGATTAGTTTAAATAAACTTTATAAATCCCAAGAGGAAAATCACTTTGCAGGGACATGAGTAGTTACTAAATTCAACATACATACAAAGGAATGTTATTCATGTATGGCTTTAATACTTAATATTTTTTATTTTTTTGGAAGAAAAAATCTAAATAATATCAAGCTTGTGAAAAATACCCATTAGATCAAATTCTTGAACACTACTCCAGTATTACTTCCATCTGTTATTACTACCTTGCCAGTACTTACCTGGCCAACACAAGGCACAAGGCAAGAAACAAATCCCAGGCAGGGCACCAGCCCACCGCAGGGCACACACACACGCACACACCAGGGACAATTTTGAATTGCCAATACACCTAACCCGCATGTCTTTGGGCTGTGGGAGGAAACCCACACATACACGGGGAGAACATGCAATCTCCACGCAGGGAGGACCTGGGAAGCGAACTCGGGTCTCCTAACTGCAAGGCAACAGCGCTACCACTGCGCCACCGTGCCACCACATTGCATGACAGTTGCAGTCAAAATATAGAACCTTTTTATTGAACAAATTTTGCAAACTACTTAAACTATAATTTTGACAACATATTTTCAACCATCCAAAGAGGCATTTAGCCTTAGTAAAATATCCAGAGGTGCTTGTCAAAAGTTGTATGGCACTGAACATGTCTTAGAAAAGGAATAAATAGTAGATATGTTTTGTAAACCAACTACACTTTCTGTTAATGTTAACAGTCTCTGTCCGCTGACACGTTTGCTATCTGGATTTGAATGGAACCACTTGCTCTTTTTGTCGTAGGCAGTACCTCTAGCAAACGTGTCCACAAGTGACATCTGACTCGAGTGTCCTGTAGCTTTTTCAGATTTACCTGAGGACGTGGAGGGTGCCAATCTTAGTTCCATAAATTCATGGTACTCCAAAGCATGTTTGCGGCTAAGGTGGTGCAGCAAATTGCTCATGTTGACAACTTTAGCTCAACAGCATTTACAGTAAATAGTTGTTTGGTTCACATTCGACCTTTTAAAATCAAAGTATCTCCAGACAACAGACACAGTTCCTTTTTTCAGCAAAAGTTCTTCTGTATCATCATGTTCAACTGTATCGTCTGCTACAGCTTCAGTTTCTGAATGTTCTCTGTCCATTTTCACCGCTCAGTACCTCCACTAACATACAGTATGTACTCCGTTGCATGCGTGTTTAGCGGTGTAGCAGTGAAAAAGGTCCCCCTAAATAGTTTCCCACTGCACCACGTTCTGAAAGTTGTTTAGGCTATTTAAACCGGTATTGCGGTATAAGAAAAATCCATATCATCATAAAAATAAAAAACAGTTTTCGGTATGAACCGGTATACCTCCCAGCACTACTCTGTAGCTAGTGAGAGTCTTTGTGACAATTTCACAAGTAAACACTTATGAAAAATATGATTTAAGAGCATTTTTTTTCTTTTCTGCCTTTCCCCCCATATTGTTCTAAATATCATTTCCTTGTTTCAGTATTTTATATTTTAGCAGTAATAGAAGATTAAAGACAGCATTGTTAGTGTAAGCTAAACTTGCATAAATCAGTTTTGACATTATTTTGGTTACCTTTTGCTCGTCATCATAATTTCAGGGTAATGTGTAATTTAAATTATGTTCATTATGGTTCAATGCAAACTATATTACTTTCAGTCCTTGCAGATTAGTAAACTTGCAGTTTTATTGACCTCTTTTTACAGTGTAATTAATGACTTCTTGATTTTAGAGAGCTTGTATTTTTATTAAGCCATGTTGATTCCTTTACACATTCATGGTTTTCAGCTATTGGGCAGCTGATGTATATGATTATTCATTTTTAAGCTCAGATTTGAGGTTGTTATAATGTAAATGAATCTTTGAAATAGTCATATTATTTGATTTTGTCCTAGCTATAGTTCTAAATAACACATTTATTGGCAAAAGAGCAAGAAAAAGAAATTTAAATTTAATCAAATTGTAATCTTGCTGGTTTTATTAATAGGAGAGAGACTTTAATTCTGATGAAGAACATCATTGGTGATAATCCACTCTAAAGTGTGATACTGAATGTTGTGATCACTGAGGGACTCTCAAACTGCCAGAAAAGGAATTGTTTTAATGATTCCATTATGACCTAGTGGAATCAGTTTTTACAAAGGTGTTTTTTCCATAAAAGCACAGCAATATAAAAATGTACCGCAAAAGATAAAATTGTACTCTTAGAATTACAGAATTATCAGAGATGGACTCTATAGTATATTCTCCTCAGCTTTTAATTTTTTGCCAAGCTCAACAACTGTCTATACCTAGGTTATCAGGAATGAGGCCATCTCTTAGACCTAGTACTTTGCATAAATCTAGGCAGAGTACCTTCTGCTTTGCTGGCTGAAGGTGAACTGATCTCCTGGGATTCTTTCCCTCTTTTATAGTAGTTCATGGAACTATCAGAGCACTCTCTATCAGTCACCTCACTGGGATGTGTAGTTCTCTATGGAGATCCAGTTCCCTGCTGGTCCATGTTCTCTGTAAATTTTTCAAGTCCTAGTGTGAAAGGAAGTAAAAACATGTTTACACTGTGACAGTGTATAGGACCTTCCACAATTTTGAGATGTTCCAAAGAATCAATCAGAGAGAGAGAGAACTTTTGCTGAGACTGCATTTCTATGTCTACAATATATGAGTGCTTTAGTCATCCAGTAAAATAACTTAATAATGATTATCGTTTATTCAGACTTGGAATGTAGACTAAACCAGAATTTCAGTAGTACAGATAGGTTTGATGTATTTTTAATATTTCATATTAGAACTTCAAAAGATGCAGTACCATCTAAAGTTTTATTCAAAGATCATAATTAAGAATCACTTTAAGTCTAACTCTTTGCCAACCAATTTGGGATTTATAAAAATAGGTAAAACCATCAGGAGACTCTTCAACTTAAGGAATAGTTAAACATATGTCTAAGCTATTTTTATTTTGGAAAAAGATGCCATATTTTGTGGATAAAGTAATTTCATTAACTAGAGAGATGTTATTTTCTAATGAACCAATGCTTGACAGGCAAAATTCCAGAATTATTTAATATGGAAGATGTGTTTTTTTTTGTTTTTTTTTTCTTTTTCCATTTTTTGTTCTTGATCTTTATGTAACAAATTATTTAAGGAGATGCTTTTAGATGCCTTCTATCTGCATAAGAAAGGTCAGTAGAGAAATAATATATACTTAACAATGTATAATTAGTTAAAGAAGATAAACAAGTTGAGATTGTCTGCACTGGAAATAGACAAACTAAAGCCACAGATTTTTAATCTTTGAAGTCAGGCAGTAAGATTATATATTACGATTTTCAGACCTGTTCCCTGTTGAAAGTATGGTCATTTTGTTTTTATTTGACTCTGTGCCACTCAGGTTCTCCATATTTGTAGTTGTCTAGTTAACTATGTAATTTTATTATTTGGTTTTGCTTTAAGATCCCTATGATCATCCAAAACGTGGAGAATTATAAAATTGCAGTAAAAAATAATTGCAGAGTTTAACATATTACAAATTTTAACTATTAGTAGAACCCAATTGTTTTTTTACTGACACCATCTTCCTTCTTTACTGACATAATTTTATTCCTTGAACACCCTCTTTTTACATTGTAATGTGAAAATGAAGCATTAATGAATGTTGTGTAACCAGTACAAATTATGTACAGTTTAATGTTAATTATATCTTTTGTATGACAAGAATTTGTATATGTGGCCCTAATGTTTGCTAGTTTAATGTGTTGTAAAGACAATGTTGCAGAAAAGAATAGTGTGGTTACACTAAAACATCTGCACTGTAAAACCTAATAAGTTGGCTTTACTTCAAAAAAAAAAAAAAGTAGGCAAACTCGTTGTCTCAAAAATATTAGGTTTTTAAAACTTGAGAAAATAAGTACAATTAACTTGTAATATTTAAGTTAACAGAACTTAAAATAACTTAAAGCTATCCAGTATATTTAAATTAAAGAAAATGCTTTGTGTAAACTTATTTTCATTCTCAGTGTACAGGATAAAACTTAGTTGACCTAACTTAAGCAAATAATGTAATTCAAATTGTGCATAGCCCTAGTCATTAATTTTGTCACAATTCTACTGTACCAGCTATATTACTACTTCATTTACCAATATTCGCACTAAATGACCATTGAAAACAATGTCTTAATAACACACATTGAGTTATTTCAGCTGACATTTATTTTAGAAATGCAAAATCTAGTTCCAAAGCGTTTAAATAACTAGCTGCACAGGTTTTCCCATTCTGGCATCAAATATGAACATGAGGCACCTCCAGACATTTATTTAAAACCAGTGCTGAAGTGCTTAAAACATGTATTGCAGACTTAAGGTATGAGTGACTTAAAGTAATCAGGTACTGCAAGTAACTGCAAGTACTGCAAGTAAAATACACAAAATTCTAAGGAAATCATAATACCACAATGTGGACCTCAAATGCTTTAACGAGATGTGTCCTTATTATGGTTAAGTTTCATGCCATCTTCTCAAAACAATCAACATTTCAGAAAAAAAAAAAAAACTATTTACTTATACTAGTACATTTTTTCACAAAAATAAATTTTTTGAATGGTATATAGAAACAGGCACTCGGCCTGCTCTGTTTTCTCACAGAACAATTATTAGAGAAAAGTGCAACTTGTAGAACAAAGGATTCTTCGGCTAGTTTACCAAAAGAGTGTTAACAGTTTTGGTGGGAGGCTTTTGCCTTGCAGACCAAGCATGACCATTGGGATGAATTTCAAGAGTGTTTGCCATGCATTTTGGATAGTCGAAGTGTAACGCATACATCAGCCCAAACAACAGGCAAACTGCCTGAGGAAAGTTGTTGATATTATCCATGGCACTACCTCCCTCAAGAACAATGGCTGTGGATATGGGCAGAGAACTTGGGCCATCTTCACTCAGAACAGTCAAGACACCAACTGTCAGAGAGGCCAAGGCTTCTTCTTTTGTGGTGTCCTATGGAGAAGCATTTTGAAACATTTTAGAACATTAGAATAGCGTGTTGTGTTTACTATTAGACCTTCAAACATTGATCAGTTAATAATTCTATTAGTTCCAAGATACTCAAATGCAAAGTTTAGTAGACAAACAACTTTTGTATTCCAGAACTTACGAAGCATGACACATAGAAGTCACTGGAGTCATTGCCTAGTACAATGGGAAGGCCTTTGAGGACAACTGTACGCCGTGCAGTCACATCTGGTATCTGTTGATACAGAAAAATTCCTCTAAGAAACAATTTCTGAGAAATAAGCAGACTGAGATAGAAAATTATATTATCTGTGTTTCAACTAAAAGTGAGGCAAATTTGAAATATTAAAACAAGAAAATGTGAATCTGGACTGATTATATTGATGCAAATAAAGAGAAGACATGTAGTGTACTCAGCAGGTGGTGTTGTAGCCTACGTGACACCTAATTCTTCCAAAAAAAAAAAAATTGTTGTTTGCAGCACACAATGACTATATTGTTTGATCTAAAAACCTTTAACAAAGTTTTTATACACTCGTCACCCCATGCTAGTGTATAAACATTTTTGGGAATTAAGGGAGTTTTTTGAGAATCTGGTCATTTTTTTTTCCATCCTTTTCTGATGCAATGCCTCACAATATGGTTTAAAAAAGATTGATGACATGATCTTAATCAGACAGGGGTGTAACTTTTCATCGTACACCTTTGAAGTAACAACATAGGAACAACAATGATGAAAAAGAGTTATAAGTCACTCACCATCAAGTCAATTTGCTGCTTCAGTTCTGTCAGTTTCTTTCCAACAGTTCCTTTTTTGCTACTGAACAGTTGGATGAAGCTTGGTGTGTATTGGTCCAGAGCCTCGAAGAAATCTCCTTAAAGATTCTTACTGGCAATTCTGTTAAACTCAGCAAATACCTGAAAAAGAGAAAGGGGAAGAAGGAGAAGAAGACAACCTTAAGTAGTCAATTACATTCATAACAATTGTACTCACAATACATTAAAAGCTTACAAGACAAAAAAAGAAAGATTTCTTTCATATTCAAATACTACTTCAAAAAGGCTGATGCATTGACTTCATACAAACTGGAATTAGATACTGATTTAAAACATATTCAGGGTAATAAAATATTAACAATTTGATAAGCTTCTGAGATTATTTTTTTGCTTCAAAGAGCTGTAAAATCTATCCTTAGTTTAACTTTTCAGGATCTTTTCAGTTTAATAGTAGCTTAGCTGTCTCTCCATGAAAGGTACTGGCCAACATTCAGCCATGTCCTGGACAACAGCCTTGTTTCCCACTATCTCTTGTCGGCGCAATGGGAATGTTAGATCCATTAATTTTCAGATGAGAGACCCATTTGGTTGTTTTTTCTTCATCTCCTCTATGAGCATATTTCTGTCATCTTCAAGGCTTTTTTCATCATGGCCTTCATGCAAATTAGGCAGATAATTAGCTTCACCTCTTCTTGGCTGTTTGATATTCTTTCTAGATGTGCAATACTTACAGGTCGACTGCATTGTAAGGTTTTTGATCTGTGTAGTGAACCTGTCATCAAAGAGAGATAATTTTAGTCTAATTTACAATGGAACAAACTAAGACAAACATTATGCAAGTTATTCTTACTAAAATACAGTTTAATTACACCATAATGTCCTTCAAACATCTCTACATTTGTACCCAATCATTTCCATGAATTCAAACATTAACTGTTAACTGTTGCACTATATATCCACTCCAGCTAGTTAGCTTTTAAACAACCACTTAAAATAAAATTAATTACATTTCATAAATTTCCTTTCCATATAATAGTTCTGGTAATTCCAACGTTTATAATAAACTATCAGTCTAATTTGACACTTTAATAAATGTAACTATTATTTTGCCTGTTATTTATACAAACTGTCCTAAAAATAATTACACAAAGGAGTATGATTAGATTAGATAACAAAGCGGTTGGCCACAGTGTTTGAGAATCATGTCCCATGTTACTAAAGCAGGTCATGTTCAACATGCGCTACTTAGCATGACGTCGATAGTGGACGCTGAATGTGTGTGACTTTCAAATGCAGGTTATCAGGGATCCAGCGCAGCTAACATTAAAGATTGAAAATTTTTTCCCCTCCCTGACTAGACAACTGAGAAAATTATTGCAAGCCAGCTATTAAATTACTTAATGTTCTGCATGTTAGATTCGCTCCACGCAACTCTACAAACATATACATTAAGACAAATATATAAATGCACTGTTTCATTCACAACGCAATTGTGGGTGAGTTTAACACTTTCCTGTTCTGATCCCAAATTAAGGAATGATGTCAATGGACAAGAAGCAAAGCAAAAAAGGAAAAGCAACCGACTTTCTGCGATAATGGACAAAGGCTGTGGCAGAGTTTAGCACAAGTTCTCTCCCGTGCAAGCACAACAGACTGGCGCTCATTAACAAAAGTAAAACAGTGTGAAAAAAGATGAAAAGAAAGGTACTCGCCAAATTAGTGTGCCAGGTACCACAGTCACCGGTATTCCTTCAACAACGAGCACAACTGCTTAGACGAATTCTGGCTGCACCTAAACTTGTTATGGCATGTCCACAAAATGACTGCCGTAAAACGCGCCAAGTATAATTGAGCAGTTCTCTGCACATGCCCGAGCTTTTTAAATAAATTCTGATGATGTACTTCACTGTAATTTACTACTTTATTGTTCTTTTATTTATTTTTTTATTCATTGAGACAATATTATTATTATTTAATTTTTTTTTGTTTATTTTTCTAAAATGGGTTACATTTCAATTTATTACAATAACTCATACTGTACATCAACCAATAAACACAAACAACTTGATAATTTCTATTATACGATTATTATAACTCAATCAGCTACCAAACTAATAGTAAGAGTACAGTGAATGAAAAAAAAAACTCCAATCTGTTGTCTTGTGTAAAGTGGACTGAAATTCCGCCCCCCACTGCCACAGTGTTTACATACTATTATTAAGTTAATTCGGCCAAAGTACATTAATTTATTTAAGCTTTTACACCTAAAAGTACACATGACTTATTTAAGATGAGTGTTATTAACAAGTTTATAAAAATTAAGTTGTATCAACTCAATATCGTCTATTAAATTCAATATTACGTCTTACAGTGTGTAAATAAATCTCAGTGTACATATATTACTGCCAAAAAAGTAAGGTCATTTACTCTGCAGATGTCAAAAAATTGGTAGGATATATTTTGTTTTAGCATTAAGAGGATGTTTCCAAACCTTATCTTTTATGTAAAAAAAAAAAAACAAAAAACTGGCAACTCCTTATCTAGAGTCAAGTGGTAAAGATATCCATGAGGTTTACAGTTTGAGAGCAACCTGATATGTTTCAGCACAGTTGTTAAGACGAATGAACAACTCTCTAGCTTTAGTAACGCATTCTAGCAATGTCAGCTGATGGTAAGACGTAGCAATGGATTAGAGCTGCCTTTTTTATTCACAATATTTTACCAGTAGACAGTCAGCTTCCAACGCTTTTCCATGTGTTCATACGCATATATGGTAGTAGTGGTTGTATTTTTGATTTCAAATTAAATCATGAATAAAAATGTGCTCTAATTTATAATACGTATCTAGATAATTATCCATTGTTAAAAAACTGCTTGTTGTACTTGGTTAATATGGTTTTCTCCCTAGTGACTTAAGTTTGTAATGTGGTGAACAAATTCTATACTCCTTCACATGGATCACATTGATTTATACTTTATGTAATTAGTACAGTACTAAAAACTTGCTCATATTCCTTAGGATAACAGTCTTACTGTCTCTATCTCTAGTTTAGTGAAACCTGGCGGAAGCTTGTTGACTGGCTGGAAGAAGCAGAGAGACAATTGGATTCAGAGCTTGAGATCTCTAATGACCCAGACAAAATCAAGCTACAGCTGACTAAGCATAAGGTATTATAATTCAGTAACAATTGGAGTGCTTATTTTTGCTTTGATATTTAAAAGATTAGACTCAGTAACACAATTCCTAATATTTAACAAAATTGTTTCTCTAGTGTCTCTGTGGTTTTCTTCTCTGTTCCTGTAGGAGTTTCAAAAAATATTGGGAGCAAAGCAACCAGTATATGACACAACAGTTCGAAGTTGTCGCTCAATGAAGGAAAAGGCTCCCCTTTCTGATGATCTGCCGAAATTGGACAATTTACTTGGAGAAGTCCGAGACAAGTGGGATACTGTATGTGGAAAATCAGTTGAGAGGTAAGATAAATAGAATTACTTCAATTAAATGGACAAGCACCTTTTTGCTTCATAAGATTTTGCTCCTGACATATTTTTCCCACAAAGCTTGAAGAATGCTAGTGCATTCACAATTTTTTATCTATCTTAGAACAATAGAACATTACTAACATGAGCTGATCATTTAGCCCAACAAAATTTGTCAATCCTATATCTCCAAAAAATGACCTCAATTTGAATTTGAAGTTCCCATGATTACAACTCTCTACCACCAGGGATTCTCAATCATTGTCCTGGAGGGCCACAGTGGCTGCAGGTTTTTGCTCTACCCAAGTTGCTTAATTAGAAAGCAATTCTTGCCAATAATCTAATTTCATGGCTTGTTAGTGCTTTAACTCTGCTATGTCAGGTCATTCTCATATCCTCAATTTTCTTCCCCTTTCTAAGGATATCATCCAAATGATTTGAAGGCTAAAATGGAGGAGTAATTCTCTCAGTCCTTCACTTTTTTCTTCACTTTCCTTCCAAGTAGTTAATTAAACCCAATAGTGCATGATTAAATAATTATTAAATCAAACAACAACCCTCAAACACACATGAAAATGTCAGATTTAGATACTGAAGAGCTGCTGCTGTCAATAACAGTTTTGTCTGGATGTACATTTAAAGGCATTAACATTTGAATACAGCAGGTCCAGCTTGTGTCCACAAAAGGGACATGCTGTTAGAAATGTGTTCCATTCAAATATGCTTAGGTGAAGTCACCAGTATTCAGAATGACTCATCTTTACAGTATTGATAACAGAGTTGAATCATTTCTGTTGTTGAGTTTATAAAACAAAGTTAGCAATATGATACCACCTCCTCCTCGGCAGTAATCTGGACAAATTCAGCCAGCATTTCAAAGTCTGGATCACACACATTACTTTAATTGTAATGTGCTCACTTCTTATAATTCCTCCTGTTTTTTTTCCACTACGCCTAATCGATCAGCTGTAACCCACCTACGACTAAATGGCATCTGAAATAAGAGATTTAATCCGATTCACTGCAATTACAAAAATGGTGCATTACCTGAATGTTTCTTGATATATTTGGTCCAGATAATCCAGAATATTGTTTCTACAATTTATAAATTCAAAAATGTTCAAGAAATGAAATAGAATAAAAAATGAAGGATTTAATGAGCGCCATATTTAGTGTTAATCGTTTCTCAACAGCTTTATTGGTAAACTTACATATTTAATATTAAAGCAGAATTAAACTCATTGAAATTTATCTGCAACAACAATAATTTATTTCTTGTATAGCCCAAAATCAGATAAGGAATGCCTCCCTGAGCTTTAACAGGAACTTTTCATTTTGACAGCCCACCCAGCCTTGACTCTCTAAAAAGACAAAAAAAAAACCTCTCAAAAAACACAACCTTGTAGAAAAAAAAATTGAAGAAATCTTGGGATGGGCAATTCTGATAGATACCCGCTTCCAGGAAGGTTGGGCTTGCAATAGGTGTCAAAAAACACAAGTAATCCTCTTCACACAGCTAGATGGCCAATAATTGCCACCTCAGAAAGACAATGCTAGTACAAGTACAAAGTACTGTTTCTTGCACAGCCCTCCTTACCAGCTAACAACTCTCAAGGCAAAATGCACGAATTGATTATACCACTCTTTAAATTCAGAACTATCACATATAAGGATACATATTTATTCAAATACATCAAAACAATGTAGAAACTAATTAACATAAATGAAAAACAACAATATCTGTCCATGACTTAATTGTAGCACCACAGTCAGATTGTACAAAAGAAGTCAGAGATAACCCAGACAAAGTCAGAGTCCTGGAGACCCTGCCCAACTAGCTGCAGCCCCCTACTGGCTATTCTACAGCTCAGTCAGTGCTAGGCTGGCCAGTCCAAAGAGAGGACCCTTCTACCACATGATTCCAGTGCTCCTTTATCTGAAATGACGTTTCCCATTGGCAGGCAAACAACCTGGCAGTAGAACTTGATAGTTCAGAGAAGAAAAACGGAATAGGGGAGGGTTAGTAACCATTTATAATTAACATATTACTTATGTTTTAGTACTAATGACTAACAACCGAGATCCAATCAGCAGGTCTAGTCAGGGTATTCTAAAATAAAGTAGTTAGTCTTCGACCTGAATTTAAAAGCTGAGACTGAAAGGGCAGGATTTCTTAAAGTAGTAGGCAGACCATTCCACAGCTTTGGGAACAACTAAATAAATGCTGAACCTCCCATTGTTGTTTTGTTAATCCTTGGAATCGTAAGCAGCTGACATCATGAAATCTTAATATGCACACAGCTTTGTAAGTGATAAGTTCAGATAAGTAAGCAGGTCCTTGGCTATTTAAGGCTTTATATGTTAAAAGGAGGATTTTAAAATCTGCACTAAACCTAACTGGGAGCCACTGTAAGTACTTGAGAACTGGAGTTATGTGTTCATACTTTCTGGTTCTTGTAATAATTCTTATGGCAGCATTTTGAACAAAAAGGCTGTGCTAAGAAAAAAATCAGGCAGTTGGATGTGAGATTTATGTTCCCTATAAAAAATGTGTGCAAAAAAGATATAACAATTTAATTTGTGAGGTTGTAGCATTTTTGTGTCATTTGTAAAAATGTCATTTTATAGGGGTTCGTCACTTCAGATTCTATAAAAAAAAAAAAAAAAAATTTTGGAGGAAAAAAAATCAATATTGTCATCAAATATAGGTCCTTATGTAAAGTGAGGCTTGGTTTACAGTTTTGTAAGTGTTCTTCCCATTCTAAAAAGAATGTGTGGCATTTAAGGGCTTAGTGTTTAGGGGTGTATAATTGAATGTCAATGTCAATTTATTTATATAGCACATTTAAAACAAGTAATGCTGCGGCCAAAGTGCTTTACAATAATAGAATAAAAGACAAAAACAATAAACAATAAAACATAAATAGTAATAAAATATATGAACATAAAATAAGATAGATAATAAATAGAAATAATGTTATATGATCACAAAGAGGAAAACCCCAGTATTACTGAAGGTCACTGAATGCAAGTGAAAAGAAGTGAGTTTTTTAATCTTGTTTTGAACAGTTCAATTGTAGATGACTCATTTATATGATGAGGTAACGAGTTCCACAGGCGAGGGGCAGCAGCTGCAAAGGCCCTGTCCCCCTTCGTTTTACACTTGGTATGAGGGACAACAAGAGACAACTGACCAGAAGATTTAAGCATTATGGATGGCTGGTGTAAAACACACAGTTCAGATAAATAGGCAGGAGCAAGCCCATGTAAAGATTTAAAAATTAGTAGCAAGATTTTAAAATCAATTCGAAAACTAACAGGCAGCCAGTGTAAAGAAGCTAAAATAGGAGAAACAGAGTCATACTTCCTTGCCCCAACCAGAAAGCGAGTGGCAGCATTTTGGACCAGCTCTAACCTATGTATCAGAGATTTGTTAATCCCAGAATACAGTGAATTGCAATAATCGAGGCGAGAAAAAATAAAAGCACAAAAAATTGTACCACACATTGAAGAATATTGAAACATTGCCATTGAAATCAGTCACAAATGAGAAATTAGTTTATTGCAATAGGAAAAATGAACACCACACCTATCAATGTAGTAGGTAAACATGAGGTGCAACTTAATGGGTCCATGTTCATTATTAGGCTGGTAATCATCATCATGCACAGGGTATTGTTCTTTTTTATGAAAATCTTAAATAATTCTTTTGTTTCTTGGATTTCAGTTCAATTTACAATTAAAGTTATTATATGATCATAGAAATAATATTAAAATTAGCTTGCAGTTGTGCTTAAATAGTTAGTTTTTACACCACTATTTTTGTTAGTTTTATTTGCAGTCTGCTGAATAATAATCTTCAGGTAAACTTTTTTAACTCTGAGTTCAGTCACCCAAGGTAATTTTAACGTTTTGTTGTTATCAGGCAGCACAAGCTAGAAGAGGCTCTCCTTTTCTCA
This sequence comes from Polypterus senegalus, assembly GCF_016835505.1. Taxonomy (NCBI): domain Eukaryota; kingdom Metazoa; phylum Chordata; class Cladistia; order Polypteriformes; family Polypteridae; genus Polypterus; species Polypterus senegalus. The sequence goes on from NC_053170.1 coordinate 77,387,543, forward strand.
GGCCAGTTTGCAGATGCTCTCCAAGCCCTCATTGACTGGCTGTGTCGTGTTGAACCACAACTAAGTGAGGATCAACAGGTTCATGGAGATTTGGACTTGGTTATCAACCTAATGGATGCTCATAAGGTTAGACTGGAAAGGGTCAGGGTTGAGTGACCAGTGATCCACTTATACATCTACATATAATATTTTGTAAAATATCTTTAATTTTGTTCACATTAACAAAATAGATGTAAAGATTTAAATGCAATATTAGTTATGAGATGTAAAAAGTAACTTAGATTGTTATTTGTTATTATATAAACATTCTGCTACTTACAGTATTTCCAATGTACATCAAACATAAACAACAAAGAAATCTCTAATGTGGGTACACACTGCTTAAATACTTTTTCTTCCCTTTTGACAGATGTTAAAAATATTCACTAAAGAAAGCTCCGGCACAGTATTTTTCTTAATGTGTATTAAACCTCAATTATGGAATTGTATGTTTTATTTTTATTTCTGTATTTAAAAAATGTGTTATTTGCTGACTTTGTATTATACAGATTAGGTCCGTTTATTTCCTTCTGACACTACTCTTATACATAATAAAAAAAAGCTGTAATTGCTTACAAATATCATTTCTAGTTAAATTAAAAAAGACAGGGCAGTATCTTCAGATTAAGCTTTTTTTAAAGTACAGTACACACTGTATCAAACATATACAGTATGTACTGTAAGTTACAACTAACTTAAATATTCACAGCAGACCAAAGAAAATAAAAGCTCTAGTTAGCAGTATACTTGGTCAAAATAAACCAGTGTATGGACTTTGGATATTTAAAACAAACAAATCAACATTGTGGGTGTTTTATCTGCAAATTTCAACTTATTATTTTGCTGTTTAATATATTACTAGATTCTTTTATTTTCCCTGTAATTTCCATAATATTTGTTTGCTCCTGTCTTCATGTAAACAGTGAAAACAGTGTCTTTAAATGTTTTGATATGTGTTTTTTTCTCCTATATCCATGATTATATTATGCTGACTACTTGCCAACATAGCTTGACCAAAGAGCTGGGTTTTTATCTTATTTTTAAAATACTTTAATGTAATTTGCCTATCACATAATATGTTAAGTTAGCAGGCCTTTGATCTGAGTACTTGTTTATGTAATAAAATGTTTAATAGTTTTAGAACAGTTGAAGTTTACCCAGTTGTGATTTCTTTAAAAAAAAAAAAAAAGGGGCACAATAAGGTTTTATATTTGTAACCATAGGTGGTGAAGTAGATTGATGGATCTGGTTTGAAATTCCAAACAAGTCATTGCCTCTGTGGAGTCTAAACATTCAGTCATGGCTCTGTGGGTTTTATCTTGTTGCTCTAGTTTAATCTTATATCCCAGGAATGTGTTTGTTACACTGTCCCATTTTGTACAATTGTAGTCTGAAAGACTGCCAACCCTTCCATGGCTTGTTCCCGATTCTGCTAGGATATTTGGTGACACACTATGACCCCTTCTATTGACAAACCTATTATTATGTAATTATATTAATTTGTTTCCTTTATATCAGTTAATATTTTAATTTATTGACATTATTTTTAATTTACTACGTTCATTTATCAGGTCGGAATTATGTTTACTTCATGTGTGAAGTTTTTTTCTGTACTTTTTTTTTTAATCAGGTATTTCAGAAGGAGCTTGGAAAACGTACAAGCAGCATGCAAGCGCTGAAACGTTCAGCCCGTGAACTGATTGAGAGTGGTCGAGATGACACTACGTGGGTCAAGGTGCAGCTGCTGGAGCTAACCAATCGATGGGATATTGTGTGCAAGTTGTCAGTCAGTAAGCAGAGTCGACTGGAACATGCTTTGAAACAAGTAAGTGTTGCACAGGAATAGATTAACTTTCTATTTCTCTGTCCATGATATAAAATTGCAATGTGATCATTTTATGAGCAAGTTTAAAAAAATGTTAATACATTTTCTTTGATAGGCAGAGGAATTTAGGTCAGCAGTCAATCATCTTTTGGAGTGGTTGTCTGAGGCAGAGCAAACCTTGCGATTTAGGGGGGTGCTTCCTGATGAAGTAGAAACATTACAGAGTCTCATTAGCCTTCACAAGGTATTTTTTTCTTTTTGCATAAAAGTTTTCCTGTGTTACACAGTGGTACAGTATATTATTGTTATTTTTAAAATAGCAATAATTTAGATACTCTTTGCAAAAAAAAGTAAATGCACTTAACTCTTATTTCATCTATTTTAGATGACTTCGAAGATGGTTTTCTTAACTTTGGCTGCATTATTGTTTTGTAGGAATTTATGACAAAAGTGGAGGAAAAGCAGATAGATGTTAATGCAGCTGTGGAAATGGGAGAAGCAATTCTTGTAATGTGCCACCATGATTCTATTACCACAATCAAACACTGGATTACTATTATCAGAGCACGGTTTGAGGAGGTGAGACATTCCTAGTGGACAGAAACACATATAAACGTAATTTCACAAAGTAAAGGTCTGCTTCACAGATTGCAAAGTCTAAACTAAATTTTGCTCCAAGTGTCACAATAAAACGAGAGGAGTAGGAATAATGATGTATAAGGATATTTCCTTTGTCTTGTCTGAACTAATCTCTAAATATGTGTTTTGTTTTTTCATTCTATAAGGGAAAATTACATAACACTGAATTGATTTTGGCTAATGCATTCATTCATTATCAGGGCAACTGTGAATTTATATCTAACTTGTCTTTTTTCTATTTAAAAGATTTTGGGTAGATAATGGGCACATAAATCTTTAAGGAATAATCCACACCAAAATATATAGAAAAGCCTGCCTCGATTCAAAAATCTCTTCTATGAGTTTTGGATTTCCTGTTTATGTATGTGCTGATAATCCTGGAAGCAACTAACAGTATTTTAGCAAAAAAGCATTTGTTTAGCATATATTGAACTAGTGACTGGATCAAAGACTTGTGGATTTTGAATAATATCAGATTTAAAAAAAATTATTGGCCATCACTAAAAAGTACATAAAAATGATATTTTTGGGTGGAGTATGTCCTTTAATGTAAATAAAATGTAAGACTTTACATACAGGATGAAATAATATTGGACATGTTATTCTCCTTGAATATAAAATTCAAAGAGGCCATTAAAAAGATTTTTTATGATGCAAGTACATGTCAACATTTACAAACTGAAGCTTAACTACTATGATCTCTTTCTACACAATCCGGTGGACTGTCAGATCCTTGAAAAAAATATGTGTTTTGTCAGATACCGTACTTGGTAAATGAAACTTAATATAAAAAAGCAGGGTTTCACAAACAGTGTAATGGCCGACCCCTTACCCAGACCGGCCACTACACTACCAAGACTATTCCTTGGATAACCTAAGGCTTCTTTATCTAGTAACAAGCCGTACTACTTACAATTTGTAGTTTTTCCCCACATGATGAAATAACCAGCCAACAATAGACAGGAATGTAAAATCAAACACAGATATATTGTAAATGATCAAGACAAACAAATACTCAATAATGTAAATATGTGCACACACAACACCACTATCACATTGACACCAATGACTAAGTATTATATAAAACACAAATATGCACATATTTACATATATACATATATACAAACACAGATGAAATGAACGGTTGTTGAAATGAACATGACAGATGAGTCCAAAACCTAATAAAGTCCGGCAAACGTTGGATATTGGCTGGTGTGAAATCTTGCTTCCTCCCGACAATACAAAAAAACGACCTCACCGTTAGTGTCCTCAGCAGTGTTTGGCAAAAGTCCAAACCCAGGGGTGTCTCGGTACTGGCTGTTTTGATAATAATCCTGAAGAAGCAAGTAATGGACTGGTATGATGATCAGAAATGAGTTGAAATATGCAAAAATGATTCTTTTCTTTCTCTTCTCGCCTCCCTTTTGCTCCTTTCGTTAAAATACAGAATGTCCCAGATTTAACTGGTGAATTCAACAGGTGATTTCCATCTTGGGGCTGCAGTCTCTCTCCATCGTCCTTCCCCTTTACACTTATGGGGACAACATTTACTGATACACATATAATGGACAGTAAACGGGACGATGAAGCGAAACGCAACTCGGCACAAACACAGAATGTACTTATTATTATGTAGCCCCACTACAGCATTCAACAAAGTAACATAATTAGCCTTTTGAGAGGAACATAGGAATGCAAGTTGACTCACCACTATCAACAATTGGACAATACATAATAATAATAGTGAACGTTAATAGAATGGTAGTTTACATAGCATAGTGTGTCAAATAAATTTGTACAAATCATGTGAATTTATTCTTAAGCTGCATGAAACACTTTAGAGTCCAGGTTAGGTCAGGTTTTAGAGCATGCACTGCTACAGCGTATTGCCACAACCACCAAACGACAAAACAGCTTGGGATCCTGGCTGACAACCTCTCCAGCAGTCCAGTCCCACCCTCTGGAAATGATCAACTATCTGCCGCAGCTAAATGTTACATAGGTGTCCCCCTTGGCCTGGTCCAGCCACTTGCAATCCGGATCACCCTTGGGTAATCATGCCACATGCTCATAGTTCTGCAACTGATACTCCCTTACAATGCAGGTAATGTGCCTCATTCAGGACTCCATGAGCAACCGCTCATTCGACACAAAGTCAAACCACCAAAGAGACATACAGTACAGAAGGAGTCCAGTATTCATCACAGGTCACTGGATAGCGTCCATGTCTCATAACCATATAGCAAGACAGGAAACACCAGGACTCTAAAGACTTGGACCTTCTTCCTTTTGCATAGATATCGGGATCACCACACACCCCTTTCCAGTGACCTCATGAACCACTCATGCTCCCCCAATCCGCCTGTTGACTTCATAGAAAGAGGCACTAGAGACATGAATGTCACTGCCAAGATAAGTCCACATCATCAGAAATATGTGTAGTTTTAGTATTCAGATTACAAGATTAGTGAAACATACTAAGAGAAAATCCAGAAAAGCTTTCCAAGGCAGACTCCAGGAATACAGAGTATGAATTTGAACAAAGATTTAAAATGCTGAATCTTTTTATTTTAAGCAGTTGCAAGTTATAAAGTAGTTTCACAGAAGTCTTCAGAATCCTGAGTGGATCTAGCAGGGCAGTGCCAGCAGTAATTAAGGGTGGGCATTAAGGTACATTGCTTGGCCAAATTGAAATATATGCCCTTCAACATTCATTTTTTTTAGTAGTTTATGTACTAAATATCACATGTACATTAATATCTACACAAAGTAAGAATGACATTTTGCATTAAATTCCCTCTAACTTAATGTTAAAGGTTATCAAAATGATTATACAAAAGTGGTGTACTGCACCACACAAGCAATCAGTGCTACAACAATTCAAAGTTCTAGTTTGAATTATCCTTGCAAATATAATTCCTCTCCAAGATTTAAAAATCAGGTTGATTGTAAACTGGTTTCTATCTTTAGTATTTTAATTGTTAATACAGATTCAATTGTACATTAGTACCTGCAGCTTAGATTATAATATGTAATAGTCAGCCATTGCAAAATTGCATTACTTGTGATTCAGTTACAAGAAAAGAAACATGGTTCGTCCAGGTAGAAATGAACATCGTTTGAAGTTAAGAGGTTAAACACTTAATTTTTATGCGTTCCAAGGTTGCTCCAATAGTTGTAATGTTCTCATGACAGAAGCACTCACATTCAACATATCATTGTATTTTCACCCTGGTACTCGCATTATAGAAAAAACTGTCTTCCCAGTGATACAGTTAGTTGGTTGTTTTTTTTCCATCTTAGAACACAGTCACTGTGGAGAAAAGTACAGGAATTTATATCAGTGGAAACCTATAAAAATAACAAAGATAGGCCTGAAAGTTAAAATACGATTAGCTTTAAATGTTTTGATTTATGATCAGGTGCCCTGCCACTTTTGAAAAGTTACAAGATATTTCTCATTGGACATCATAAAATGTACAGTATAATTAATTTACACTATTTATATGGTTTGTGTTTTTTACTCTTTTTATTTCATCTTATGTTTTATTTTGCCACATTCTTTTTTTATTTTTCTCCTTTAATAAAAAATATTATTTCAATGGTAAAACACCATTGTTCACAAGAGGCTTATATATAATAATTAAAATTCTGTTTATGTATATACTTTATATGAAATGGAGAAAATATTACCAAGTAGATCTACCTTGTCTTAAACATTAAACACTTGACTGCAATTGTTGCTGCATTTCTTTATTCCATGTATATTTGTTGGTGCACTGCTTTTAACATAATAATAATAATAATTATGTCACCTCTTTGTGTTATCAATATGGTTTGCTGTTATCATTTTTAGCATCTGAAATTATCATATTCCATAGATCATTAGACCATGTTGGACTATGCCCTACACATAGCATCTCGTGATATTCCATTCTTGTTAAAGCAGCCCCCCTATTAAAATCAAATTGCCCCCTTTCTGATTATTAAAGTAGGGTGAAGTTTTTTATGTTACAGTTAGTTCATTGACAGCAATACACAGGTATACTGGGAACAGTATCTGCTTGAGGATAGAAGTTTGCACAAATGTTCAAGTTTTTATTTTTTTTTTTACATACAGTAATTACAATTGAATATTGGATTAATTGAAAGTAACAGCTTGGGAAACTTCAGATTTTATGTATGTGATTTCTTTTTATTGCAGTGAATAGAAAATTTCATGTTATGTACTTAGGTTCAATATTTGTTGTGGTATTTTATAATAATTCATGATGTCATTAATTTTAGTAGCAAACATTTTTCTTATTGTAAAATATCTTATGAGAATGTTTTAATTATTGTTATTCCTAATATCATAGCTTTTAAGGCAGTCTAATATGACCTGCTGACAACAAAAGGATCGAGCATTTTTGCAACTTGAAGTAAAGTGAGTGGGTGTGTTATTACTGAAGGCAAGGTCATACATTATTATTTTTTTTTTTTTTTTATCTTTTCATGATGTGATAAATTAATACAAAAAAATTCAGCACACAGACCTGTTTACTGCAATGTGCAATGTATGTCTGCAAACAGTGAAGTTGTTAGCAACAAATGACATTTTAGATGTGCTTGTCCTTTATTCTTTTGCCTGCGTGCGTGTCTGTCCGTCTCTCGCGTGGGCCTGCCTGCCTGCACGCGCGCGTGCGTGTCTATCCATCCATCCATCCATCCATCCGTCTCTCACGTGGGCCGGCCTGCGAGCGTATCTCTCGTGCACGTGTGCGTGTCTGTCTGTCTCTCGCGTGGGCCTGTGTGTGTGTGTGTGTGTGCGTGTGCGTGCGTGTCTGTATGTCTCTTGGGCAGGCCTGCGTGTCTGTCTGTAGTGCGCACGCACCTGTGTGTGTCTCTCTCTCTCTGCACACACAGGGAATGCACAGGAAGAGACTGAACATGTGCCGTGTGGCCCCGCGCATACGCACTACACCAGAAGACACACACACGGACACTGGACGCACACAAGGGTTTTATTAAAGAGGATGATGACTTTAAGCTGGCATAATGAGTGCGGCTGTAGTTGTAACCCATCTTTTTCCATTCTGTCCTGGTGTAACTTACTTGTATTTACATGTATACGTCCTACTTTTGTACACACAGCAATCTTATTTATTTAACTGAAGATAAAATCACCATTATTATTATGGTACCTTGTTTAACATGAACCCCTAAAATTTGTTATCTTCCTAGATGTTGTGAATAAATAAATATTGTATGAGTTCTCTGCAATTGCACACTTTCAAAAATTATTTGTCATCTGCTTTCAGGTTCAGACATGGACAAAGCAACACCAACAACGTCTTGAAAATGCTCTGGCTGAGCTTATGAACAATGCTGAGCTTCTTGAGCAGTTGTTGTCATGGCTGCAGTGGGCAGAGACCACGCTTATTCAACGAGACCAGGAGCTTCTTCCCCAGAATATTGACCAAGTCAAAGGACTTATTACAGAGCATCAGGTAAGTATAAGAGTCAAAGTAGTTTTAATTACTAAAGAAAGGAAGGTGGCAGTGGTATCATTTTCTGTTTTAGCTGATAGAGATGGCTATCATTTTGTATATATCTAAAGCAGGGGTTTACCAAACTTTTCGTAACTGAGAGCTACTTCAAGGGTATGGAATAATGCGAGGGGCTAGTTGTTTGATACAAACTTTCTGATTAACATAAAGGTGCACAGTTCACCTTTAAAGATAATAATGAATATTCATATATCATGTCCCGTTTGCACTAACCACTACCTTTGTAGCTTTTTTTGAACAAATCATGAACTCTGTCTCATGTTTGTACAAATTATCTGTTATATAAGAATTTCAAAACATAAGTTTCACATTTTTAAATGAATCTTATCACATTTGTACTGTTCACCAAATCTGTAGCATTGTAAACAAATCTCATCTGTTACACTTTTTGAACAAATTATTTTTCACATTTTTGCACAATATTTGAGTTTAACGTTACCATGGTGTTTCAGTGAAAACATCTGTTATCTCTTTCTTTGATAGGGGCAAATGAGTTTGAGACAGCATGCCTCATGCCTCGGTATGTCTGACTTGCATGACCACAAACTGGCGTCTCATATCTGACAATTTTGTTATTTCCTCTATTGTTACCTGAAAGGGAACACTTTTTGATTTTAATTTCTCCTTGTTCTTTAGATGGGTTTAAGAGTTGACTTGGTCATTACTAATATATTTTCGTTTCCAGTGTATAGTATGCTGACAAAACTTGCAGAACAGTTGTTATCCAGGTTCATAAAAATCTCCAGGATATTGTTGTGTCCTCAATTTTGCAGTTAATCTCGTGTTTCTTAGTTTTTTCTAAGAAATTAGGGTATCTGATCCTTTGACATTTCTGTCTCGTGCAACTAGCTAATTTTCGTACTTTTAATGAGAAAACATGCAGGAAACATGTGCAGAAACAGATAAAGGCACAACTGAATTTCTACAAAGAATTGTGCTCACTTGAATAACAGCAAACTAGAAAATAGTATCTGAATGATAGAACTACAGTTTATTCAATCGTTTAATTTATTGGGATGATTTGTAACAGTCACCCCTTAAGTCTGTCAATTCCATTTCCTTTTTTAAAGTTAAAATCCGTTTTATGCATTAATTCCATGATTCCATCTATGTTTTCTACATTGTGGAAATCATAGGGCCCTAAAAATTGTAAGTTTTCTTTCACTTTTCGTCCATGCTTTTCTTTACTTTTAGGGGGTAAAACAGAGTGTACCTACCCATCATAGCTGCGCCCATATGCTTGTCTCAGCGAAGAGTGAGAGGGAGGTTTGTCTTGCGCACGATATTGAACTTGAACCGCAGGCTACCCCCCCCCCAAACTACATCAATGCAAGTGTTATTGATTTAAAAAAAATCTTTATTGGAAAGGGGCACATGGAATGAAGTGATCACAAAAAGCCATCAAATACACAATAGGCAGAAGACAACAAAATCCTACTGTCTCTCATGGTCTGTCTTTACAGATCTTGAACAATTGTCCTTCACTTAGAGTTCTTTAGTGTGCACCATCATGCCCACAAACAAAAATGTAAATAATGTTAAACCAAGCCACAAATATATCTAGGATTTGAGTGGAAAAAAGGTCAAAAGATTTTGTTTAAAAATGGTTTAATAAGCCTCTGCAAAAGATACTACTATTATAATGGTAGCTTTCACTGAGCTGACACTCTATTGGTTTTCAAACATATTAATCCAGACAACACCTTGTTTACTAAGAAAAGTATGTGAAGTACAACTGTTTTAGAAAATGCTACTTGAAGAAAAACCCTTTTTGTCCCTGGTTTTCCCTACATGTGAATCTCTCTTAAGTCAACTTGCCACAAAGAAATAAATTATAATCTACTGTGCCTTCCATAATGTTTTTGGGGAAAAGACACATTTTTCCTTGATTTATTCCACTGCTCCATAGTTTAAAATTGAAAATCAAGAAATTTAAATGTGATTAAAGTGCACATTGCAGAATTTAATGTAATGATATTTGTATATATTTCAGTCACACCATGTAGAGCTTACAAAATATTTTATAAATGATCTCTACATTTCAGGGCACCTCAGTGTTTGGGACAATTGGCATCGCAGGTGTTTGTGATTACTCACGTGTGTTTCATTGCTTCATTATTGCAGGCATAAAATACCTAGGCTTGCTTCTACCTTTGGAGTCTATTATTTGCCATTTTTCAGCATGATGACAAGAGTTGTATCAATGAAAGTCAAAGAAGCCAGTATGAGGCTGAAAAACAAGAATAAAACCATTAGTGATTGGTAAGATTGGTAAAATCTTAGGATTACCTAAATCAACTGTCTGGATTACCATTAAGAACAAAGAACCTACTGGTGAGCTCAGTAATCACAAAAGGATTGGTAGGCCAAGGAAGACCTCCACAGCTGATGACCGTAGAATCACAAACAGTATTCACGAGAGGCACATGTGTTTGTGCCAGAGAATACTATCTGCATTACAATTTGCGGAAAAGTACCCTGCAGAATTCTGAAAAAAAAGTCTTGTGGACAGATGAGATAAAGATGAACCTGTATCGGAGTGATGGCAAGAGCCAGTGTGGAGACGAAAATAACTTGTGCAAGATCCAAAGCATATCATCTCATCTGTTAAATACAGTAGTAGGGGTGTTATGGCTTGGGCATGTGTGGTTGCCACCCGTAATGACACACTTATCTTCAATGATGATGTAGCTGATGACTACAGTGGCACAATGAATTCTGAGAGGTATAGAAACATTTCATCTGCTCTAGTTCCAGTAATTGCCTCCTAACTGTTTCACTGTGCTTCATTCTACAAGATAATGATTCCAAATATAATTCTAAGGCAACACAGGAGTTTTTCAAATATTAAAAAATGAACATTCTTGAATGGCCAACCCAGTCACCTGATTTAAATCCAATTGAGCATGTCTTCCATATGCTGAAGATAAAACGTAAGGAATAAGCCCCCAAACATGCAGGAGCTAAAGATGGCTGCATTAGAAGCTTGGCAGAGCATCATCACAGAAGATGCTCAGCCCCTGGTGATGTCTATGAATCACAGGCTTCAACCAGAAGTTAAGGATCCTTGATCAAGTAATTCCAGGATGCCATTTTATCCACTTTTGTCCATCTCCTGGCTGTGGAAAGGCTGCCCTGCCAGTTTGTTGGGCCAGCCTCCTGGCCAGGTAAGAAACCTTGAACCATCTCAGCCAGGAAGCCAGCCCATGCTTGCCGTCCATTACAAGTGGCATTAACACTATGCATATAAAGGTGCTTTATGGGACTAACAACATTATAATGCAGTGTTTAATTTGGTGCAATAGCAGAAGCAGTAAAACACAAGAAATGTACCACTAGCAGAGACCAGTACAACCCAGGAAGTATACTTAATAGATTTTACTTTGCAAATATGAAGGTGAGTCAACAAAAAGCTAGACTAGCTGTAGCAAAAAGAAATGCACCACTAGTGGTAAACAGCTACACAGCAAACTGCAATACAAGGTACCTGAAAAATTTGAAGTAGAGCTTACCAGATCAGGCGATCTAGTCATGAGTTAAAGTGAGGTAATGATAATAAAATTAGTTTGAAGGTGAAATTAGAGTCAGGTGTTTTCAATCAATGGGATGACAATCAGGTGTGGGTGGGCACCCTGTGTTATTTAAAGAACAGGGATCTATCTAAGTCTGCTCTTCACAACACATGTCTGTGGAAGTATATCATGGCACGAACAAAGGAGATTTCTGAGGACCTCAGAAAAAGAGTTGTTTATGCTCATCATGCTGGAAAAGGTTACAAAACCATCTCTAATGAGTTTGGACTCCACCAATCCACAATCAGACAGATTGTGTACAAATGGAGGAAATTCAAGACCATTGTTACACTCCCCAGGAGTGGTCGACCAACAAAGATCACTCCAAGAGCAAGGCATGTAATAGTCGGCGAGGTCACAAAGGACCCCAGTGTAACTTCTAAGCAACTGAAGGCCTCTCTCACATTGGCTAATGTTCATGAGTCCACCATCAGGAGAACACTGAACAACAGTGGTGTGCATGGCAGGGTTGCTAGGAGAAAGCCACTGCTCTCCAAAAAAAACATTGCTGCTCGTCTGCAGTTTGCTAACGATCACGTGGACAAACCAGAAGGCTATTGGAAGAATGTTTTATGGACGGATGAGACCAAAATAGAACTTTTTGGTTTAAATGAAAAGCGTTATGTTTGGAGAAAGGAAAACACTGCATTCCAGCATAAGAACCTTATCCCATCTGTGAAACATGGTGGTGGTAGTATCATGCTTTGGGCCTGTTTTGCTGTATCTGGGCCAGGACGGCTTACCTTCATTGATGGAACGATGAATTCTGAATTATATCAGAGAATTCTAAAGGAAAATGTCAGGACATCTGTCCATGAACTGAATCTCAAGATAAGGTGTGTCATGCAGCAAGACAATGACCCTAAGCACACAAGTCGTTCAACCAAAGAATTTTTAAAGAAGAATAAAGTTAATGTTTTGGAATGACCAAGTCAAAGTCCTGACCTTAATCCAATCGAAATGTTGTGGAGGGACCTGAAGCGAGCAGTTAATGTGAGGAAACCCACCAACATCCCAGAGTTGAAGCTGTTCTGTACCGAGGAATGGGCTAAAATTCCTCCAAGCTGGTGTGCAGGAATGATCAAAAGTTACCGGAAACGTTTAGTTGCAGTTATTGCTGCAAAGGGGTGTCACACCAGATACTGAAAGCAAAGGTTCACATACTTTTGCCACTCACAAATATGTAATATTCGATCATTTTCCTTAATAAATAAATGACCAAGTATAATATTTTTGTCTCATTTGTTTAACTAGTTTCTCTTTATCTACTTTTAGGACTTGAGTGAAAATCCGATGATGTTTTAGGTCATATTTATGCAGAAATATAGAAAATTCTAAAGGGTTCACAAACTTCAAGCACAACTGTGTATATATATATATATATATATATATATATATATATATATATATAGTGCATCCGGAAAGTATTCACAGCACATCACTTTTTCCACATTTTGTTATGTTACAGCCTTATTCCAAAATGGATTAAATTAATTTTTTCCTCGGAATTCTACACACAACACCCCATAATGACAATGCGAAAAACGTTTACTTGAGGTTTTTGCAAATTTATTAAAATAAAAAAATTGAGAAATCACATGTACATAAGTATTCACAGCCTTTGCCATGAAGCTCAAAATTGAGATTTTTCTCTCTAATTTGTACTAACTAGTAAGCATTACAGGAACAATGATATTGTCAATGCCAGTTATGAATCATAATTAACACTGTGTTCTCTTTCACACTAGCTCACAAAAAAATTGGAGCTTGATTTACTAAAATTACAATAACCTTAAATGTGTGTTTCTGTTTATGTGTAGAATGCCATTGTGCACATGTATAATTGGAATCACTGTGGTGGTCCTTGAAGGTAGATGAATAGTCTGTTCCCAAAGCACTCAGGTCTGGATTCAAACTGGGACCCTGTCTTGCTGTTTGTCTTTTTTATATACAGTGCATCCGGAAAGTATTCACAGCACATCACTTTTTCCACATTTTGTTATGTTACAGCCTTATTCCAAAATGGATTAAATTAATTTTTTCCTCGGAATTCTACACACAACACCCCATAATGACAATGCGAAAAAAGTTTACTTGAGGTTTTTGCAAATTTATTAAAATAAAATAATTGAGAAATCACATGTACATAAGTATTCACAGCCTTTGCTCAATACTTTGTCGATGCACCTTTGGGAGCAATTACAGCCTCAAGTCTTGTTGAATATGATGCCACAACCTTGGCACACCTATCCTTGGCCAGTTTCGCCCATTGCTCTTTGCAGCACCTTTCAAGCTCCATCAGGTTGGATGGGAAGCGTTGGTGCACAGCCATTTTAAGATCTCTTCAGAGATGTTCAATCGGATGGGCTGGGCTGGGCTCTGGCTGGGCCACTCAAGGATATTCACAGAGTTGTCCTGAAGCCACTCCTTTGATATATTGGCTGTGTGCTTAGGGTCGTTGTCCTACTGAAAGATGAACCGTCGCCCCAGTCTGAGGTCAAGAGCGCTCTGGAGCAGGTTTTCATCCAGGATGTCTCTGTACATTCATCCAGTTCCTGCAACTGAAAGACATCCCCACAGCATGATGCTTCCACCACCATGCTTCACTGTACGGATGGTATTGGCCTGGTGATGAGCGGTGCCTGGTTTCCTCCAAACGTGACGCCTGGCATTCACATCAAAGAGTTCAATCTTTGTCTCATCAGACCAGAGAATTTTGTTTCTCATGGTCTGAGAGTCCTTCAGGTGCCTTTTGGCAAACTCCAGGTGGGCTGCCATGTGCCTTTTACTAAGGAGTGGCTTTTGTCTGGCCACTCTACCATACAGGCCTGATTGGTGGATTGCTGCAGAGATGGTTGTCCTTCTGGAAGGTTCTCCTCTCTCCACAGAGGAGCTCTGACAGAGTGACCATGGGGTTCTTGGTCACCTCCCTGACTAAGGCCCTTCTCCCCTGATCACTCAGTTTGGATGGCTGGCCAGCTCTAGGAAGAGTCCTGGTGGTTTCGAACTTCTTCCAGTTACTGATGATGGAGGCCACTGTGCTCATAGGAACCTTCAAAGAGCAGAAATGTTTCTGTAACCTTCCCCAGATTTGTGCCTCGAGACAATCCTGTCTCGGAGGTCTACAGACAATTCCTTTGACTTCATGCTTGGTTTGTGCTCTGACATGAACTGCCAACTGTGGGACCTTATATAGACAGGTGTCTGCCTTTCCAAATCATGTCCAACTGAATTTACCACAGGTGGACTCCAATTAAGCTGCAGAAACATCTCAAGGATGATCAGGGGAAACAGGATGGACCTGAGCTCAATTTTGAGCTTCATGGCAAAGGCTGTGAATAATTATGTACATGTGCTTTCTCAATTTTTTTATTTTTAATAAATTTGCAAAAATCTCAAGTAAACTTTTTTAACGTTGTCATTATGGGGTGTTGTGTGTAGAATTCTGAGGAAAAAAATGAATTTAATCAATTTTGGAATAAGGCTGTAACATAACAAATTGTGGAAAAAGTGATGCGCTGTGAATACTTTCCGGATGCACTGCAAATACATAAATAAAGTACTAAATGTTTGGTATTATTCTTTTCAGAATTTATCAGATGTTAATGTGATGTTGTTAGATTTTCAGATACTTATTCCATTTTTAAATTATTATCTAAAAAATATGAAGAACTCTCATTTCGGGACATTGTGCCAAAACATTCAACCACGCCCAGGGCCAGAAATAAAACACAATCAGTAGGACAGCTGCTGTACAGGCTTTTAAATGTTCGAAGTGCAGCACAAGTTGCAGATAACGCAGCACAGCTGAGTTGTAAAGTACAAATATTTCAAGATTCATCCAAATTGGGTATATCTTTGACTGTACTTTCTCTGTATCTTTTACCTTTTAGTCATTTATGGAGGAAATGACACGAAAGCAACCAGATGTAGACAAAGTGACAAAAACCTACAAAAGGAAAGCAAATGATTCATCACAAGATAAATCACAAACCCGTAAGTTATACTTTCTGTCTTTATAAAGTATCCTTATATCCACTGTGTATTTTTAGATCTTATGTATTTTTTGTTTTACTAGGAAAATTCTTTAGTCGTGGCATTTTGGTGGTGCTTCCCCCAAATACTCAAGCAGAGACTAAGAATCCGAAGCTCACTCAGCTTTCAGCTCGGTGGCAGCAAGTTTGGCTTCTTGCTTTGGACAGACAACGAAAGCTAAATGATGCCCTTGACAGATTGGAAGAGGTATGGTATTAAATGATTCAGGAGGAAAAACAACAAATACAAGTAAAACACATTGTTTTTTTTTTCCTTTTTTACTAGCTAAAGGAGTTTGCAAATTTTGATTTTGATATGTGGCGCAAGAAATACATGCGTTGGATGAACCACAAAAAATCTCGTGTAATGGATTTCTTCCGGCGAATTGACAAAGACCAAGATGGAAAGATAACAAGGCAGGAGTTCATTGATGGGATTCTGTCATCTAGTAAGTCAAAATCCAAGTACATTAAAAGAGACAGTACAAAGAAAATGAGATATTAACTGACTGAAATTCCTCTTTTAGACAATAAATGGAACTCTGTTTTAAACATACTTATTTATATGTGTGTATATATATATATATACAGGTGTGTGTGTATATATATATATATATATATATATATATATATATATATATATATATATATATATATATATATATAATATGTATGTGTATATATGTGCATGTATATATACTGTGTGTGTGTGTGTATATATATATATATATATATATATATATATATATACACATGCATACTGTGAGACTTGCCCGGAGTCCACATCTTTATAAAAAGGCACACGTTTATTAATCACCCCTAAGTACAGGTTCACAGTACCGAACACCACACAATGCACACAGCTAATTAATCACCACAATAATCACTTCTCTTCCTCAGTCCTTGGCCGTGGGAGCTTCATCCTGCCCCCACTCCCGACTCAAGCTTCCCGATTGCAAGGAGGTGGGGCCTTTTATTCCCTTCCGGATGTGCTCCAGGCAGCTGATGACGGCCTTCCGGCAGCACTTCCGTCTGCCTGTGGTCTGGAGTGGAGGGTTGCTTTGCTCTGCGTTGGACGGGGGTGCCTGCTCACTATTACCCCTGCGGAACGGGGCTAGCTCTGGCGTCCGGGAATGGTTGTACCTCAGGTACGGCAGCACCGGGACCAGAGTTAGTAGGGTGTGTATGGGGAGTGTGAATGGGTGTCTGGCGTACATCCTTGTAAGTCTTGGGTTGTATGTGTATGTGAGAGCATGAGGGAGGGAGTGTATGACTGTGTTTGTGTGTGACTGTATATGTCAGGTTGGGTTTTGGACTCCTCCCCTCTCCTGGGACATCTGGCAATACTACAACATCTGCCTTAAGCATCTGTCTGGTCGCTCCCGGTGGCTGCCTGGTGAGATCTGGTTCCCTGGGCTCTGTTGGGTCCTCGGCGGGGTGGGTCGCCCTTGGGTCCCGGGCTGCTGGGTTCCGGGCCCGGCCGACTCGGGGGTGAGCAGCTGCGGGCGGGCCTGAGGGCTTGCCGTTGATATCTCCTGGGACTCTGCTGGTTGTGGCCCCCAGGGGTGATCCTCTGTGCCTCTCGAGTGGGGGTTGGGGCTTCTCTGTTGACGGCCTCCCAGGGGTCTCCAGCCTGGGGTGACCTCTGGATCTCTGGGCTTGGAACTCCCTCCATCTTCCGCTGCTTTTGGGGCAGGTCTGTGGCCCTTCACACTCACTATTGGACGCTCCTATAGAGAAACCTTACACATACAAGCGTGTGTACGCACACAGTTGCTCACATGGTGATTTCATAAGTATGACTTGGACATCTTCAGCACATGATCTAAGGTTGTGGTTGGCCCTAAATGCCTTAGTAATAATTACTGTATGATTGTCAGCAAACATTTTTACTTTTATATATCTTCATGTAGCTGATGCAGCAATGTTTTTGTCTTGTGGTTTGTTCCCCCTCTTTCTGCAGGTCTAGAAGCGGATTCTGGTTCATTTATTGTTTATTCTATACGAAAACCCCCCATTCCCCCTTTACCTGCATCTCTTCCTTCTCTCTCTTCTTTTTCTTTCACTTTTGTCTCCGTGTCCGATTCGAATCTTAAAAACATCTGAAAATATTTTTAATAAAGTTTTGGTATCAGGCGTGACGTCGGCAGAAGCTGTACTGCTCCACCTGAGAGAAAAACTGTAAGGCTAGTCGCCAGCATTCAGACATCAATTCTGATTGCTTCACAGCCGAACAGGACACGGTAAAAAAGAAGAAGAAGTGCTGCCTTTTGCACCGGAAGCACTCTGGGCGTCCCTGGCAGATTCATCTGCCATCTTGCCTGGTGTGGCGGAAGTAACAGTTCTTCGGGTCCCACGAGGTTTGAGGCACCCTCTGGCAGTGGCCACAGGTCCAAACAGGCCAAAACCTCTTTGCTCCTCTCCCGTGGTCCTCTCCTAGTCAAGGGCGGTTGCCCCCTCGTGACCCGGAAGCTATTCATGTCCCTTTCTGGTCCTTCCAGGCATCCTGGCCAGGAAAGAACCCCAACAATCTGCCACAATACATACATACATACATATATATATATAGTACACCCCTCACATTTTTGGACAACACTGAAGATATGACACTTTGATACAATATAAAGTAGTCAGTGTACAGCTTGTATAACAGTGTAAATTTGCAGTCCCCTCAAAATAACTCAACACACAGCCATTAATGTCTAAACCACTGGCAACAAAAGTCAGTACACCCCTAAGTGAAAAATGCCCAAATTTTGCCCAATTAGCCATTTTTCCTCCCCGGTGTCCTGTGATTCGTTAGTATTACAAAGTCTCAAGTGTGAATGGGGAGCAGGTGTGTTAAATTTGGTGTTATCGCTCTCACACTCTCTCATACTGGTCACTGGACGTTCAATATGGCAAGTCATGGCAAAGAACTCTGAGGATCTGAGAAAAAGGAATTGTTGCTCTACATAAAGATGGCCTAGGCTATAAGAAATTTGCCAACACCCTGAAACTGAGCTGCAGCACAGTGGTCAAGACTTATACTGCGTTTTAACAGGACAGGTTCCACTCAGAAGAGGCCTCGCCATGGTCAATCAAAGAAGTTGAGTGCACATGCTCAGCGTCATTTCCAAAGGTTGTCTTTTGAAAATAGATGTATGAGTGCTGTCAGCATTGCTGCAGAGGTTGAAGGGGTGGGGGGTCAGCCTGTCAGTGATCAGACCATATGCCACACACTGCATCAAATTGGTCTGCATGGCTGTCGTCCCAGAAGGAAGCCTCTTCTAAAGATGATGCACAAGAAAGCCTGCAAACAGTTTGCTCAAGACAAGCAGACTAAGGACATGGATTACTGGAACCGTGCCCTGTGGTCTGATGAGACCAAGATAAACTTATTTGGTTCAGATGGTGTGGTGGCAACCAGGTGAGGAGTACAAAGACAAGTTTGTCTTGCCTACAGTCAAGCATGGTGGTGGGAGTGTCATGGTTTGGGGCTGCATGAGTGCTGCTGGCACTGGGGAGCTACAGTTCATTGTAGCTGTGACATACTGAAGCAGAACATGATCCCCTCCCTTCAGAAACTGGGCCGCAGAGCAATATTCCAACATAACGACCCCAAACACATCTCCAAGACGACCACTGCCTTGCTAAAGAAACTGAGGGTAAAGGTGCTGGACTGGCCAAACATGTCTTCAGACCTAAACATTTTTGAGCATCTGTGTCTCATCCTCAGATGGAAGGTGCAGGAGTGGAAGGTATCTGACATACACCAGCTCCGTGATGTTGTCATGGAGGAGTGGAAGAGGATTCAAGTGGTAACCTGTGAAGCTCTGGTGAACTCCATGCCCAAGAGAGTTAAGGCAGTGGTGGAAAACAATGGTGGCCACACAAAATATTGACACTTTGGGCACAATTTGGTCATTTTTCACTTAGGGGTGTACTCACTTTTGTTGCCATTGGTTTAGACATTAATGGCTGTGTGTTGAGTTACTTTGAGGGGACAGCAAATTTACACTGTTATACAAGCTGTACACTGACTACATTGCATCAAAGTGTGATATATTCAGTGTTGTCCCATGAAAAGATATAACAAAATACTCACTTTTTGTGCGATACTGTATGTATGTGTATATATATATATATATATATATATATATATATATATATACTAGCAAAATACCCAGCTACGCCACTTGCTAAGTACTGCCTTAAAATTTTATTAAGAAGAAAATTAAACCTTTTTAAACTGAGGGAAAATATACCAATAATTATTTGTTAAGGATCTCTTTGTATACCACATTGTGAGTTTAGCCCTCTGGTTGTAATATGACCAAGCTGTGCTCTGAGCTTACTCTTCAGCATGCAACGTACAGTTTGCCATGTGAACAGTAATCTTGTTTTAAATCCCACAGCTTGGATTGCTGCTGTCATAATCGGTTTGAGTTTCATGTTTTGTTTCAATTATGACAGTATTTGTATGACTTGTGTTGAAGAGACATTTGGCATCTGTCAAGCGTTGTAAGTATACAACTGGTTTCATCGATAACTTCACATCCAGCTTTTGAGAGTTTATAACATTCATAAACATTAATGTGTCCACTACTGAAATCGTCACCTTTGAATCTAAGATGTTTAAGAGGCATTGGCGGTTGTCGAAAGGTGTAAAATATTTGGCCATTTCGGTACACTTGAAAGCGACAACCGAACAATTCAGCGGCAGCCATCAACTCACATGCAGATCCATAGGTGAAGAGCTTAAGCATTTCACTCTTATAGTGCTCCTGTGTAGTAAAATTATCTCCTGTACCGTCATCAGTCCACACCTTGAACATGTCCCAGTCATTCAATACATAAGACACAATGTTCCTCCGGATATCAAGTGTGAGCCTGAAATGGCCACAGATATGTAACACAGAGAATGGAAAAGATAGGTGCCATCTCCGGGCATGGAAACCACTCGGTAAGTGACAGTTCTTTGATCAATGGTGATCACCTCGATAGACATGTTAATGAGGGTACGGTTGGAATGATAAAGGAAATGGGTACCTGAACAATTTAAAGTAAATCTAAAATACCTAAACAACAACTATAATCGTAATAAACGAACAATAAAACCGGGAAGAAGCCGTGGATTAAATAAAAAGGCTGTAGTTATCACCACGGAGACGTGAATCCCGTGGCGAAGCAAGGAAGAGAATGTAGAGACCTGAGCGACAGGCGGCCTTATATAGGCAGGCAGCCAACAACGTGAGAGACGTTGGGATTGGGGACCCAACGCCGCCTCACACAGTGACTGAGCTGCAGGCTATGGACGTATATATGTACGTAAGTAGGATTCAGTTAGCGTTGGGAACCCGCGTACCAAATTTCTTGAAGATGGGCCCATAAGTAACAAAGACCATTGAAAAGTTCAATATGGCGGCCGACAGTGGCATCATACCACCGAAATAAGTACGTACATTGGTTTCGGTTAGCGCAGGGAAGCCGCCTGCCAAATTTCATGAAGATGGGGTCATAAATAAGAAAGTTCAACATGGCAGACGTTGTTGACCGTTACGCGTAGAATTTCGAAATGAAACCTGCTTAACTTTTGTAAGTAAGCTGTAAGGAATGAGCATGCCAAATTTCAGCCTTCTACCTACACGGGAAGTTGGAGAATTAGAAACGTTGGAAAGTTCAATATGGCGGCCGACAGTGGCGTCATACCACCAAAATAAGTACGTACATTGGTTGCGGTTAGCGCAGGGAAGCCGCCTACCAAATTTCGTGAAGATGGGGCTGTAAATAAGAAAGTTCAACA
This sequence comes from Polypterus senegalus, assembly GCF_016835505.1. Classification (NCBI taxonomy): domain Eukaryota; kingdom Metazoa; phylum Chordata; class Cladistia; order Polypteriformes; family Polypteridae; genus Polypterus; species Polypterus senegalus. The sequence continues at coordinate 77,408,986 of NC_053170.1, forward strand.
TGGCGGATGTTGTCGACCATTATGACCGTAACATGTAGAATTTTGAAATGAAACCTGCTTAACTTTTGTAAGTAAGCTGTAAGGAATAAGCCTGCCAAGTTTCAGCCTTCTACCTACACGGGAAGTTGGAGAATTAGTGATGAGTCAGTCAGTCAGTTTAGTATAGATGTGTATATATAGGTGTGTATATATATATATATATATATATATATATATATATATATATATATATATATAGTCACACTTGGGTCACAGATTTTGCAAAGAGACACAGGAGGTTGTAGAAAACAGTAATTTTATTCAAACACTGCAAACAAACATTTGTTTCTTTTTCAAGAGCTTAAACATGCTCCATGACTTAGAAATGACAGTTCCGCTAGGAGCAGAGAATGTCGGAGAGAGAGAGAGAGAGCGAGATAGAGAAAAGCAAAACAATCAATTCCAAAACTGACAGGCGCTGCACAAGGCTTATAAGTTAGCGGAGTACAGCGTGAGGGGTTTATCACGTGTTATAGCGCAAGTGAGAAGGCTAAGGAGCAATGTCAAGGTAGACTGTGTTTCAGGGGTATTCCCAGGGGCGTCTGTGTAATCTTGGGGTGTGATCACCCTTCTAGCTTACACCCTCCCCCTCAGCTTTATTCGCATTCTCATGAATCAAGCAACTATCTGTACCAGGTTCAAGTTTATGTAGCCGTGATAATGAGTCTGCGTTGACGTGATCAGAGCCTGGTCGATGTTTTACTGTGAAATTGTAAGGTTGTAAGCCCAGAAACCATCTCATGAGGCGAGAGTTTGTATCTTTCTGTCGGTATAACCATTGAAGTGGAACATGATCAGTTACCAAAGTGAAATTTTGACCCCACAAGTAGTAACGAAGCGCTTCCACAGCCCACCTAATTGCCAACCATTCTTTCTCAATTGTAGAATAATTACGCTCCCTAGGAAGTAATTTCCTACTCAAATATGTGATTGGATGTTCTTCTCCATCAAAAATCTGTGACAGGACTGCGCCTACACCAAATGCACTAGCGTCTGTTTGTAAGACAAAATCCTTTGTGAAATCCGGGTTTCTTAGAACCGGATAAGAAGAGAAGGCTTTTTTTAAATCGCTGAAATAACGTTCACAAATTTCTGTCCATAAGAGAGGTTGGTTTTTCCTACCTTTAGTAAGTTCTGTAAGAGGAGCAGCTCTATGTGCAAAATTTGGAATGAGCATTCTGTAGTAACCAGCAAGCCCCAGAAAAGCAAGCATTTCTTCTATTTTCCTTAATTGTGGCCTAAGTAAACCCTTGCCCATAGAATAACCTAAGTAATGAGTCTCAGACATGCCCAGTTTACATTTCTTAGGGTTAGCAGTAAGGCCAGCCTGTCTCAAGCTTTCAAGAACAGCTTGAAGCCGCTCTAAGTGTGTTTGCCAATCATTGCTGAAAATCACGACATCATCAAGGTATGCCCCAGAATATTCAGAATGAGGATGCAGGATCTGATCCATCATACGCTGAAAAGTTAGAGGTGGCCCGTGAAGACCAAACGGGAGTCTTGTAAATTCATAGAGTCCATCAGGAGTCGCGAATGCTGTTTTCTCACAACTGCTAGCCTCTAAAGGCACCTGCCAATAACGTTTTGTGAGCTTGGAGCTATAGCTTGCCTGACCCAGTTTTTCCAAAAGTTCATCTACACGGGGCATCAGATAAGCATCGGATAAGCATCGAATTTAGAGACCTTATTCAAGCATCTGAAATCGATACAGAAGCAAACCGAACTGTCTTGCTTTGAGACTAATACGACCGGGCTGCACCAGACACTTTTACTTTCATGAATTACACCTAATGTCAGCATCTTTTTTACCTCTTCGTTCACAATATTTCGTCGCGCTTCTGGTATCCGGAATTGCTGCATCTGTAAATGAACATCGGGTTCAGTTGTGATTTTATGTTTTGTAATGTTAGTCTTGCCTGGTAAATCTGAAAAGACATCGGTGTTCCTTTCGATCAAAGATAACAGTTCTGCCTTTTGCGTGTCAGTAAGATCATTACCAATGGCAACATCAGTCTGAGAAACATCAGCCAAGGAAGTTTTAACCTCTTGTCGGTCATGCCATTCCTTCAAGAGATTAATGTGTAAAATCTGGAATGGTTTGCGCCGGCCTGGTATTCTAACCTTGAAATTTACCGGACTCATATGCTCCTCAATAATGGCGGGGCCCTGCCATTCAGCTAAGAATTTGTGTGGGTCGGACAGAACCAGTACCAAAACGCGATCACCAGGTTTGAATTCACGGAGCTTACTGCGCCTATCGTAAAGACGCTTCTGAGTTTCCTGTTCTCGTTGATGCTCCACAGCAATAGAGGAAAGCATAGAAATTCCGTCCTGCAACGAAATTACCCGATCTGCAAAGCTTGGTCGTTGGGCTGTTGTTTCGTTATCTATCCATTCCTCTCCTACCACATCCAAGATGCCTCGCGGCCGTCTGCCGAATAACATCTCGAACGGACTCAAGCCAGTGGATGCTTGTGGTGATTCTGGCACCGTGTACATAACCAAAGGCAGGACTGAGTCCCAGGTTGTGGGATCATTATGAGCGACTCGCCTGATCATCTGTTTCAAAGTTTTGTTAAATCGCTCAGTCATACCATTCGTTTGTGGATGGTAAACAGTGGTACTCAATTTCTTAATAGCAAAGCTGTCACACAATTGTCTCATCACACAAGAAGTAAAAGGTGTGCCTTGATCAGTTAAGATTTCTCTAGGGATGCCAACACGAGTAAAAATATCACACAGAGCTTTGGCTACAGCCGAGGAGTTGGCCTTTTCCAGGGCAATCAACTCTGGATATCGTGTTGCATAGTCAACCAACACCATCACATATTGGTACCCATTCTTAGTCTTAGGTAAAGGGCCTACAATATCTAATCCCACCCGCTGAAAGGGAACTTCTAAAATGGGCATAAGACAAAGGGGAGCCCGATGAGGCTTATAAGCGGAGACGATCTGGCAGTCAGGACATGAAGTACAAAATCATTCAGCATCTTTTCCCATATTCAGCCAATAAAATCATTTTGATAACCACTCTCTGGTTTTGTCAGCACCAAGGTGCCCTCCCAAGATGTGAGAGTGTGCCAGATGCAAAAGAGTTTCTCTATGTTCTTCAGGTACAACAACAACCATTTATTTATATAGCACATTTTCATACAAACAGTAAAAAGAATAGAAAAATAAAAGACACAATAAGAAAAATAAAATAAATCAACATTAAATAACATCGAATAAGAGTAAGGTCCAATGGCCAGGGGACAGAAAAACAAAAAACTCCAGACGGCTGGAGAAAAAAAATAAAATCTGTAGGGATTCCAGACCATGAGACCGCCCAGTTCCCTCTGGGCATTCTACCTAACATAAATGAAACAGTCCTCTTTGGATTTAGGGTTCTCACGGACGGACTAGATGATGATGGTCACGTAGACTTCTGCCTTTTAATCCATCCATCATTGTTGGAGCATCATGAAGCTTTGAGTAGGTGGAGGTGGCGCAGGCCACCACCACAAAGAAACCGGAAAAAGAAACAAAAAGAGAGTAGGGGTCAGTACGATTTTAGAGCCACCATGAATAGTTATTATGATGAATTGAACATACAGAGTATCAGGATTAAGTTAAATTAAGTTAAAATGAAGTTATAAAAGGCCATGTTAAAGTAATGTGTTTTCAGCAGTGTTTTAAAGTGCTCTACTGTATCAGCCTGGCGAATTCCTATTGGCAGGCTATTCCAGATTTTAGGTGCATAGCAGCAGAAGGCCGCCTCACCACTTCTTTTAAGTTTTGTTCTTGGAATTCTAAGGAGACACTCATTTGAGGATCTGAGGTTACGATTTGGAATATAAGGTGTCAGACATTCCGATATATAAGATGGGGCGAGATTATTTAAGGCTTTATAAACCATAAGCAGAATTTTAAAGTCAATCCTGAATGACACAGGTAACCAGTGTAGTGACATCAAAACTGGAGAAATGTGTTCTGATTTTCTTTTCCTAGTTAGGATTCTAGCAGCTGCATTCTGCACTAGTTGCAAACGATTTATGTCTTTTTTGGGTAGTCCTGAGAGGAGTGCGTTACAGTAATCTAGTCGACTGAAAACAAAGCGTGAACTAATTTCTCAGCATCTTTCAGTGATATAAGAGGTCTAACTTTACTTATGTTTCTTAAGTGAAAAATGCTGTCCTAATGATCTGATTAATATGTGATTTAAAATTCAGATTACAGTCAACAATCACCCCTAAGCTTTTTACCTCCGTCTTGACTTTTAATCCTAATGTATCCAGTTTATTTCTAATAGCCTCATTGTATCCATTATTGCTGATCACTAAATTTCAGTTTTCTTTATTTAACTTGAGAAAATTACTATTCATCCATTCTGAGATACAAGTCAGACATTGTGTTAGTGAATCAATAGAATCGGGTCATCAGGTGCTATTGATAAGTACAGCTGTGTGTCATCAGCATAGCTGTGGTAGCTCACGTTGTGCCCTGAGATAATCTGACCTAACGGAAGCATGTAGATTGAGAATAACAGCGGACCCAGGATAGAGCCTTGTGGAACACCATATGGATATCATGTGTCTTGAGTTGTAATTCCCACAACTAACAAAATATTTTCTCCCTGTCAGGTAGGATTCAAACCAATTTAAGACACTGCCAGAGAGGCCCACCCATTGACTAAGGCGATTTCTAAGAATGTTGTGATCAATGGTGTCAAATGCAGCACTCAGATCTAAGAGGATGAGAACAGATAAATGGCCTCTGTCTGCATTTACCGCAAGTCATTTACTACTTTAACGAGTGCAGTTTCTGTGCTGTGATTTGTTCTAAAACCCGACTGAAATTTATCAAGAATAGCATGTTTATTTAGGTGGTCATTTAACTGCATAATGACTGCCTTCTCAGAACTTTACTTAAGAAGGCAGGTTAGAGATGGGTCTAAAATTTTCAAGAGCGAGGGTCAAGATTATGTTTCTTAAGTAGGGGTTTAACTACAGCAGTCTTAAGACAGTCTGGGAAGACCCCAGTATCTAATGACGAATTTACTATGTCAAGAACATTATCAATTAGCAGCCTGATACTTCTTTGAAAAACCTTGTTGGTATGGGTCAAGGACAGGTGGAGGATTTTAATTGAGATTATTTTTTGTAAATCAGGTAAATCTATCCTAGTGAAAGAGTTTAATTTGTTTATAACAGGATGCTGGGGTTTAGGAGGATCCTTAGTGTTGGGGAGATATACTATGTTATTTCTAATATCATTAATTTTTTGATTGAAAAATACAGCGATAGCCTCACAGGTTTCACTGGAAGCACTTAGGAGGCATTCCTTTGAGCTACCTGGGTTTAGTAGGTGATCAATTGTAGAAAATAAGACTCTGGGATTACTAGCATTGTTATTTATAATCTTGAGAAATAGCAGCCTCTCAAGACGGACAGTGTTATTGTATTCTGTTATTTTGACTTTTAATATTTCATGGTGGATAGTAAGTTTAGTCTTCCTCCATTGACGCTCAGCTCTACGGCATGTTCTCTTTAAATCAGACACTCTTTGGGTCTTCCATGGTATAACAATGCTAGAAGATTTTTTCACTGTCTTTTCAGGTGCAACTATGTCAACAGCAGCTCTCACTTTAGTATTAAATCTTTCCACCTTACTATTTACATTATCCTCGCTATTATAGCTGGCACTATAAACGGACTGATTGCTTAAAATGTTTGTAAGTTTTAAAGCTGCTGCGAGTCAAAGAAGCGTTTTTAACAATATGCTTCTCATGAGTGTTTTTATCATTATTTCTATATTAAAAAGTAGAAGAAAATGGTCTGATAGACCAATATCAATGATCTGTTTTATATCAACTTTCAGTCCTTTAGTAATCACTAAGTCTAATGTATGACCTGCTTTATGTGTAGGCTGATTTATGAGTTGTCTCAAATCAAAAGAATCCAGGAGGTTCATAAATTCTTTTACTTTTAGATCACACTGATTATCTATATGAAAATTAAAGTCGCCAACTATTAGGAGTGTGTCATAGTTAGTAATTAAAATCGACATTAAGTCAGAGAATTCCTCAAAAAGACGTTATATTTAGGAGGTCTATACACGGATAGTACTAGAACTTGAGAATCTCCATGAATAACAACGGCGAGATACTCAAAGGACTTGAACTTACCAAAACTGACATCTTTACATTTTAATCGCTCGAGTAAATGTTAGCCAATCCGCCCCTTTTCCCTGGCGGTCTGCATGAGTAAAACTGTAATCCGGGCGCAGATTCGATTAAAACAGCGCATCTGAATTAAGCCATGTTTCATTTAGTGCAATAAGATCTATTTTTTATCACTAATAAGATCGTTGATAAAAACGTTTTGTTAGTTAAAGCTCTAACATTTAATAGTGCCATATTTAATGTTTCGAGGTGCAGAGATGATACTATGTGCGTTATTGATATTTGGAATAGGAACTAAATTATTTTATTAGCGCTCTGTGTGTATTTTTGTTTAATCTGTGATCTGTTTTATAGTTTTAATACATTGTTCCTCTAAAATAGTGATTTTAATTAGATTATTGGAGTTTATGCCGTATTTCCTAGGTTTTCTACGTGCATTGAGATTGCTTATTACAGTATTAATGTTGTGCACTTTAACGGAAGACTCTATTAAACATTATCATGTCCTAGCACAACAGTATTATTTCGAAGGGGTTAAGAGCAGAGATAGATAGTCAAGAAAACGAATTACCTTCGATATGTTTTCGGAGAGGACCCGGCGCGAAACTGTTCGGATGCAGGCCATCATGCTTGAAGAGATGCGGCCTTTCCGAAAAGAGATTCTAATTGTTGATGAAACCGACATCCTTCTTCTTGCAGAAACCCTGTAGCCAGTTGTTCAACCCTAGCAGACGACTGTAGTACTCGTTGGATCGCCTGACGAGAGGTAGTGGACCAAAGAAGATCTTTGCCGATGGGGTCCTCTCCTTCGTGTCTTTAATCAAAGCTGCGAAGTCAGCCTTCAGGATTTCTGATTGTCGGTGCCTTATATCGTTTACCGGCATGCAAAACGATTGATCCAACTGCCCTCTCCTTGTGTTTCTTGTAGACTGCTGGCGACGCTCATTACATCTCGGACACGAGCACGGAAAACAAGAAACAAACGATTTTGCATTAGGGCATGCGACATTAAGGTTTCTAACGATAGAATCACGTACCACTATTACATCACTATGGGCTGAAGGCGAAATGGGGACGCGGAGAGGGTCAGACCGGTTCTGAGATAGGATGCTCGCCTGTGCCGATGGAGGTGCTCTGGCCTTGAACCCCCGCCTGCATAGCTGAAATCCACGAGGTCATCAGCGCGCCGCTCCTACGAGACGCGGGGTGAGGTCGGCACAACGCTGGGTTGATGTTTCACGGTTCCAGATGGCAAGGACGGTTTATCCAACACCCGGGCCTTCAGATCTCTAAGGTATCTCCGTCGGGACAGGAGTTTCTGAATCTGTTCATCGAGTGTCTGGAGTTCTTCAACTACGATTTCAACGCGAGTTACCCCACCGTCGGCCATTTTCTGCTTTGCTTGTGCCCTAGGAGAAATGAGAGAGAGAGAGGTTAGCGAGTTAGAATCCAACCAGTTGTTCAATAAATTCCCCCTTTAAATGATCTGAGATCACTCTGAAAAGGCAACCGTCCTTTTCTATAAAGTGCGGGGTTTTCACGCCCCCGGAATCACGCTCTTGGTAATAAGAGTCACTGGCAGAGCAAGCTTGTTTAAATGCATAGTCCAATGAGCTATCATTATGCTGCAAACACACAAAATCTGATTGTTTGCTAATGCTCGGTTTGTGTTCGGAGGCGTTCGCAATCTGAGAAGATGTAGATTGTCCAGCCTGTCACTCTGGAAAATTGGCGTGGGTGTCCTCTGTCTCGCTGGAGAGATCGGGTTCAATATCTAATTGGGGCTCTAGATTTTCCCCGGCCGCTACCAGTTCTTCGTCCTCATTTTCTTCTTCTCCCGTCCCAACCCCCACTAAGTTCAATAGGAGACCAGAAAAATGGTGCCCGACATTTATTAATTAGTTTAGGAAAGAGGGCATTTCTCCATCCTATGAGTAATGGCCAGGGGCAGGAGTCTAAAACAGCAGACCAAACTTTAAAGTGGCAACCCTTATAAGTTAAATGAAGAAGTAATGTCTGATAGTCTTTAACATCACCATGTACACAGCGTATTTTTACAGTCTCAGTGTCACTAAGACATTTTTCATCAAGACAGTCTCGTCTGACAACACAAAGGTCACTGTCCGAGTCCAACAATGCTGAGACCTCTTGCCCCCCCAATTTCACTGGGATTAACAAGCCATCTTTTTCATCTGAAGCATATGTAATATTTGAGCAACAAACTTCGGCCAGTCCAATTTCCATTGATTGAGCTGGAGACAAGCGCCATTCTCTTGCCAAGTGGCCGTGTTGATCACACCGGAAACATCTACGGTCGGCTCCGCTGCCGAAATATCCTCTGCAACTTCCACGTCTTCCCCAGCCTGCTGCTGCTGTCTCCCCAGAAATAGGCATCTCATCTACGACCTGATTTCCCGGGGGCCTACCTGACCCCATTCAATTTTCAGGTCCTGTAGCTTGTCGATGTTGTAGCCATTGATCGAAGCGACGAGAATGTCCCGGACATTTGTTCACAGATTGTGAAGCAGCACCAAATCTCACGCTTTTTCTCCAAGCAGACTGTGAACCCTCCAATCGTTAATGATTTAATATAATGACACAGAAATTCATCTCGAAGAACTGCAGGTATCCCGGCCAGTAATATATTCATGACAACTTTTTCCATCACGTCTCCTTCAAACCAGCAGTGCATTTTATGTATCAAATCTTGAATTTGTGCACGGATTGGGACATCCATGTTTAGTTTCCAGTCGTTAAATGCAAAATCTTTAGCCATTCGAAATAAGTCTTCGGTGGCATCCATCTGTGCAACAACTTGTGGTACCACTTGTCATGCTTGGGTCACAGATTTTGCACAGAGACACAGGAGGTTGTAGAAAACAGGAATTTTATTCAAACACTGGAAACAAACATTTGTTTCTTTTTCAAGAGCTTAAATATGCTCCATGACAAGTCAGAGATGACAGTTCCACTAGGAGCAGAGAATGTCAGAGAGAATGAGAGAGAGATAAAAGCAAAACAATCAATTCCAAAACTGACAGGCGCTGCACAAGGCTTTTAACTTAGCGGAGTACCTCACAAGAGAAGTGAGAGGGCTAAGGAGCAATGTGAAGGTAGACTGTGTTTCAGGGGTATTACCAGGGACGTCTGTGTCCTCCTGTATATATATATATTTATATATATATTGTGGCAGTAGGGGGCGCTAGTGCTCCCTTGAACCCTCAGGGATGACTCCAGACACCGGGTAAAAGTCCAAGACTTTTTATTCTTTTCCACCGTGCACAAAGCACCTTCCACACTACTCATACACTATGAAATACAACAAATAAACAATATTCTCTCTCCTCCTCGCCCAGACACTTTGCTCCTCTCCCACCCAGCACAGCTCAGTGTCTGGACTGAGGCACCGTCCTTTTATAGACCCTGACCCGGAGGTGTTCCTGTCCCAACAGTCCACAGTTCCTTATTCCTTCTGGGTCAGGGCAAACAGTCCTTTTCTTTAACCCGGGTCCACGTCGTTACTTCCTGTCACATGACTGTGACGTACTCCCGGGTTATAGGGCACACAAGAGCCCATGAGCTCCCCTACAGTGACTACCGGTGGTCCCCAAGGTATCCAGCAGGGCTGTGTAAAAACCCTACATAATCCATAAGTCCCTGCTGGAACTCGGGGCATGATCCTGCTGTCGGGAGAGCTCCTCCTGGCGGCCTGGGGGTGCGGACCGGCATGGGAAGCTGGCAGTCCTCCACACTATATATATATATATATATATATATATATATATATATACACACACACACACACACACAGTGGTACCTCGGTATACGTTCTTAATCCGTTCCAGGTCCTTGTACCAAACAGGATGTATACCAAACAAATTTTTCCCATAAGAAATAATGGGAAAATGATTAATCCGTTCCCATGAAAAAAAATCCTATTTCTATTGGCATATTATACATTGATGGGGTTGTATAAAATAATTTAAACACTGCTTAATACTAAAATACATAAATACAAAAGCAATTAGATGAAATAAATGAAAATTTTACCTCACTTTAGTTTTTAATAACGTCTGTTTTTCACAATCGTAGATACCGTCATTCTTGGCAAACGGTATGCAACAGCCATGTCCCGGATACGCATGCCACCTTCATACTTTTCAACAATCAATTCAAATTTACATGAGAAAACACAAAATAACGTTGTGACGATGTGGGTATGCTGTATGCTCCCATCTGCTGTCAGGGAGCCCTTGAACCCTACACCGTCGGTAATGTGCCTCACTGCTAAGCTCATCGGTAACAACAAAGCAAGGGGATGGTGAAAAAGTGCAAAGTGCTTTTATTAAAACAATCAACAAAATAAGGTGTTCAAATTAAAGTGCAGTCTCCAAAGTTCCAATAAATAATCCATAAAATCAGAAGTGAAACGTGGAGATTAAAAGCAATAGAAAAAAGTCTTCTTAAAAACAACGAGGTTAAAATACAGCAGGAAACATTCTTTAAAAAAAAAAAAAAACAAGAAGAAGAAGCCCGGTGCCTTTTTACCTGGCCCTACTTGCAGCTGACCTTAACTCTGCCTACTTCAGCTACTTCATTTGCGCGCGCACTCTCTCTATCTCTCTCTCTCAGCCTCCCGTTCTTTCTTTTTCCTCCCTTTCTAGCCGACTCACGCTTCTATTTATCAAGATAAGCAGCCCCAGTAACAATTGCGAATGCGGATGGTCTTTCACCTGTGCACTTTTGTGAGAAACGCCCACATCGCGAATTGCCTTGAGAACCTTCAGCCACACAACCACCACGCCCCCTCACCAAGCTGCGAGCGCGGTGATTATTTATTTTAAAGCTGGCCTTTGACAGGAGCTGTGGACCCGCTATACCACACACGTGAAAATCCACAGAGAGTTATAGCGCTGGTTGTTCACTAAATGCTAGCAACTGGTAGACTGATGCTCGAGGGCAGTCGTGGCTTTGTCTCGAGAGAGGTAAACAAAGGTAGCACGCGAGTTGTATTCCAAACAAAGTTTGTATACCAAGCAAAATTTTTCATGTCCAAACAGGACGTATACTAAGTTGGACTTATTCCAAAGCAGACGTATACCGCGGTACCACTGTATATACTGTATGTATGGAAGAGAAGGTCTGTGATACGGTTTGCATATTTGCATCTGTAGATCCACAATGGGAGAAAATAAATCATGTATCATAAAGTAGTTTTTATTCCTGAGCTTTCAGCCCCTGCCAGGGGCCTTAATCAGAGGATAATGCTTAGACTTACAAGAATCAAAGGCAATATATAGCAAAAATTACATGGGGGGGGGGCCTAAGTCATTGTGATCGTTCTATCAAACGAGAACACCATCAACAGACATTTGGACATAGACCCGGCATATGCAAACTTAAAAAGAACATGTTCATAATAAACAAAACTTTATAACCAATACCCCCCGATTACACTGACTTAGAGCCCCTCCCCACCCCCCTATATACTTGTTAGAAATTTTGTTGAAAAAAACCTACCCAACTCTCCCAGGGGCTATATTGGTTAATCCTGATGAAGCCTCAGATAAGCATTTCAACAATACAGGCAGTCCCAGGGTTAAGTACGAGATAGGGACTGTAGGTTTGTATTTAAGTTGAATTTGTATGTAAGTCGGAACAGGTACATTATTTTAATAAATGCTATTGTTGACTGACTGCATCCAAGTGCTCTGCCAATGAATGATGGAGTTTCACCTTTTTCTGACCTTTTTATTATTTCTACTTTATTTTCAATGGTGATGGATTTGTATTTCAGAGACATTCTTGAAGGGTGAAGACAAAAGGTTAAGATGAGCTCTTCTGCACAGCACTGTACAGCTATCATAGCAGGAAGGCACCCGTCCTCAGCACGTCTGATGTACAGGGTGGGCCAGATATAATTATGCAATTTTCATTACGCTATAACTTATTCAGTTTATTACATACAAAATCACCTTAAAAATCCCGGACCATTGAGAAGTGTGCGAACTGAAGACATGAAGAATCGTCTTCGCGCAGAACTGGAATCATCCCTGCATCAATCAAAGTCATCCAGACGATTTGGATCTGCATAATTAGATCTCAGCCACCCTGTACTGACAAGAGGCAACTTCCTACTATGTGCGCAACAGTACACTACAACATGCTGCCTGCTGCGTCTGCAACACCACCGCCCCCATTCAACACGCAGCCATCCGAGGCACACTACAGTGCTACCCCCCGCCGCCCCGTTCGCCTTCAGTGGCCTCCATTCAGCCACAACCGGGTCACCGCTTGCAGCATTACCAGCCGCCCACCGAGAATGAATGGGGCAGGCAGTAAAACCACTTACCTCTAGGAGCCAGCCGAGGGACACTACACTGCATGAGCAGCGAAATTGCCCCCCTCCCGCCTCCGTTCAGCCACCGCTTGCAGTGTCCCCAGACTGAAGATTACAGGAGCGGCAGTTACTGAGGCACATGCGTCGCAGCTGCGGCCCCATTCGTATGTCGTAGGTCGGATGTCCGTAACCTGGGGACTACCTGTATAAAGAAATATTTCAAAGAATCTACTATTCAAACGTTCTTGGGAATAGTGTAAAAGGGACCTTTCAATTAGCACTTCAAAAAAGGGCTGGAGCTCTGCCATACATAGAATGCATTCCAATTCTATAGGGTGGTCCAGATCTAATTATGCAATTTTCATTACGCTATAACTTATTAAATTTATTACATAGAAAATCACCCGAAAAATCCTGGACCATTGAGAAGTGTGCGAACTGACGACATGAAGAATAGTCTTCGCGCTGAACTGCAATCATCCCTGCATAAATCAAAGTCATCCAGACAATCTGGATCTGCATAATTAGATCTGGACCACCCTGTATATGCGTTAAGCATTCCTTAATTCAATGAAAAGTCTTTCTTTGATCACATTTATCTTGTTTAAAATTGTCTAAACTGTACCTAGGGCAAGGTCCAGCCTACGAGTGTTACCAGCTAGCTCCAGCATCACTAGACCGTATGTTTTGGGAATGCACTAAATTAATGTCATTTTGGACAAAAGTTTTTTACATACTTTTCAGAGAGCCATGGTGTTACAATCACTCCTAATCAATTGGCAGGGATATTTGGTGTAGTCCCAGCCGGCTTTAAAGCCTATAGGATTAAATTGATTTTAATTGCCAATGCCACACTACTAGCATGCAGACTTACCTTGCTCATCTCATAGAATAACAGCCCCCCTTCTGTAACTCTGTGGATAGACACCGTTCTGTATTATCTTTAATTAGAAAAAACTAATTCTGTCTTAAGGGATATGTCCAAACCTTATTTGAAACATGGCAAAAACTCAATGATATTTTATAGAACCAGCATACTGGGTCTGTGGTTAACTCTCTTAAGTTGTTCATTATTCTGTTATATTTAACAAGTTCAGTCTTTTTCTTTTATGTTAATATCTGTTTTTTCTTTTTTTTCACTGTGGGTTGAATCTTATTTTGCATTTTCCCTTTTCAACTTCTTTTTCCCCCCTTGTTTTTTCTGTATTGATTTTGAAGTAAGTTGATAGTATTTGTTTGATGTAAAAAAAAAGTGAAAAGGCCAGATTTAGTAAACACAGTCCAGGATGGTGAGATGAGATTTGTAAGTAGAAAGCTGTAGTGGGAAAATCAGAAAAACACAAATGTTAAACAATAGTCTTAGTCAAGAGATAGAAAAGATTTAAAAAACAGTGTTTCTTGAAAACATTCAAACAAAGCCACTAAGGTATTAAGTTGAATCCACAAACTTGGTTGATGAGCACACTGTGCTGCCGACTTTTAAGTCATCACCAGTTATTGTCACTAGATGCAACATCAGTGAGACGTCTCCCGGCATCCCATGAAAACATCCCTAATTACAAGTGCTTGAAACAGAAGTGCCTTTGACAAAAAACATCTTTCTACATGAGGAGAGCGTTCTTAATTTTCAACACCACTAAAAATATGTCTGATTCAAACACCTCTAACTCCTGAAAATAGAGTCTTAAGTACTTTTTTAAGCCAAGAAGAAACTGTAATAAAAAATGACAAAAACGTGTTAGATCATGACTCCATCATATCCCCTCCCTAGATTGTGTGCATAGAGGCATTTAGGTCCAGGGAAAGTCATTAACCAGTTCCCTTGTTTTGCTGATGCTAGTTGCAGACAGTTCTCTTTACACTAAGAAACAATGTTTTCTACCTTAGTCCTATACTGTATCTCATCCACCTTGACAATATGCACCCTATTAGTTATATTGTTAGTCCAAGGTCTACAGGGAGAATGCAAAAGGAGATATTTCTGTTCCCTGGGGAAGACTTGTGTTTTTAATATCCGCATCAGAGACACAGTCCTTGAGATAACTATCTTTTACTAACATGGTTTTATGGTGTCTCATCTTTGCGTTATATGTATGCTTTCTTATACTACATATATATGGAATTTATATATTTTATTATTCTCTTATTTCCAGTTAATAAAATTAACCTGGTGGAGTTGAATGTTACTAGCAATGCACATTGTTGACATGCTTTTGTCATGCCACTGTATAGGAAAGTATTGTACTGCTGATTTTACATAGCTAAGAATTCTGAAATTCTAAACTACCAGATCATCAATTCTTAAAACCTTTTTCTTTTTTTTACAGTAGCAATGGATGTGCTGTTGAATTCCTTCTCAGAGTGTGAATTGATGATCTTGGTGCTGTGTATTTAATAGTTTACTTTTTAGAAGCCCATTTTACTGTATTCCAGTCACTCATTGAATAAACTGGTGTTGCTGATTTATGCAGCTCACTACCAACAGGAATTCCTGATCTAACTGAAGCCAGATAGCCTAATTATGTAGGCAAACTAAGTCAATCCTATTTTTCAATTTACCTAAGCATCCAGGATCCTTCAATTGTTAGATTTTATTGCCCAATGAATCATTTTAATTATCTTTCATTTTGGTTGAAGAAGCTAACCTTTATATAAGCCAGGGCACAAGACCACAGAAAGTAGGCCCTCACAGGACATAAAAAAGTTAGAACTGAATCCATTACTAGCTGAGTGGCTGTATTATACATTCCATTTAGACTGCTGTAGATTAAAATTGGAGGCTTAGCAAAATCTGTGATACTGCTGTGTGAAGGTTTGTATGGATACATGATCAATGCTGTGAGTTTTCTGAAGTTACAATAAGTAGCTTTGAATATGTAGTTTTTAAAACAGATTCTTTGCAAATTAATGGTTTAGTACAGTTTCATGATCATTGACCATTGAAGCACTTGTATACCCTAGCTCTCATCTGGGAGATTGTTTGGTCATAGACTCCTTACTGGGTAAAGCTCTGCCTTTGGCTCTCAGTCTGCTGTTCTCTAATTTGATATTTAGAAAGTGTAGTATCAGTCTTCCTTGTGTATTCAGAGTGCCTAAAGAAGTTTCAGCTGTACCTTTTACTCTCAGATTTTTTTTTCTGATATTTTTATGTTGTGGTCTTTTAATTTCAATTTTAATACATTTGTCATGAACTTTAATCAACTAAAAAACAGATAATAATGCACATTTTTATAAATATGTTTACATGATAGTTTAATATGAATAAAACATATTACATATAGCTGTAGTTGTTCAATTTCCAAGTTTCTTATTATCACTTAGCCATAATGTGTGTTTGAACAACATAAACAAAATGCAGATTTTTAGTATTAGTGGTTGGTGGTGGCAGCAGTATATGTATATATATATTTTCTTTACTAATAAAAATGTATTTGAATTTTTTTTAGTTTAGGGGAACTAAAAATTCAACTTCCTTGTATACTGTGCATCTAAGGCTTATACTAGTAAAAAAAAAAAAATCCCTGAAATTAAAAAAATCATGAAAAAGTAATAGTTTGACAAGATGGCTGTTGTATTGTTCATTTTCCTTTGAATTTTCTGTATTTGATATTTTAATAGTAATGTTTGATTGTCATGATGGGCATTATAACCTTTTACTCTGAAATTTATTGCATAGCAAAATTTGATTGCCGTTGTGCCGCTACTGGTTTTTATTACAGATTACTTGTTTGTTTGTAATAGGAAAGAACAGGTTGTAGTGAATTCTTGAAAGCTATCCTTGATATATATTTTGTTAGATACAGGGCATTTATATCAACAATGTATAGTAACTCTTATTTTCCTTTTCAGAATTTCCTACCACCAAGCTTGAGATGTCTGCTGTAGCAGACATCTTTGACAGAGACGGTGATGGCTATATTGATTATTATGAGTTTGTGGCAGCACTTCATCCCAACAAAGATGCTTATCGTCCAACCACTGATGCTGATAAAATAGAGGATGAGGTATGTATCATTTTCTGAAACCTCCTTGCCTTCTGTTAAATGTTCATAATAAATGTTAATGTTCGTGCTAGCTGTTTTTAACACGTATTTGGACTGCCAATACAAGTAGAGTTCCAGTTTGAGTTTTGATGACAACAGTGGTACATTTTAATTTTTTAGTCTCTTTACCTACAGGTAAATGTGACACATTTAAGAGACTACATTTATTAACTGTACGGTTTTATACTAGGTAACTAGGCAAGTGGCCCAGTGTAAGTGTGCCAAACGTTTCCAGGTGGAGCAGATCGGAGAAAACAAATACCGGGTAAGAGAAAATAAACATGGTTGATTACTGCCTTCTCATGAGCTTGTGGTAAGTAAAAACCACAATGTTTTTAAAATAAAATAAAATAAAAATAAAGAAAAAACTTTAGTAACATCAGATATTAATACAAAATAGGCAAAGTGGTTTTAAACCTTATTTGGATGCTGTTTTTAAACAATTTGGCTGTGAATTAGATTTTGGGAATTTTAAAATGAAAATGTGGAGATATGTGAATTAGGTTGTGTTTTGTATTTGTGTTCCATCTAGCTAAATGAGGAGGCAGTTTATATAGATGTTAAATATTTTTATTAAATATTTGATTGGAACGTTACTGTATATTTTAGGTATGTCATGCTAATGGCAAGTGAATAATATGTGCTTTGTTAAGGAAATGATAATTAGATTCTTGATCAGAGCTCATCCATCTTTTTTAATTTTATAGACATTTTATAGGAATTATGTAATTGTTAATGGTGAATGCTTACAAGATATTGCTGCATTACTTGTGCTTTAATAGTAACAGAACTCATCCCTGTACTAATTGAATCATTGTTTTGAAATTATTCATCTTATGCTTCTAATATACTAAGAAACATCTCCTGTCAAATTTTTATTAAATTGGCATTCTGCTAACTTCATTATCATTATATACTGTACATGTAGCACTCTGAGCTCTGTTTTGATCCATCTATCAGGTTATTCCATTTAATTGTGTAGACTACTGCAGAATTTGTATTATAAAATCCTTTAGATCAGTTTGTCACTAGAGGGCAATGAGCATTTCAAATTAAATAATATCTTTGGTACAAAATAAGGGAGTTAATCAAATCCTAATGAAGTAACCTTTAAAGCTATGCCAAACATCTATTCCATCACTTTCTTATTCTAAAGAGCTGTATCATGATAAAACCTTTAGGTTTAATAGCATTAATGTGCTAGATCTCAGTTTATAGTTTTAAGGAAGATATATGTATTTTATAATTAGAGAAAGCACCTATGTATTATTTCTGTTTAAAGTTGCCTATTTATAAAAGTAACTTGTTTTAAAGCATACCACTGCCTCTTATAATATAGTTGTCTTTCAACAGACCACTCAAACATTATATTACACATATGATATCTTGTGCCTGATGCCAGAACGTTTTTTAAATAGTTTTATCACAGTCAAAATGCAGTAGAGTGAGTCAGTACAGCAAGAGCAGATAAAGTCATTGTACTGTACTTGCATTGAATATATGATAAGATAAAAACAAAAATCTTTTGACAAACAGTGGAATTTCAAGCCAGCTATGACCAAACAAAATGTAGAATTGCAAGTCAAATTGTTTAAAGGTGAACACTTAAATCATTTTAGTGGTAGTGTTCTTTTTTTCGTTTTGCAGTCTTTAAGATACAAGTACGTTATAATACAAAAGCAATAAAGACAAAACCCTTTGTACATATCTTCTGCATTAGTGTTTTTATCAGTGTATTTGTTCTTTTGTGATAATTTATACACTAAACTGTTATCAAACAGTCTTACCTAACCTAAAGAATTCTAACCCACCTTCACAATCAAAAAAGGATTTCCTATTTTGCTTCAATTTATCGCTATTTATTCTATTTGATTTTTTTTTTTTTGCATTCTCTCTAGATGGGTGAGAAAAGGGGTATTTATCTGATTATAATGTGCACACTTTAATGAAACCTTGAAATCAATAAAACGATTAGAAAAAACATATAAAAAGTCATCATCGCAATTATTGGCACCATTACTTAAGATGAGTAAAAAAAGGTTATAAAAAAAATTACATGTTGGTGAATTACATTATTCTTAAACTGAAAAATTGTTGAAACCCAGTCTTATTCTGTAAAAAATTAATTGCTCATCAAGAAGTAATTGTTTTTAACAAAACAAAATGTGCCATCATTATTGGCACTCCTGCATGTAATACATGCAGGTAGCAGTTTTCTACAGCCATTCCTGACTTATGAAAGTCAACACACTTTTCTCTCATTTGAATTGCATGTTGCCTTATCTACCCATGTTGATGACTGAGTAAATAAATTTGCCTTCAGGGACACCTCATATTTATACCCAAATGAAATGGGAAGTAATGGATAACTGCTTGAAAGTTTCTATACACTCTGATCAAATTAGGTCAGATATAAATGAAAAAATCTGCTTCAGTCACTTTGTTAATATGAATTTCTAGGAGTACCAGTAATCGTGCAACTTGTAGTTTGTTAAAAATAATTACTTCTTGATGAGGGATTATTTTTTTCTTAGAATAATATACATTCAATTAAAGGTTGGTCTTCTCTCTCTCTTTGCAGTGTGAGATGATGGTAATTCATCAAAAGGTGATGTTTTATTTCACAATCCTTTTTACTCATCTTTCACAGGAGTAGCAATAATTGTGGATTGGACTGTGTATGTGTATATATACAGTATATACAGTGATCCCTCGCTATATCACGCCGCTTTCGGCTTCACTCCATCGCGGATTTTAACTGTAAGCATATCTAAATATATATCAAAGATTTTTCGCTGGTTCACGGATTTCTGCGGACAGTGGGTCTTTTAATTTATGGTACATGCTTCCTCAGTTTGTTTGCCCAGTTGATTTCATAAAAGAGACACAATTGGCGGATAGCAGAGAAGCTACCCAATCAGAGCACGTATTACGGATTAAACTGCTCAATGATATACAATGTGCTTCCCGCGTGGTGCTTTGCACATTTAATAGCTCTAATAGCCCGTATTGATTTTTCATTGTTTGCTTTTCTGTGTCTCTCTCACTCTGTCTGACATTCTGTGCTCTTGACGGAGGGGGTGTTAACAGATGGGCTTGTTTGCACAGTAGCTGTTTGCTTAGAAGATACGGACGCTCCACTAAAAAATGCTGAAAGACTACCTTCACATTGATCCCTTCATTACGGCCGCTTTATCATGGTGCTTCGCATACATAAAAGCCCAACAGCCCTATTTATTTTTGATTGTTTAGTTTTCTCTCTCTTTCTCTGACATTCTTTTCTATGTGCACTCCTTTGAAGAGGAAGATATGTTTGCATTCTTTTAATTGTAAGAAAGAACTGTCATCTCTGTCTTGTCATGGAGTACAGTTTAAACTTTTGACTAAAGGGTGTTATTTCATGTCTAGAGGGCTCTAATAATGTTAAAAACAACATATTTAGAAGGTCGTAAACAGGTTTTCAATACTCTAACTGCGAAAATATTAGATTTATAGATAAAGAATCCTACTTCGTGGAAATTCATTTATCTGTCTGGAGCAGATTAACCGCGATAAAGAAGGGTTTACTGTATAACTGTGCGGAGAATATTTATAAACAGTGTGGGAGAGTTTCTAAGGGCTTAAAATATATAAAAATAACCATACAAACATATGGTTTTATATATATATATATATATATATATATATATATATATATATCCATCCATCCATTTTCTAACCCGCTGAATCCGAATACAGGGTCACGGGGTCTGCTGGAGCCAATCCCAGCCAACACAGGGCACAAGGCAGGAACCAATCCTGGGCAGGGTGCCAACCCACAGATATATATATATATATATATATATATATATATATACTAGCAAAATACCAGCTTTGCAGCGGAGAAGTAGTGTGTTAAAGAAGCAATAAAAAAGAAAAGGAAACATTTTGAAAATAACGTAACATGATTGTCAATGTAATTGTTTTGTCACTGTTGTGAGTGATGAGTGGTGTTGTCATATATATATATTTACACACACACATAAACATATATATATACATATCTATACATATACACATATATACATACATACATATATATATCTACATATATACATATACATACACACACACATACATACATACACACACATATATACACACAAATACATATATATATATACATACACACACACACACATATATAAACATATATACATATACATATATATCTACATATATACACACACAGCTATTTCGTATCAGTGCAATACGCTGCTTGTTAAAACGGATAACTCCCGCTCTTATGTGCAAGTCTGCGGATATTATGAACTATCGTATTTGTTCAAGTTCTATTTAAATTTTAAATAGAAGGAATTTTTATTTAGTCGACAGAAATATCTTTGGTAGGAATGGTAAAAACAGACAGGAATATTATTCCTGAATAAATCAACTCAAACCTTAAACAACTTATAATATTTTGCTCTCCATAAAAATATATCCTGTCTAAATTATACAAGTTAGAAATAAAGTAAACATTAAAAGAACAAACATTCAAATTTCTTTACTCTTATGTAATTTTATATAAAAAATAAACTTAGATTTTAAATATCCCAAAAGATTTTGCTCTCCATAAAAATATATCCTGTCAAAATTATACAAATTCAAATATGAACATGCTGCATAACAAAACCTGGAAATATAAATAAAATGTGTTCCTTTCAGCAATAACAAATCAAATCATTCAGTTGTCTTTGCTCATATGTCATTTTAGAGCTGGACGCCTGGCATCTTTTTGGCCACAAGTTCGTTTCTGTTTGCTGTGAGGTTCTGTGTTGTGGAGATTCTCAGGATGGATTGCAGGTGCTCATCAGTGAGGCGACTCCTGTGTGCTGTTTTGTTAGTCTTTATCACTGAGAAGAGCTTCTCACACAGATATGTGCTACCAAACATGCACAAGGTTCGAGCCGCATGTAGACGGACTTTTTGTTCTTCAAAGTCACCAAAGCGCCGTGCAAACTCAGTGCGCTCAGTTTATCAGCAAAGTGCGATTTGGGAACACCGTAGTGACGACTTGGTTTAACATTACTTGGCAACAGGGAAAGAGGGAAAGTTGCACTGGTGCATTTGTGTCTCTCATAAAAGCAGCTTCACTTGAAATCACTTTGTGATTGTGCACGGTAAAACGTCCGCTGAAGTGTCAGATTCTTATTTAATTATTCTGCTTTCTGTATCTTCTGCATTGCATTCAGGTTACCCTGATGTTTTGTCTCATAGTGCCGTCTTAGATTAAATTCTGTAATTACAGCCACATTAGCTCCACAAATGAGACACACGGGTTCAGTAAACATATACTCAGCCTCCCATCGCTTTTAAAGGCTCTATTTTCAGAATGAACTTTTCTCTCCAGCATCGCGTGAGCTAGCTTCGCAATAAGTGTTCGGCAAGGCAGCTGAAGCGCTGCATTATGGGATCTGTAGTTTATTGTGTTACCAGCGCTTCATATACCTGGGCCATTAATAACAATAATACAGTATATAAAATGATCTCGCGGGCGGATATAATTACACGCCGTGCTGGATGTGGCCCGTGGCCCTTGAGTTTGACAAATATGGACTAAATAGAACTTGAAAAGATATATTTTTGAAATGTGATCGCAATTCAGATAGAGTTGACGCACTACAGCCTGCATCCTCCCTCGCTCTTACTTTTTACCGCTCATCTAATGAATACACTGAGTATGGCTTTACCAAAACAATCATTGATGGCGAATAAAGTATCCATTATTCGAGTATGTAGATCGGAATATATATATACATATATATATATATATACCCGCGTATCGCAGGAGAAGTAGTGTGTTAAAAAGCTAGAAAAGAAAAGGGAACATTTTAAAAATAACGTAACATGACTGTCAATATACAGTATTTGTTTTGTGAGTGTTACTGAGTGTTGCTGTCATCAAGGATTTGATTATCATTATTTCTTTCAATCAGGTTCGTATTTGTAGGATGTGTTGTGTTCAAGTTACATTCCGTGTTTGTCAATCGTTGTAAAGATGACAGGTTTCTTTCATCGATTCGTTTCTTACTGCATCAATAAACAGCTCGTCTTCTTCTTTATCTGAGACCTGACACACTGCATGCACGTTTTTTTTTACACTGTCTTCCTTTAGCGGGACATTGACTTTTTCCACCGTGTGCTTTGTTTCCGCAGTAGCTGGATTTATGAATATGCTTTTTAGACGCTTCATATTTTTTGCTGCCTTTTCAATTGTGTAATTCGTTTTTTGTTCAGCTCTTTGGAACTGTTGCTTTTATCTGTGCACGCGTCAGTTCACGTGAGCCGCTCGGTGTACATGCATCGAAGTTTCCCAGCTGTGCTGGTGCCATCTCGTGCTATGTCCGTGGCTGTATTTAATGTTACCTTAGTCCTGGCACTTAAAACTTTCTCTCGCAGTTTCGCTGAGTTTGTGTCAAACACCACCCTGACCATCTCATCTTCCTCTCCATAAGCACAGTCCTTCACCCGTGAATATTTACCCGTGGCAGTTTGCTATTGGATTGCCGCTGACGGACGGCCTTATATGGGCAGGCACTAAATTACAAACGCCAGCGGCAGCCTGTCTATGAACTTAATTTAAAGTGTAGGTTTACATCGTGCTTTGTTTCCGAAGTAGCAGAACTCATGAACATGGTTGTATATGTCACTCGCTCGCTTCTTATTGTTTCGCTGCCTTCTCAATTATATAATGCATGTTTTCTTCAGCGCTTTTTTGAGGTCTTCCTGATTTTCTATGTGCTGCGTGATTACGTGGGAGGCGTGATGATGTCACACGAAACTCCGCCCCACGGCGTTCAAGCTCATCTCCATTACAGTAAATGGAGAAAAAGTGCTTCCAGTTATGACCATTACGCGTAGAATTTCGATATAAAACCTGCCCAACTTTTGTAAGGAAGCTGTAAGGAATGAACCTGCCAAATTTCAGCCTTCCACCCACACGGGAAGTTGGAGAATTAGTGATGAGTCAGTGAGTGAGTGAGTGAGTGAGGGCTTTGCCTTTTATTAGTATAGATATGCACAGAGTATCTGTTCTTCATCGAATTGGGACATCAGAGAGTTTATAATGAGTCAGGAAAACTTTTATAGATGTGAGAGTAGTCATGTCTGCATTAGTTACTCTTGCTTTCAGAGCTAGATATTGATTATGATTACTGAAATTAGAAATATGAAATATTCATCATTTTTTGCTTTGTACCCTCCCCCACCATAACCTGTCTGCTGTGGGGAGTAATGAAAGCTTTAGATTTGTCAAAAATGTTGATCTCTGGTTTTCGATGGATCTTGACGTTTTAGGGTCCCCAATACCAAAAACATCAATATCTCGAAGATGAGTGTGTGTCTGTGTGTCAGGACAGTCTAGAGCTAAAACGGCTGGACGGAAAAATACCAGACTTGAAACGTAAGCCTGTTATGAGATGCCAATGTGCTGATTAGTTTTTGAGCCAAATCATGCAAGAGAAAGAGACACTCTTGAGGAACCCTCGAATATCGTCTTCTCGTCAACTGACATTGTACTGACACATTTTATGATCAGAAAGATCAGCATCAGAGCGGTAAATAATTACTGAAATGTTATAGAATAGTTTAGGTAAATTGGTTCTAGGGCGCAAAGCCTAATGACGTTCACATCCAACTTTTTCCTCCTTTCTTTTGTTACCACTGCTTTGGTCCCTTTAAGTGCAGTTAAATGATAATACATAAGGTTAATTAATACATTTAAAAACAATATGTCTTTTCTATGTTCTCTTGTTCCAATGTTTTTTCAGAGAATATTCCATATGCAAAAACATCTTTGAATATTCTCACTTGGAACTTATGTGCATGTACAGCATTTCTAAATGGTAACTGTGGTAGTAACATAAATCATTTGGAAATCTTTGAGTCCATTTTATGTATTGGTTGTTTAATGCAAAGTGTTAGAATTCATGATAAATGACAAAAATTTTTACTTTTTAAAGTTTTCATAAATTTCTTGCTGTAATTACACCATAATGTTCTCTTGTTTTATATACATTTTTAAATTTCAATTCCTTAATTACACATTTTGTGCAATAATGAACAAAGCATAATATTACTGATTAGCCTGTAATGTGAATGGTATGTACTATATATTTGGCAAGCTGAGTTTATTTCCACTCTAAGATAAACTCCTTTGAATATTGTCCTTCAGAATCACTTAAATGTACAAAGTATACTGTAAGTGTATTTTTTGATAGTCATTAAAGCAAAAATGCACTCTCAAGTATTTTGTTTGTTTTTTAGTGGTATAAGCAGTGTTAAAACAAGTTAACTTCTTATTTGATCAAGTGTTATAAACTGTTGGTGTTAGGCCATTATTGTAGAGTATGTATGTAAGCATCTAAGAAAAATGTTAAATATTTCCATAGGTTTCAGATGTAATCACTCAAAATGAGTTAGAGATACTGCATTATGTTGCATGCAGTCATTCCTTTTCAGTAATGTGGCAACAGAGCTTTATAAAACCAACTGAAAGGGCAGGTAATGCTTGAAGTGGCATGTGGAGCATTTCAGCTTCTACTTGATAAACAGGTTCTAATCTCAAAACAAGGATCAGTTACAATCTTTTTCCATTAGAATTTAATTTGTACGCTGTTTAGATTTTTATTGGTTTTAAACTGTACAATACTGTAGGTTGTGAATGTTAAATGTGTTTTTCAGGCACATGTCCACACAGCAAAACTCATTTTGGTTCTAAATAAATAATGCTAATAATAAAAATACAATTTATTTTATTGTTATTTTCAAGACACACAAGAACGGAATCTGATTACCATGACTAAAAAAATATTGAGTTATTTCACAAATTACATTACCTCGCAAAGATATTTCTTGTAATATCATCATGAACATGCATGCTTTGAAATGCCAGAGAGAGAGAGAGACTCTACATGTATCTGTATTAAATAACTAGATAAACATTTCTTTGTTTTAGATTGACAGAAATAAGCTTCCGCAGTCAAGGTCACATTACAAGATAAAACTATAAACTACAAAACCATATGTGTGTGCAAATTGTAGGAAGATTGAACAAATGAACATTATTTGGCCCCATGGGGTTGTGGAGTTTGGCAATATTGTATTAGAATAAGTTAGAGAAATATTGGAAACCAGTCCATATAAATAATTAAACTAACAAATTTGTGTATCATACTCAGATCTATGCTATTTATAGGGTTAAATCAAGTTCAAAACTACACTGAAAATCATAGCATGGACAAATAAGCCATTATTGTTAAAGAAATTGCTACTGCTAACTGCCCAGCCTACTGCACGTTTTGCAACATTATTTTGCCTTGCTTGAATGTATTCCAAATTTTCTAAAGCCTCGTTTACTGAATGTATTGTCTCACAGTGTTTTTTCTTTTTATTCCAAATTATCCCTTCTCTTGGATGTAGTTCTTCCTTGGAAATCAGGTAAAGTATATGGATAACGTTTTATCATGCTTGGTATGCTATGGTAGCAAACAGGTTGCATGATCAGGATGCAGATGTGCTCAAATTTATCTGGGCTAAATCAGTATGTAAAATAATGTTATGCAGGTTTTCTATCCTAAATCATTTGTATATATGTTACAGTGCATCCGGAAAGTATTCACAGCGCATCACTTTTTCCACATTTTGTTATGTTACAGCCTTATTCCAAAATGGATTAAATTCATTTTTTTTCCTCAGAATTCTACACACAACACCCCATAATGACAACGTGAAAAACGTTTACTTGAGGTTTTTGCAAATTTATTAAAAAAAAAAATTGGGAAAGCACAGGTACATAAAGTATTCACAGCCTTTGCCATGAAGCTCAGACTGGGGCGACGGTTCATCTTTCAGCAGGACAACGACCCCAAGCACACAGCCAATATATCAAAGGAGTGGCTTCAGGACAACTCTGTGAATGTCCTTGAGTAGCCCAGCCAGAGCTCAGACTTGAATCCAATTGAACATCTCTGGAGAGATCTTAAAATGGCTGTGCACCGATGCTTCCCATCCAACCTGATGGAGCTTGAGAGGTGCTGCAAAGGGGAATGGGCGAAACTGGCCAAGGATAGGTGTGCCAAGCTTGTGGCATCATATTCAAAAAGACTTGAGGCTGTAATTGCTGCCAAAGGTGCATTGACAAAGTATTGAGCAAAAGCTGTGAATACTTATGTACATGTGATTTCTCCATTTTTCTAATTTTAATAAATTTGCAAAAACCTCAAGTAAACTTTTTTCATGTTGTCATTATGGGGTGTTGTGTGTAGAATTCTGAGGAAAAAAATTAATTTAATCCATTTTGGAATAAGGCTGTAACATAGCAAAATGTGGAAAAAGTGATGTACTGTGAATACTTTCTGGATGCACCGTAGTTTAGAACTAGCATTTTAGGTTTGAGTACTTTTTGATTTTCTCTCTAATGTTTGCATTGATTTGTGGCATGTTCCCTAAAATATGTGTTTCCACTTTAAACAACAGAGATCTGAATTATTTGAAAATTACTTTGTTGTTTTTGGCAGTTGTTTTTGTCTTGCTTCAATCCTTTTACCTCAGGTTTACACATTGATTGGCATTGCTCTTTGTCTTGCATATTTGTGTAATTAATTTTATAATAGACTGAAATCTTTCTGAAGCACCATGTTACCTCCAAATCAATAGTTGACATACATGGTGGAATAAAATATTTTGCATCCATATTCTTGATTATTTTCTTTTTCTGTTGCTTGCAAAATTTAATAAAGTAATTTTAAAATGATCAGTTTAACCAACTGTGAATAGACTGTTTATTTCTAAATTTAATTTTTATAATTAAAAATCATGAAATATAGATGGATTAAATAAAAGGCTGTAGGTCATGTACCTGCACTTACATAATATTAATGTGCAGATGCTTTCATTTGAAGGCCCGGTGGAATTTGTATGTAATAATCATTGCTTAGTATTTATTTACAAAAATCTTGATATGTACCATTTTAATTAAAAAAAAAAAACAGTGTTATTCAGTATTCAGCTCCATAGAATATCCAGTAGACTCTTGAGATTATTTTTAAAGTACTGTTTGTTTTATTATCTCTGTAGACTTTCTTTATATTCATCTTTGAGCCCAGTCAGATCCTAAAATGTGTCTCATTGTGCATACAGTAGTAAAGCCACTATTTAAAATATGCCATAATAGTTTCATATTTTGTTTACAGTATGTAGAAATCATTATTTCATACTGACTCGTCTATTGTAATTGCTTTCATAGTTTGGTGATTCCCAGCAATTGCGACTTGTTCGTATTTTACGCAGCACTGTGATGGTGAGAGTAGGAGGTGGATGGATGGCTCTTGATGAGTTTCTAGTTAAGAATGATCCTTGCAGAGGTAAGGAAAGTTTAACTAATGTTTATATGCTGATCCCCTTCCATTATTGCTTTGGATGTTATTTTTGTATTTATTTTATATTTATATCTTTTGCATAATTAATATTCTTCAAATATGCTCTACTTAATGTAGTTGTTGAAATTTTGTCCAGTTGCATTGAGCATTTTTTCTTTAAAGCACAAGGATACATGAATTTTTTTAATATGTTTTCTGAATGATATACGTTGTTAATACCTGAGGGGAAATAATCTTTTTCACATGACCATTGGGGGATAAGAGCTCAGAGTCAGTATGTATAAATAATATGACCAGAAGTAATATGTATTATCGTGGGTATTTTATAATAGTTTTATGTATTTGTTTCAAAGCCTCAAGTGGTAATTACACTTTCCACCATCACCAGGAGCCAGTTGCAATCAGTCCAAACCTGGTTCATATTTATTTTTTACCTTTGTTTCTTTTGGAAAGTTACTGGGCTAGACATATTTTAGTTTAATGGTTTTCTGTTGTGACCAGAGGCATATACAACCTTTTTTGTCATGCGACAGTGAAAAGTCAATGCCAGCTGGGTTCTGTACTGCAATATAGCAAGGAGAGGGAGGTCTGTTGCAAAAATGTTGCCAAAGGAATGAAAGAATATACTTAATCACAGGTTATTTGCTACACGTGAATTTCCTGATATTTGGCAATCAAAAGTTGCAAGGGGGAAGAACACTTTTCTGTAACCCACAAAATTAAGGAATTTTTTACAGAGACTAACATAAATAATAAGATATAGACCTAAAACAGTGTATTTAGTTGATACTAAACAGCAATATTAGAAAATAACACTAAAATTACATCTAATTTCTTAATTTTGAAGGCATTTTTACAATAAACATTTCAGTTAGTGATATTATAGTCCAATAAAAAGGTCTAAGATTGAATAGAGAAGACTGTATCCATGGATCTGCAATCAGTATCATTTGGGTGTGTGCGCCTTTGCTTGCAAAGGAGCCTTAGCATATGTGATAGAAAAAAAAATGTCTAAAAACTGGAAAAGTCAAGGTTTTTGTCTACAGTTACAAGCATTCACACCAATCTGCTCTTCAGTACACACTCCTGCCCCTTTTCAATGCTCATGATGATAAACCTGTCCAATCAGACCCAAATAAAAAGTTCTTAAAAGAAAAATATTATCCTTGATTGATTGACATGAGTGGGGCATAATCAGATCTGGTGTCTTACAGGTCTCTTTTATGAGATTATGCATTTCATGTTTTACAGTGCCTCAAAAACAGAAAATGTCTGTAATGATGGTCATTATAAACAAGTGGTGCCGTGGAAGAGAAAAGAATAAAAAAGATTGTAACAAAAGACTCTGCTGTTTTGAAAACTGTACCAGTCATTAAAATATATATATAAATAAAATAATTAGAAAAAGCCATAAATAATGAAGTTTGGACTAATGAGAATGACCTTAAAGATTATCAAGAGAGGGCTGGTATCGCTGCTTCCAGTAGCTTTAGCATCAATGGCCAGTCCAGTTCTGCATTGTTAACAATGATGTGGCAGATAATTAGGCAACTGCAGGAAATAAGACATACCAACAATGGACCTCTTTCCAATCTTTTACTTTATTTAGCCACAAAACACTCAGTCAGATATAACCTTAAAATTGTTCAATTGATGCTCATTAACTGCAATATTGGAATAAAATTTGAATTCCAGCAGATGAGAATGTGATGTTGCACTTAACAGTTTGTTTGTAATATCCATTGCAATACACATTTGAGCAAATGGAAGGTGAGGTTGACCCGATATAATTAGTGAATTCTTTCCTACTATAACTTCTGCACCTGACTTATACAGTATGCCTGTGTGATGTTCATAATATAATGTTATAGCAATAAAAGTGGCTCATCGAATGTAAAAAAAGAAAAAGTATACTTTAATATGTCCAAAATCTGACATTTACATGTCAACAAAGGGTTGGAAACAACTGAACACATTAACTTCAAGAAAGTTCAGTGGCCTATAAGGTCATGTTTGGAACCGTTTAATAAAATATCCACACAAACATAGAAAAATATGTATTACAGTCCACCATAAATTACTGCATTATGATAAAGCATGTAAAACAAAAATTACCTGCTTGTTTAAGGCTTCATTGACTCAGTGTGTATGTTTAGTTGCAGTACACATTTTCACATAGTTTCAAGTTTCATATAGCAATTATGTTGCCATCTACATTGAAATAGGCATGGACTGTGATATAATTAAATAGCTACTGAAATAACCTAAATAACCTACTGAATGAAGAACTGAACTGCATCTGGGTAGCAACAGGAGAGGGATGATGGGGTGCAGTACACTCTTCTTGTCCACTTTTTTGTAAACATTTTTCATGTAATAAAAGGGAAAAAAAATAACAGTGATAGTCAAAAACCACAACACCTATAAACAGAGAGACTACCAAACAGTAACCTGAGAGATTACAGCCTATGGCACATTCATCAGAATTTCTGATGTGGATGGTGAGCTTTTGATGTAAATACAGTATAACATAATAATTTTCAGATAGAGTGATTACAAATAGTAATAGATTGGTGTACAGTTAAGTAGTAAAATTCTACAATGAACAGTAAAAGATGTAGACACAATATAATTATTAGTTTACCACTGTAATTTCATACCAAATCCATTAACATGAAGACCGCAATACTGAAGAAAAAAAAATATAAAGTTGACTTTCCAGGGGGTCACCCCTTACTTCCCCCAGTGGACACCCATAGAAATGACATCAGTTTCAGATGTCATAGTAGACTTAGTGAATGGTGCCTCACTCTCAGCAAGTCATTGTCTTATTGACCAATGTTTTCGCTCGAGATATTTAAACTGCACCAGATCTCCATTCATACTGGAAAATATGGGCAAAACCACCATGATATTTAACAGCATCTTTTACTGGTCCTTTCAACTTGTTGATCCTCCATTGGTCTCGTAAATGGGCTGTCCTGAGCACTTTTTTCATGGTTCCTTTGACTTTTATTATGTTGTGAAACATCTACTAATAGAGCTTGTACAAAGACAAAATGTTTATTTCATATGTTGTTATTTTCTAAATTCTGCTGGTTATCAATTCAGTTAAATAAGTGAAGTACTGTGTAAATGTACTTCTATATGCAATGACAAAATCAATTCCACTTCTTCATTTACAATAATGTATATTTACCTTTAGTTTAATATCTGCTTTGGATGATTGGGTGGAAAATGTACTCCTGCACAAATGCATTTATTTGACATTAATACTGTAATTTGTTACCCTGCATTACCCTGTTGTTTAATGACATATTTTTGTATGTAGTCTTACGGATTTTTCCTTTGATGTGTTCTTTTCTAATTTTTTTTCTCTGTAGTGACAGCCACAGCTGGTTATTTCTGCTGTAGAGGTATCTATGTTGAATGAGCTCTAAATGCCTGCTCAGTTAACTGGCTTTTGCAGCTTTTGTTTATTCTACTGCAGTCAGATACGGGGTCATGTGTATTCCTTTCAGTTAGTTTGATGCCTTCATCCAAATTTTTTCAAGATTCACTTGTGTTGGAATTTCTGTTTGAGAAAGAAGAAAGTGAAGTTGTAATGATAAAGCTTCATTCAAACTTCATAACTATGGATAAGTTTGTTGACTTTCTCATGAACCTTTGGAGTAAATTAAAAGTAAATGAATCCTTCCAACACTAGTGTGTCCTGATGCTAGTAGAGCTGTTTTAATATTAAATAGCACTGTATTAAAAGGTTTGTGCTTCTCCACCTCATTATGTGTTTACAATCAGACTTCCACTTTGTTCCATCTACTAAAGATACACGTGCATTTGTTTAATAAGATAAGCATGGCTTGTAGCCTTAACGTTTTAAAGTGCCAAGGT
Organism: Polypterus senegalus; assembly: GCF_016835505.1. Lineage (NCBI taxonomy): Eukaryota > Metazoa > Chordata > Cladistia > Polypteriformes > Polypteridae > Polypterus > Polypterus senegalus. The sequence goes on from NC_053170.1 coordinate 77,440,879, forward strand.
TGAAACCATCCTGCAGTTGTCTTTGTTGCATATGTTAGAGGTCATTTGCTCTGCACACTGAATGTCTGTCATCTGATCAAATTATCAACATGTCTGGGGCTATAGGTTCAGCAAAATGCTTTGGTTTGCAGTGTGTGAAAATCTGACCGATAAGAACTTAAACGCTTGCTGAGTGTTCTTTACCTGACTGTTTCCACTAGTGTTTTTCTGCTGTTTAACAAAAGTGTGTTAACCCTTCTTTTTAATTATTTGTTTGTCTTCTCAGGCAATATAAGACAAAAGCATAGCACAGGTTCTAAATGTTGGTGGCAAGATTTTCTTTTTCTTTTTGCATAGAGTGTATGGAATAAACACATACATTATAAGCTTTGTACACGTATGTTCAAATTATATGAGAAAATGTTGTTTTGTTTTCATTTTATGACTTTTTTATGAATATTCAATACAGCACGTGGAAGAACAAACTTGGAGCTGCGAGAGAAATTCATTCTTCCAGAAGGGGCATCACAGGGCATGACTCCCTTCCGTTCCAGAGGTCGCAGGTCAAAGCCATCTTCACGTACAGCCTCCCCAACTCGTTCCAGCTCCAGTGCTAGTCAAAGTAATCACAGTTGCACCTCTGTCCCATCCTCCCCAGTGACTCCTGCCAGCAGTTCCAGAGTAAGTAACAATTAACCTGCCAGCCATTAATGAAACATTTAATTCCTTTACCAATCATGAAAAATAATTCCTGTAGTTCTCTGCAGGAACCTCAGTCCAATCATGAAGAGTGAGTCATGCAGTTCTCTGCAGGAACCTCAGTTCATTTACTTGTACCAGCAATATAATTCTTGCAGTCAACACACAGACTGCATAGCATAGATAGAGGATGGAAATATGAATTGACCAGTAAATTAGAAGCTTCAAGCAAAAACATAGTTCTGTTCCAGCAGCCAAGTACAACACTGTGGCAGCTGCAACAGTTTATTAGCCATCCTCATAGCCACCTTTACCACTCCTCAAAAATAAGGATTTGAATTATTTCAACTCCTCCACTTGGGGAAGTAGCTGTTAAGAGTTCCTGTTAAATGCCATACTTTGTCTTATCCATTAAAATGATGTGAAGGTCCAAAAAAATTTACCGGTAAATTTCCCACATTGGATTGGATAAAAATCAAATGAAGCTGCAATATGGAATTTTACCTTTTGAGCTACTGATGAAGTTTATCTGCTTTCAAAAAAGCTAACAACAAAGTGCTAGGATAAGAAAATGTTTCAACTTACTATAAACAGAGTCAGATTTCTGTAGCTTGGTCTTAAAGACTGATTTGATCTCCATAACATAATTAACACTGCCCCCAGTTTTTGTTATTAAAACATGCTTTACACATAAGTGTGTATTTGTTATCACATTAATGGCCTGCCTCTAGCAATTCAGCTTCAGTTGTGTCTGAAAGAGACCGTGCTCAGAATTTGCTCAATGTATGCCAAACATACAACATATTTTATCTAATGAGCAGTATATACTAGTAATTATTGAAATTACATTGTTTTCAGTATTACTGTATGGTCTTATTTCAAACTTGATAGAAACTTAGAAAAAATATTATTATTAGTGTAAACAATTATGTCTTGTGTGTAAGAAATGTACATTTTTAAATTTACAAAAAAGTTTTTTTTGTTTTGGTTGTATTACATTCTGTTTTCTATTTATTTATTACTGGTGACCTTTCTTATCTTCACAGAAGTAACATACACACAGTTCAATTTTATTAGACTGCTTGAAAAGAGCATACATAACCATTTTATCACATTAGAAATCATTATTGCCTTTTGCATTTACATAAGACATTCAGCATTTCACACCAGAAAAATATTAATGGTTTAATTTTGTTGGCAAAACATAGATTTCTGCCTTTTTTGGTGTTTTAAATTATTTCAAACTGTATAACTGTTTGTTATACAGAAAAGTAAGGCTAAGAAACCTGCCTCATGTTACATATTTTACTATTTCTATCTGCTTTGACTAAACACAATTCTTCAGTTAGTGACCAGCCTTGCCATGTAGAAGGCATGTGGTTTTAAACTGTGCCAACGGGCCTACAGGCCTTTTGAGTGTGTGAAGTAACTCGTAAAACAGCACTTATTTAAGTGCATAGCCGTACGTCTAAAGCGTACAGAAGAAGCTAAGAATCTTTAAGTAAAGAAGAAGAAGTAAAGAACTTTTAAGTATAGAAATAACTAAAGTTTATGAAGAAAAGCTAAGTTTAGAGAAGATACATTTTTCTTTTTTTTTCTTTTATTCTTGCGTAGATTATTTCCTTTTTAACTTTATATTAACTAAATATTTTTAAAACAAAGTTTGGACTCAGAGATTTCTTTTGCCACGCGTTTTACCCGTGCTTGATCTCGCCTTATACTTCGGCGGCTACATATAGTGTAAACTGTTATTATTAAAGTGTTTTACACACACTGATAATATTTGAGAAGATAACATACAAGCACTAAATTATAGATAATAGTTTAAACAAAAAATAAGTTAAGATGGTCCAAATACTTTATAAGATTTTTTTAAAAGCTCATCCTGTTCTGTTTTTGTACATCTTAACTTCAAAATTTGGAACTTTTAAAACAGCTGGTTAAATTCTTAAACATTCTGTATATTGTAAGCCTTTATTGAATCATCTCTCATCAGTCCTTCTTATCATCTTCAGGTTGTTTCTGCATCAAAATCAAAACGTACAACTTTTCACTCTAATCGAGGAAACCTTCCAGGAGAAAATGAGAATCAACCTACTCCTTCCAGTGCCAAATCTAAATATAGTGGTGAGTTATTTCAGGCACATGTCAAAGAACTATTTTTTATTTAATCTACGTACAGCTCATACTTATTATTCCCGCATGTTTAGTTTGGTCTGGCATATAAGTAAATAAGATGGATATGGTAATGACCAAAAAACACCCACAAGGGAAATTCAGAGGGCTCCCTTTTTCCTGCAACCTTTCTGTCTTGTAAGTTTAGTATACTTTTCTAAGTAAAAGGAGACAAAGTACTAGATGAGTCCGAATTTTAACAGCTGTATTCATCCTGCTGCATTCTCATTAATAAAATGCAGTGAAAAAATGTTAATTCTGCATCTCAAACTGCAGCTCCAACACAAGATAAATAGTATATCAGAATTCATGCATTCATTACCAAATGCACTTAATCCAGTTTTGGGTTGTGGAGGGCATGGGCCTACCCATGTACACATTTGCATTAAGACAGGGCCAATTAATACTTGTCATTGAACCTGACCTGCATGTTTATGGCATGCAGGAGGATGCAGACCCTGGGGAAATGTACAAAATTCATACAGGCTGTAAGTGGGTATACAAACTCAAAGCACTGTATCAGTGAAGCAGCAGTGCCACCCTCTGCGACACTGACTTTTAGTCTGAGATTGGTAACGACTCACAGCTTGGGAAACACTGATCTAGTGTCAATTACCATGTCAAAAGGATCACCATTGACTCACCTCACCCAAGTCATCTCTTGTTCCAAAAACTCTTCTCTTTTAACCTTTTTTTTTTTTTCTTTTTTTTTTTCCAGAAAGGGGGAATACTTTGTGTAGAATTTGTTTTTTGTTACTCAGATGGTATTCCTGGGTCTGGTACACCCACAGTGTTTTGGGGTTTTTAAAATAATAAAAACATAATGTTTTATGTCAAGCATTGAAAATGGGTCCCACATACCCAGTAGGCACACAAGGCTTAAATGCTTTAGGTTCATAACTAATAGACACCTTTATTCAGTTTCTTTCCCAGAGCCATCGCCTTCACAAAACAGTAATTTAACCAGTCTTTCTCACTTACTAATGTGTTCTTTTGTATACTATTTGAAAATTTGCTTTTTACAGAAGCTCATCTCTTTATTATAAAAAAAATCCTGTTAGAGAAAGATGGGAGACGAGACATGATCTTCACGTTAAGATCATGGAAGACACTTAAAAGACCCTCGAGATGAAAGAAATTGGCCACAGAGCATCTCGCGGGGACCTTAAGCATGAGACTTTGTGCCAAGAGATTGACCCAGGACCATCTTCCAGGGACGTAGAACATGAGATTCTAGCAAGACACGCCCTACTTACAACCAATATCAAATAAGACCATGGGCAGCAAAACACTCACGTAAGGCTTTGAGCACACACAGGTCCAGGGCTCTCAGCGCATATAAAGTGTATAAGTACAATGCGTTATAGATAAAATGTTGATGACTAAGTAAAGAAGAAAGAGCAGTGTGGAGAAAAGAGACTCAAAAGTATAGGAGAGAAAAAAATGCAAAAAAGAAAAGGAATAATCTAGGTGCAAATTCAGAAAATAAGGAAAGTAATCATCAGCCCAGAACAAGTTGAACTAAAAAAAAGCATGTCCAGTCGGGCTCAGAATTAAAAGACAGAGTAAAAGACAAAGTAGAACTTATTAAAGACGTTCACAAACATTGGTGCTATACACATGCAGAGCAGGTTAGAGATTATAAAAGCAGTGGAATTCGAAAGGCTCATGTGGAGAAAGTTAAAGAATATGAAAGTAGGAAAATCAGAAAGTATAAGAAAAAAAAAAAGAAATTAAAGATCGCAGTAGCGCAAACACGGAAATTATTAATCGAAAAAGGGAAAATAGTCACCACGGACTAGGTGTCATTGGGAAAAAAAGCAGGACAAAGCGAGGTCAGAAATAAAAGACAGAGTGGAAAACAAAGTAAAACATCATACAGAGGTTAAAAACAAGGGGGCCAAACACATGCAGAACAGGTTAGAGATAATGAAAACTGGAATTCAAAAGACTAAAAAAAAAAACGTAGGCGCGAAACACATGCAGAACAAGATACAGAATATGAAAGCAAAATAAATGAAAGTATCAAAACAAAGAAAGTAAACATTGCATTAGCGCAAAAAAAGAGAAATTATTATTTAGAGAAATAACGAAAAGGCGAATAGAGATTGAATATATGGACATAGGTGATATGTTAGAAGTATGTAAATATTGTAAGGCTTTGAAGTTTAAGTCAAGAGAATTTCAAAAACGTGGTTTACCTCACATGCATTTATTGGTCACTTTGCAAAAAAAAAATAGTAACTGCTGATGATGTAGATCGTTTTATCTGTGCTGAAATTCCAAACAGAGAAACCTATCCTGAATTATGGTACAAAGTCATTAAACACATGTCTCACTGACCTCATTTGAAAGATTCAGCACATTGGGACACGAAAGATTCCAAATATTGTTTTTACAGAAGTTCTGATATGAAAGTGAAACTAATGAAATAGCCAGTTTCTGTAGCCAAGGATCAGACCGCCAAGGTCCCCGCCTTCGGCCACCACCCAACTCACACTGCACCCAACCTCCTTGGCCCCGCCCATAGGGAGGAGGACCCACGTTACCTCTTCGGGCTGTGCCCGGCCGAGCCCCATGGGTGCAGGCCCGGCCACCAGGCGCTCGCCATCGAGCCCCACCTCCAGGCCTGGCTCCAGAGGGGGGCCCCAGTGACCCGCGTCCGGGCAAAGGAAAACGTTGTCCAAAGTTTTCTTTCATCATTGGAGGTTTGTTGAACCGCACTTTGTCTCATCCCTCACCTAGGACCAGTTTGCCTTGGGTGGCCCTACCAGGGGCATAAAGCCCCGGACAACATAGCTCCTAGGATCATTGGGACATGCAAACCCCCTCCACCACGATAAGGTGATGATTCAAGGAGAGGTCCGCATCGACAGGAGTCAGATGAGGTGGCTCGGGCATCTAATCAGGATGCCTCCTGGACACCTCCCTGGTGAGGTGTTCCGGGCACGTCCAACCGGGAGGAGGCCCCGGGGAAGACCCAGGACACTCTGGAGGGACTATGTCTCCCGGCTGGCCTGGGAATGCCTTGGGATTCTCCTGGAAGAGCTGGAAGAAGTGGCCGGGGAGAGGGAAATCTGGGCCTCTCTGCTTAAGCTGCTGCCCCCACGACCCGACCCCGGATAAGCGGAAGAGGATGGATGGACTAATGAAACAGCAACAATTCAAAGAAAAAAAAGTCTTAAAAGTGTGTATCTGGAAAACCAAACATGGGGCTTCGCGAGCGAAGCAATAAATGAACATATAAATAGATACATATACACATATACATTTGTCTGATCACATGCCAGACTTAAGCTAAGTAAATTCTTGGCTGTGTCAGAGAGAGTATGTGCAGCATTATTCATAATGGCACTTAGTTTTGTTTTAATTCTTCCCTTCACTACGACCTCCAGGGAGTCCAGAGTGTGTCCTATAATTGAGCTTGTCCTTTCAATTAGGCTGTTGTTTCATTGGCCTCTCTTGAAGTGATGTTACCAGCCCAGAACATCACAGGCATAGAAAAATCACATGGGCCATCACTGAGTTATGGAAGATGTGAAGGATGTCACTTCTCACATTAAAGGAACACAGTCTCCTAAGGAAAAAGAGCCTGCTCTGCCCTTTCTTATATAGTTCCACTTTGTTCCAAAACCAGTCCAACCTGTCATTAATGTGGACCCCCAAGTACTTGTAGGAATGGGACCACCTCTACAACCACCCCTTGAACTGTGAACAGACATACTGTAAAAGCTTTTTAACGTGGCAAAAGTCACTAACCCGTTCTTCGGTTTTGCTGATATTAAGATGCAGACAATTCTCTTTGAATGAAGAAATAAACTTTTCCACCTGACTCCTATCCTCTGTCTCATCCCCTTTATTATACACCCTATAAGTGCAGAATCATCTTAGAACTTCTGCAAGTGACATGGCCTGGTGTTATATTTGTAGTTGGAAGAGTACAGAGTGAAGAGAAAAGGAGACAGGACAGTTCCTTGTGGTCCTCCAGTTTTGTCCTCATCTGTATCAGAAATACAGTCCTTGACTCTCACAAACTGCAGTCTGCCTGACAGAGAGTCCATTATCCAGGACACCATTGGCTCATATACCTGCATATCTCGTGAGTTTACCCCTTAACAGGGATGTCCGCAACCAAAAATACATAATTCTTACAATGTTGCCAGCTATGTCCAGGTGAAAATAAGCCTTGTGGAGCTGATAGATAATTGCATCCTCCATTCCAATCTTTGTCCAAATAAGCAAACTACCGTGGGTCCAGGTAGTCAACCACAAAAAGATTCATATAGTCCAGGATCAGTCTTTCAAAGGTCTTCTTGATGTGAGAGGTAAGTGCTACTCGTTAATAGCCATTAGATGAAGAGGCACCTGCCTTCTGTGGAACAGTGACATTGCAGGATGTTTTCCACAGCAGTGGCACTTTCTGAAGCCATATAGGGACAGACTGAACAGGTGATAGAGGATTGCCGCAGAGTTGGTTAGCACAGACCGTAAGAACTTAAGGAATAACTCCATCTTGTCCCGCAGCTTTTCCTTTGTGTAGCTTTCTCAGTTGTCTCCTTACTTGGCCATCAGTAATGGACAGTGATGGTCAGAGGTGGACTTGTCACTGGCCATTCCAGTTAACGTGGTATGAGTTGTTGATGTTGTATGGATGGTGCAGAGAGACTTGTCATTGGAAGAAATATATACAGTATATGTAAATGTATGTGTGTGCATGTGCATACACACTATACACCCATGCTGTCATGTACACATCTCTTTTATAACTGCATAATTGTGCAACTGCTTGACAGGAAAATAAGAATCATCCCGGTTTTAGAAATTAGTTTAGCTTATTTTAAAACTTTGTTAAAAACTAAACATGGTAGCTAAAATAGCTTCTGATAAACAAGTTGAATTTACAAAGAACATTAAAACATTAGAGCAATCTAGATGAGAACAGGCCATTCAGCCCAACAAAGTGCACCAGTCTTGACCATTTTATTCTTCCAAAATAACATTGTCTAGTTTTGAAGGTCCCTAAACTCCTACTGTCCACTACACCACTTTGTAACATCCTCCATATGTCTGTGTTTTTCTGTGTGAAAAAAAACCTTCCTAGTGTGCGATGACTGAAGTATCTGGCCTTAGACTTTTCAAATTTCTAAAACATATTCACAAAATCTAACAAAATGCCAGAGTACAAAACAGTGTATTTTGGAAGAGATCACAGCATCCAAGGCTTGACCTGATGCAGGTCACGATAGCTCACTGATTCCATAAGACCACTTGAAACTAGAGATGGCCTTGCAGTCCGCGCACTCATCTACTCCTCGCGAGCCGGAAGCTTCGACTGTAGCGGGAGGTGCCACTTCACCTTTGGAGCAAGAAAGCCGAAACGATTTGTCTGAACTGAATAAAATGATAGCAACATTGCCCACGGCCACGTGTGAGCTCAAGAAAGACATTCAGAAAAATACGAAGAAAGAAATAAATGCCTTGCTCAAGACAAACGAGAAGCTGCAGCTAGAGCTGCAAGATATGCGGCAGGAATATAAAGACTTGGAAAAACTTATATATAATCATTTTGGTGCAGTCTTTAAAGATATGTTGAGAAACACATTCAGGAAAATGTGACTAAACTAAGAGAACTTGCCGATCAGCTGGGAGACGTTAAGCAGACATTCACGGCTCAAATTGAAACAGCGGAACATTTGGCATCTAACGCTGATGGAAAAGGTACAGCTGCAAATTCCGAATGCAAAAAAACTCGGAGGCAGACTTGTGGCTCTGGAAGATGGATTCAGAAGGAATAATATTAGAATCGAAGGTCTACCTGAGAATCGTGAAAGTCCAAACCCAGTGAAATTCGTAGCTGAACTGTTCTCAAAAATAATTGGAAAGGACTTTAAATCAGATAACGAGATAGTGGCAGCTTATCGTTTATGTGGATCAAATACCTCTAAACCTAGGTCTTTAATTGTCCACTTCGAGAGGTTACAATTTAAGCTTAATGTAATAGCACTTCTCAGACACAAACAAGAGATTATACTTGAAAATAGCCATATTCGTACTTACCCTGATTTCTAACCCTCAACAGCTGCTAAATGGTAATAACTCTTGTGGAAATAGGAAATTAAGGTTTAAGCTGTCTCACTTCCAATTAAGACTATAAAACATCAAAAATTCAGAATCAATGTCTCCATGATTGGGACAGTTAACTTTGTGAGCTGGAATGCTAAAGGCCTGAATCACTAATTAAAGAGAAAGAAAGTATTCTCTCACCTAACAGGTGTAAACGCTAAAATGGTATTTTTACAGGAGACCCACTTACTAAGCAAGGATCCGTTCTGGCTGCAAAAGGACTGGACTGGCCAAATGTTCAATTCTAGCTTTACAAAGAAAACTAGAGGTGTGGGAATTCTCATACATAGAACAGTCTCATTTGTACATCAGATGTAGTATCAGATCCTGAAGAGAGATATGTGATGGTCATGGGCAAAATGATTTTGATAAAGGTTTATGCACCTAATGTCGATGATAGGGAATTAATACAAAATTTATTTGCATCCATTCCCATTGTGAACACTCATAAAATTATAATGGCTAGGGACTTTAATTGTGTTTTAAATCCAATCTTAGATAGGACTTCTATCATAGGGGGGACGACATCTAACATTGCAAAGATAATTACAAAGTTTATAACTGACCACAACTTATCAGACCCCTGAAGGTTTCTAAACCCAAACTCAAGAACATATTCTTTCTACTCACCAGTACATCATTGCTACTCAAGAATTGATTATTTCTTTCTAGATACAGTAAGTCGCGCTTCGACTTTCGTGGCTTCACTCTATCGCGGATTTTATATGTAAGCATATCTAAATATATAATGCGGATTTTCCGCTGCTTCGCGGGTTCTGTGGACAATGGGTCTTTTTACTTCCTGTACATGCTTCCTCAGTTGTTTTGCCCGGTTAATTTCATACAAGGGACGCTATTGGTGGATCGCTGAAAAGCTAACCATTCAGAGCACGCACTTAACTTCATGTGTGCTGAATGGCTCAGCGACGGAGCGCTGAATTCGATTCTGCGGCGTTAACCAGGAAGTGTCATCTCGCTCATTCAGCATCGACGTGTTTCGCTGTGTAAAGAGTTAACTTTTGTGCTCTTTTGTGTTTATCTTTGTGTGTAGTCAAGCCCTTCATTATGGCTCCAAAACGATCTGCTCCTGCTACTGCTTCAGGGGCCGTGCCCAAGTGCCAACGGAAGATGTTAATGATTGCCAAAAAGGTAAACGTTTTGGATATGTTGAAGGAAGGGAAAAGCTACACCGCTCTAGGACGCCATTTCGGCATCAATGAGGCTACGATTCTTTTTATTTAAAAAGTAAGAAAGGAAAATAAGATCTACGGCCGCAGTGTCCTTTTAACCAGGGTGCAAAATGAGTTGTAAGTGGATGTAATAAGGCAGTAGTCTGGATGGAATCTGCTTTAGGGATTTGGATTGAAGACTGCCGGTTAAAAGAACAATGGCAGTGCTACACAGTCGCCTGAAGAGGCTTCTTTAGAACAGCTGTAACGCTCTCCTTTGTTGTGCAATAAAACTAAACTCATCGTTATCGGGCAAGTCATCGTGTCATTGTTGGTGAGTAAATATAATTAATTTTCTACTTCTACAAGCGTTTAGTGTCTCTGTACACACATTTACTGTATACAATTTTTCTTGCATTGTACGTATTTATTTCTGGTGGCCTGTCTATCGTAATGGCTGTAACATGTGATATCGAAGACATTCGATATCTTTAAAATAATATTTAGGTTTTACTGTATATAAACAGTGTGTTTACATACTTAATTTCAATGAATCCTACCTAATATGTAAGAGAATGTAAAGGGTTTATGTATGTATAACTGTGCAGGGAATATTTATAAACAGTGTGGGAGAGTTTTTAAGAGCTTAAATATATTAAAACAACCATACAAACATATGGTTTCTACTTTGCGGATTTTCACCTATCGCGGGGGCGCCTGGAACGCAACCCCCGTGATCGAGGAGGGATTACTGTAATAATTTCTTACCTACAATTAAATCTTGCAAGTACGATGCTATTGTTATTTCCAACCATGCACCTCTGATCTTGGAGCTAAAGTCACTATGCCTCACACACTCACCTCGCAGATGGCATCTTAACCCGCTTCTATTAGCAGACGAGAATTATACAGAATTTATATGCAAAAAATCAGTTTCTTCCTAGAGACAAATACATCCTCAGAGGTTTCTGCAGGAATACTCTGGGAAACTGTAAAGGCCTTCTTAAGATGACAGATTATATCATATCTCTCCCACAGAAATAAATTAGAAACCAAGAAAGTATCAGAGCTAAAAAGCAAAATTACTAGAATAGATGAAGAACATGCCAGGCTTCCAAGCGAGGCTCTACAAAGAAAAGGGCAGGCTCTGCATTCAGAACTCAACCTCTTGACAACTAAAGGAACTGAACAACTAATTTATAAATTCAGACATCATTACTGTGAACACAGAGAGGAAGCTCATAAGCTTTTAGCTCAACAAATCCACAAGCAAGAAGTTCACAACGCAATCCCACTAATCACTAACACGAATGGAGACGAAATCATTGACCATTAAAATATAATGCACACATTTAGAGACTACTATAAATCCTTATTTTCCTCTGAGTTTAAAAAAGACAACACACAATCTAATACATTTCTGGATACATTACAGATACCACAAATAGATACTTTCAGTGCGGAGGAACTGGATAAACTTCTGGCGCAATCAGAATTACTAGATGCTATAAAGTCACTTCAGTGTGGGAAAGCAGCAGGCCCTGATAGCTACCCTGCAGAATTTTATAAGAAATTATCCATTCGCCTAGCTCCCCTCCTATTAGCAACATTTACAGAAGCTAGAGACAATCAAATTCTACCTCAAACTTTTCGCTAAGCATTAATCACCGTCTTTCCTAAACAAAATAAGGACTTATTACAATGTGCATCATACAGACCAATTTCACTTCTGAATAATGACGTTAAGATAATCTCAAAAATCATAACTAGAAGGATGGAGAAAGTGCTGCCTTCGGTAATATCACAAGATCAAACTGGATTTATCAAGGGTCGACACTTATCTTCCAATCTTCGACGCCTGTTTTAATGTAATATACTCACCAACAAAGTCAAAAACCCCAGAAATACTATTATCATTGGATGCAGAAAAAGCATTTGACATGATTGAATGGAAATATCTTTTCACCAGGTTAGAGAAATTTGGGTTTGGCCTGAACATTTGTGTATGGATCAAAACTACTGTATACCAATCCAGAAGCTTCAGTTTGTATTAACAATATTTGTTCAGACTACTTTAAACTATAACGTGGTACCAGACAAGGATTCCCCTTGTCACCACTGCTATTTGCAGTCGCCATTGAACCACTGGCGGTTCACTGTCGAAATGCTGATCAGATAAAGGGGATTATCAGAGGAGGACGGGAACAGAAAATTTCTCTATATGTAGATGATATGGTACTGTATATACTGTATCAGACCCACAAAATTCTTTGCCTGCAGTCTTAACAGCACTTACAGAATTTGAAAACATCTATGGTCTCAAAATTAATCTGAATAAAAGTGTACTATTTCCAGTGAATTCTCAAGCATACCTGTATAATAGATTAGACACCCTACCTTTTATCATTGCAGAACAGTTTAAATACCTAGGGGTAAACATCACAAGTAAACATAAAGCTCTTTATGAACAAAATGTTGCCGTCTGCATGGAAAAAAATTAAGCAAGACTTGCATAGATGGTCAACCCTTCATCTCCCTCTAACTGGAAGAATTAACATTGTTAAGATGAATATTCTTCCTAAGCTTTTTTTATTTCAAAACATTCCAATATACATCAATAAATCATTTTTTAAGCAATTAGATTCAACAATAACATCATTTATTTGGAACTCAAAACTTTCCACGTGTCCAAAGAGCGACCCTACAAAGACAAAAGGCAGAAGGTGGCATGGCTCTACCTAACTTCCAGTTTTATTACTGGGCAGCAAACATCGAAGCGATAAAAACCTAGACACAAATAGATGAACTTGCACAGGCCTGGTCCGGAATAGAAGTAAAATTCTGCAGTACTTCTCTATATTCCCTGCTTTGTGCCCCAATAAATGCAAGTTATCGGCAATATACTGATAACCCAATTGTGCTTCACTCACTCAGAATATGGAACCAATGTAGAAAGCATTTTAAGATGGAGAAGCTTTTATCTGTGGCACTTCTGCAAGAGAACCACCTCTTTCAACCGTTGCAAACATATGCAGTTTTTAATATCTGGAAAAAATTTGGGATTCACTTGCTTAGAGATCTTTATATAGACAACATCTTTGCATACTATGAACAATTACATTCCAAATTTAACTTTCCAGCTACACATTTCTTTCACTATCTTCAAATTAGGAACTTTGTTAAACAGAATCTGCCCGATTTTCCTCATCTTGCACCCACGTCCATGCTGGAAAAAATATTGCTCAATTTCAAGGACTTAGACGCCATCTCTGCAATATATAATATTATTTTACAGTTACTCCCTTTCAAAGATCCAAGAGGACACTGGGAAAAAGATCTCTTAATCAATATATCAGAAAAAGAGTGGAAAATAGCAATGCAGAGAATTCACTCGAGCTACATATGCACAAAGCATACAATTATTCAATCTCAAAATTATATATCAAGCACATCTGTCTCGCCTGAAACTCTCCAAAATGTTTCCAGGGCAAGATCCAATGTGCGAACGCTGCAATCAAGTCCCAGCCTCACTGGGTCACATGTTTTGGGCCTGCACCAAATTAACATCATTTTGGGCAAAAATTCTTAAGTGCCTTTCAGACAGCCTTGGTGTCACAATCCCTCCTAACCCATTAACAGCTTGGAGAGTTTTAGTCGAGACAGATGTGCTCGATATATAATTTTAAGTTGTATAATTGTATGCTTTGAGCATATGGAGCTCGAGTGAATTCTCTGCATTGCTACTTTCCACTCCTTTTCTGATATATTAATTGAGAGATCTTTTTCCCAGTGTACTCTTGGATCTTTGAAAGGGAGGGATTGTAAAAGGATTTTATATATTGCAGAGATGGAGTCTAACTCCTTGAAATTGAGCAATAATCTTTCCAGCGTGGATGAGGGTGCAAAATTTGTAGCTGGAATGTTAAATTTGGAATGTAATTGTTCATAGGATTCAAAGACGTTGTCTATATAAAGATCTCTAAGCAAGTTAATTCCAAATTTTTTCCAGATATTAAAAACTGCATATGTTTGTGAGGGTTGAAAGAGGTGGTTCTTTTGCAGGGGTGCCACAGAAAGAAGCTTCTCCGTCTTAAAATGCTTTCTACATTGGTTCCAGATTCTAAGTGAGTGGAGCACAATTGGGTTATTAGTGTATTGCCGATAACGTGTGTTTATTGGAGCACAAAGCAAGGAATACAAAGAAGTACTGCAGGATTTTACTTCTATTGCGGTCCATGCCTGTGTATGTTCTTCTTTTTGTGTCCAGGTTCTTATCGACTGTATATTTGCCGCCCAGTAATAAAACTGGAAGTTAGGTAGACCCATGCCGCCTTCTGCCTTTTGTCTTTGTAGGGTCGCTCTTTTGATGCGTGGATGTTAAGAATTCCAAATAAATGAGTTTATTGTTGAATCTAATTGCTTAAAGAATGATTTATTAATGTATATTGGTATGTTTTGAAATAAAAAAAGGAGCTTAGGAAGAATATTCATCTTAACAGTGTTAATTCTTCCAGCTAGTGTGAGATGAAGGGTTGACCATCTATGCAAGTCTTGTTTAATTTTTCCATGCAGACGATAAATTTTGTTGATAAAGAGCTTTATGTTTACTTGTGATGTTTACCCCGAGGTATTTAAACTGTTCTGCAATGATAAAAGGAAGGGTGTCTAATCTAATATTATATGCTTGCGAATTCACCGGAAAGAGTACACTTTTATTCAGATTAATTCTGAGACCAGAGAGCTTTTGAAATTCTGTGAGTGCTGCTAAGACTGCAGGCACAGAATTTTCTGGGTCCGATATATACAGTACCATGTCATCTGCATATAATGAGATTTTCTGTTCCAGTCCTTCTCTGCTAATCCCCTTTATCTGATCAGTATTTCGACAATGTATTGCCAGTGGTTCAATGGCAATTGCAAACAGCAGTGGTGACAAAGGGCATCCTTGTCTTGTGCCACGTTCTAGTTTAAAGTAGTCTGAGCAAATGTTATTGATGCAAACTGAAGCTTCTGGGTTAGTATACAGTAATTTAATCCATGCACAAATGTTCGGGCCAAACCCAAACTTCTCCAAAATAATAAAAAGGTATTTCCATTCAATCATGTCGAATGCTTTTTCTGCATCCAATGATAATAATATTTCTGGGGTGTTTGATTTAGTTGGTGAGTATATTACATTAAACAGGCGTCGAAGATTTGAAGATAAGTGTCGGCCCCTAATAAATCCAGTTTGGTCTTGTGATATTACTGAGGGGAGCACTTTCTCCATCCTTCTAGCTATGATTTTAGAGAGTATTTTAACGTCGTTATTCAGAAGTGAAATTGGTCTGTATGATGCACATTGTAATAAGTCCTTATTTTGTTTTGGGAAGACAGTGATTAGTGCTTGGCGAAAGGTTTGTGGAAGAGATTGGTTATCTCTGGCTTCTGTAAATGTTGCTAATAGGAGGGGAGCTAGCTGAGCGGAGAATTTCTTGTAAAACTCTGCAGGGTAGCCGTCAGGGCCTGCTGCTTTTCCACCTTGGAGTGACTTTATAGCATCCAGTAATTCTGATAATGACAGAGGTTTATCGAGTTCCTCCACACTAAAAGCGTCAATTTGTGGTATCTGTAATGTATCCAGAAATGCATTAGATTGTATATTGTCTTCTTTAAACTTAGTAGTATATAGGGATTTATAGTAGTCTCTAAAAGTGTACATTATATTTTTGTGTTCAATGATTTTATCTCTTTCAGCATTTTTGAGAGGAGCGTCCGTATCCTCTAGGCAAACAGCCCCTCTGCTCACACCCGCTCCGTCAGGACCAGAGAATGTCAGAGAGAGAGAGGCAGAGAAAAGCAAACAATCAAAAATCAATATGTGCTGCTAGAGCTTTTAAGTGTGCGAAGCACCGTACGGGAATCATATCGTATATCATTGAGGAGTTTTATGTAATATGTAATACGTGCTCTGATTGGGTAGCTTCTCAGCCATCCGCCAATATCGTCCTTTGTATGAAATCAACTGGGCAAACAAACTGAGGAAGCATGTACCATAAATTAAAAGACCCATTGTCCGCAGAAATCCGCAAACCAGCGAAAAATCCGTGATATATATTTAGATATGCTTACATTTAAAATCCGCGATGGAGTGAAGCGGCAAAAGTCGAAGCGTGATATAGCGAGGGATCACTGTAGAGGGCAAATAAAAACCTGACGCAAAGTGATTTTAAGGTTTTTAGAAACCAGTCAGTATCTTTGAAAAAGCAGTAAATTGGAAGGACTTTAATGAAACACATTAGTTAATGTTTAAAGATTACAATAAAAAACTAGAAACAAAATGCCTACACCTATAAAGTAAGACAACCACCCCCCCCCAATATAAACATGCAATATGTTGCAAGTATTTCTTTTTTTTTTTTTTTTTTGAAGTTTTATTAATTTTATTGCAATCCATACAAAAAGTAAAATTGAGTTAAGAACAAATCGACTTTCATTGTATGTTTTGCAAATCAGGTGAGTTTATTGTATTCTGTTTAAAGTTAATTGCATATTTCTAGTGTAACATTATACAAAATCAGTATGTTTTAAAGAATTACTCTAGCCATCATTGAAACATCTGTGAATTAAGTGAAAAGGGCAGTAGACAAAGAATAATGCAGCTATTTTATTCAAATATGCAGTTATACTGTCCAAATGAAAATAAGTAGTCACAGTAACCTTTTGAAGGTCTGATTTTACAAACAGGTTTTATTAATTAAAAAAATGCTTTCATTCAGTTGCTACATTATCATTCTTCTCTTGCAGAATCCAAGAGAACCCCATCTTCTACTAGCCACCCAACAAGTCGAGGTGGTAGCCAGGCTGGGAGTAGAGCAAGCAGTCGAAGAGGAAGTGATGCCTCAGATTTTGACCTTTTGGAAACTCAGTCTGCCTGCTCTGATATCTCTGAGACAAGCACATCTGGAGTTCCACGTAAGGGAATGAAGAACCTCTCCAAAATCCCAACCATTACCAAGAAGACTGCTTCTTCATCATCATCGTCCTCTGCCACAGCAAGCCCTAAAACTTCTGGCAACAAGAGATAGCCATAAAACCCAATGTGTTGTCACTGTATTTTAACAGCAAGCCAGGCTAGGTTGAAGCAAGCAAGAGCAAGTAAGCAAGAGGACCAAGCTAAGGAAGGCAAACTAGCACCACTCCCATTTTAGCTTTTTTTTTTTTTTTTTTTGGTTAAAAAGGGGGGAGAGGGTTCTTACAGTGTCTACTGAATAACTGGCAGCAGAGTTGTCAGATATGTGCTTTTGGTAATAGTGTTGCAACATTTGTAACAGTATGTTTTTTTTTTGTTTTTTTTTTTTTTGTCAATATTGATGTGATAAGACTACTTTGAACTATTATGGAGTTAAGGTATCATTGTCATTTCCTAGCACCATTATCAAGGAGGTAAAAAGTTTATGAATTATTAAAAGAAAAAAGGTTGATTCAGAGAAATGTATATGAATGACATGGATGAATTTCCTACATTATTTTATTTGAAAATACATGTACAAATGGCATATATATATATATATATATATATATATATATATATATATATATATATATATATATATATATATATATATATATATATATATATAATGTATGTATGTATTTATAATTATGTCTGTTGGATTTTGATATTAAAGTACTTTTACCTTGATAAAAGTCATTGAGGCTAACAGTCTGAGTTGAGCACTCTTAGATATGAAACTCTTCACACTTCAACCAAGAAGTGAAAATGTCTGCTATGACAATGTGGCCTTGTGTTCCTAGCGCCAAGTTTTTCTTTTTGTTATTTAACAATATTTATAAGCACTGAAACTTATTCTTTACCTTATGTTGAGACTTTCGATTATCTTGTTGATTCATAAAGTGAATAATGGACACACTGTCCTGCACTGCCTTGGAATCCTTTTTGGTTTGGAGAGGAGCTTAACCACAGTTCTTCCCCTCAGATAATTAACTCCTTTATGTTAGCAATGCATGCAGTTTACAGGGATGGAGAGGAATCATACTGTCTGAGTTATGTCAGCCCACTTTAAAATGCACAGTGGCTAAGGGCTCAAAAATATTCAGTTGCTCTAGTCTGTTTTAGTAATAGGGGACATGTTTTCCATCATATTCCATAAACTTATTTTGAGTTTGAAAAGAAACATATTTTGGTGTCACAATAACATGAATTTGTGATTATTTTTTTATTATCTCAATCTATAAACTTCTTTTATTTTATTGTTCATCATTAAGCTGCCCTCTGAAGATACTTATAATAAAAAATTGCCCTATTTATGTGTTTATGGGGTTTGACTTACTTGCAGGATGAAAATGACTGTGATACTGCCATGGTATTCTGATATTCCCTAGTATTTACCATGGAGTTTAAGGAGCAAAACAGCACCAAAATACAAAATGCTAAAACAAAAAACATGACTTTTTGTATTAAAGTGTTGCTTGCTGAATACTGTAATTGTTGCTTTTTGTTGTTTTTTTAGCACATTTAAATAATGAGCTATTATTAAAATCTGTTGGAGGCTCTTCTTAGTGGGAGCTGAGGTTTTTCCATTTAGACAATAAACATTGCAATAAAGGATTTTAGATCTGTCAGACAACCAGACTTGCAGTGCCTTTTGCTTAATTTTATTTCAAACAGTAAGCTAAAGCAGAATGTGTGTGCATGCACCTCCTTTGAATGCAGTTTAATCAAGTTTATCAAGGAATGAATGTGCCTGATTTATTTAGATTCACAGACCGACCATGAAGTCTACTTTTCCTAATAGTCCTCTTCAGATTGAAGGCTCAGAGCACTTGAACAGTAACACGATGACAGTAAAGTACATATCCATTCATACCATGTGTACCTACATAAACACATCTAATTGAATAGTAAAAAACTATATTTGGCAAAAATGTAACCCAATTTCAGTAAACATAAGCATCATAAATAATTCTATTTAGATTGTAATTCTAGTTTTTGATTCACTTCATTGACTTCCAACTGAGTTTAGAGCTGATTTTTAAACTCCTTCTTACACAGAAAATTGTAAATAGCTTAATCCCCATTGTTACTTTACAGGACCTATTACTGTCTATACTCCAGAGTATATGTTGTGATCTTGGGATGTAGACATGCTTAAAAATTCCAAGAACAAATAAAACAAAGAGGGGACCTTCAGTTACTGGGCATATAAATTGCGGAAGGAGCTACATACAAATATTACAGTGGGTACCTTTCCTTAGAAATACCTGTAAAAGATCTTTTTCAGATCTCATGTAATCAGCTTTGTCTTATTTTTGCTGGCAGAGTGTAAGTTTTCAGAAAAGACTGACTTGGAACAATTGGAATCGGAGCCTAAAAAAAAGTTTTACATGCATATTTATCTGTATATACTTTATAATGTTTTTCTGTTTTACTCTTGACACTGTTTTGTACTATGTTAATTGTCTTTTAGCTATACTATGTTCATATTTATTGTGGAGCTCACTGGACTCAACAACAAATGGAAAAAACAATAATAATAATAATTGATTTCAATAAAGTTACAGGTTTTGCAAAAAAGGTTTAACAGTGAGGAAAATAAGCCCCTCGGGAATCTGTGGTCATTTCCTAACAAACAAGTAAAGTTAGAGATATTCTAATGAATGCCTCCCTCTTCTGGGAATTCTAAAATTTCATATGCACATTCTGAAGTCCAACTCTTCTGTATTCTGTACAGAAAGGAATTGCTTTAATTTTCTTTTTTTTTTTATTTTATTAATTTTATTGCAATCCTTCCATACAAATCAATCAATTTTTACAAAAAGTAGAATTGAGAACAAGTCGACCCCCACCCCTGAGAGAGAGAGAGCAAGGCCAACGGAGTAAAACTTAAGGCTTGTAAACATACCTAAATTGATAAGTTTGATAAGCCAATAGAGATGAATGGAGAAGAAAAAGAAATACAGAAATAATTGCTTCCTCTGTGCTTTAAGAGCTTATTCTAAAATATTATTGATTAGATCCTGCCATGTTTTGAAAAAATCTGTACAGATCCTCTGAGTATTTGATTTTTTCCAATTTCAAATAGTATAACACGTCGGTTTCCCACTGACTTAAAAGAGGAGAGTTTGGATTCTTCCAGTTTAGCAGAATAAGTCTGCGTGCCAAAAGTGTAGTGAATGCAATCACAGTTTGTTTGTCTTTCTCCACTTTAAACCCATCTGGAAGAACCCCAAACACAGCTGTTAATGGGTTAGGAGGGATTGTGACACCAAGGCTGTCTGAAAGGTAATTAAAAATTTTTGGTCCAGAATGATGTTAAATCGGTGCAGGCCCAAAACATGTGACCCAGTGAGGCTAGGACTTGGTTGCAACGTTCACAGGGTGGATCATGCCCTGGAAACATTTTGGAGAGTTTTAGGCGAGACAGATGTGCTCGATTATATAATTTTGAGTTGAATGATTGTATGCTTTGCGCATATGGAGCTTGAGTGAAATCTCTGCATTGCTACTTTCCACTCCTTTTCTGAAATATAAATTGAGAGATCTTTTTCCCAGTATCCTCTTGGATCTTTGAAAGGGAGGGACTGTAAAATGATTTTATATATTGCAGAGATGGTGTCTGAGTCCTTGAAATTGAGCAATATTTTTTCTAGCATGGACATGGGTGCAAGATGAGGAAAATCGGGAAGGTTCTGTTTAACAAAGTTCCCAATTTGAAGATAGTGAAAGAAATGTGTAGCTGGAATGTTAAATTTGGAATGTAATTGTTCATAGGATGCAAAGACGTTGTCTATATAAAGATCTCTAAGCAAGTTAATCCCAAATTTTTTCCAGATATTAAAACTGCATATGTTTGTGAAGGTTGAAAGAGGTGGTTCTCTTGCAGAGTGCCACAGATAAAAGCTTCTCCATCTTAAAATGCTTTCTACATTGGTTCCATATTCTAAGTGAGTGAAGCACAATTGGGTTATTAGTATATTGCGATAACTTGTATTTATTGGGGCACAGAGCAGGGAATATAAAGAAGTACTGCAGGATTTTATTTCTTTTGCGGACCAGGCCTGTGTATGCTCTTCTATTTGTGTCCAGGTTTTTACCGCTTGTATATTTGTTGCCCAATAATAAAACTGGAAGTTAGGTAGAGCCATGCCACCTTCTGCCTTTTGTCTTTGTAGGGTCGCTCTTTGGATATGTGGATGTTTTGAGTTCCAAATAAATGAGGTTATTGTTGAATCTAATTGCTTAAAAAATGATTTATTGATGTATATTGGGATGTTTTGAAATAAAAAAAGGAGCTTAGGAAGAATATTCATCTTAACAGTGTTAATTCTTCCAGCTAGAGTAAGATGAAGGGTTGACCATCTATGCAAGTCTTGCTTAATTTTTTCCATGCAGACAGCGAAATTTTGTTGATAAAGAGCTTTATGTTTACTTGTGATGTTTACCTCTAGGTATTTAAACTGTTCTGCAATGATAAAAGGTAGGGTGTCTAATCTAATATTATATGCTTGAGAATTCACTGGAAAGAGTACACTTTTATTCAGATTAATTCTGAGACCAGAGATCTTTTGAAATTCTGTGAGTGCTGTTAAGACTGCAGGCACAGAATTTTGTGGGTCTGATATATACAGTACCATATCATCTGCATATAGAGAAATTTTCTGTTCCAGTCCTTCTCTGATAATCCCCTTTATCTGATCAGCATTTCGACAGTGTATTGCCAGTGGTTCAATGGCGATTGCAAACAGCAGCGGTGACAAGGGGCATCCTTGTCTGGTACCACGTTCTAGTTTAAAGTAGTCTGAACAAATGTTGATACAAACTGAAGCTTCTGGATTGGTATACAGTAGTTTGATCCATGCACAAATGTTCGGGCCAAACCCAAATTTCTCCAATGTAGTAAAAAGGTATTTCCATTCAATCATGTCAAATGCTTTTTCTGCATCCAATGATAATAATATTTCTGGGGTGTTTGATTTAGTTGGTGAGTATATTACATTAAACAGGCATCGAAGATTTGAAGATAAGTGTCGGCCCTTGATAAATCCAGTTTGATCTTGTGATATTACTGAAGGGAGCACTTTCTCCATCCTTCTAGCTATGCTTTTTGAGAGTATTTTAACATCATTATTCAAAAGTGGTCTGTATGATGCATATTGTAATAAATCCTTATTTTGTTTTGGAAAAATGGTAATTTTCAAATAGTAGATAGCTAGAAACATCAGGTATAGTAATGTGAGTGGTAAAGAAAACAATAGTGTCAAGATAACATTTAATTATATGCTAAAGAAGTAAATATTTGTGCATCTTTAGTTAAAAACAACAGTACCTTGTTTTTCTCTGCAGCATTTCTAACAATGAATGGAATTCATATATATATATTTTTTTTAGTGTTTAAATACAGATAACCATCACTCATCCAATATTTTAATTAAATATGCAGTTATAGTTACAACAGGAGAAATATTAAGTATGTGCAATAGAGACAGTGAAATATCATATGCATGTGAATCAAAAAACTTTTTTTAGTTTTTTTCAAAGGTAAAATACAAAAAAGACATGGTGACAATCATGGTACAGAGCTGTCCAAATTTATTTGGGAGTTGTGACTATTTATAAAGACTTTTAAAAAGCCAAGTTATATCAGTTGATCCACGTAGTTCCCTAAAATAAGAATAAGAGTTATTTACTATATCAAAGACTTTTAATACAGTCTTATAATTTAAGATGCGGATTTGATGGAAATAGTAATAACAATGAGTTTAATTGTCAGTTGGAAACTTTTTTTTATTTTGAAGACAAAGTATTGCAACAACTCAATCAAACCAATAAGAATAACAGAGCAAACAACATAACTACATTATGCTTCAAATGTTATACATTAAAAACAACAAAAAACCTCACTACACTATTCAGATCCCACCAAACAAAGACAGTAATACAAATAGGGAGAAATCATCTGCTTACTTCAAAATTGTATTAATGAGTTGTGGCCAGGTTATGAAAAACATTTTTACAGATCCTCTTAAAGAGACTTTGATTTTTCCAATTTGAGATCATGTATTGAATATCACTTTCCTAATGAATGGATTTGGATTCTTCAACTTGAGCTAAATAAAACTTTTGCAAGTAGTGTGGTATGTTACAACCAATTTCTCAAAGCAAGTTTTACTCCCATCTGGTATTCCTCCAAATAGTGTTATTAAGAAAATACTCCACCAAAATATTTTTCTATAGTATGTTACTTACCCCCATATGGTTTGTAGTGTTGACTAAAGAAAAAATTAATTTCATGTTTTCATGGAGAATGAAAATAAAAAAGCTTCTAACATAACACAAACCACTGGTGACCAAAGTTGTACAATGGTAAATGATATAAAAAATTTCATGTCACTTGTGTCACAAAATATCTGTGTCAGTTATTCAGTTGTTTGCTCACAGCATGTAAAACGCATGCATTTTTGCTAAGATAATGTACCTCTGGAAATATCTGCACACGGTAAATGCATTCACATCATACTGCTCTTTTGAATTGAAGATCTGCCTCTCCCTATCATTCACTGGTTGATAATCTTGTCTTCAGTTCATAAGCACAGTATGATGTAAGTACATTTTCTGTTTATGTTTTTTTTTTTTCTGGAAGGATATATTTTAACATTATTTTAGCAACTTTTTTTTATCTTCATTCTCCACAAAAACATAAAATAAAATTTTCTCTCAGTCATCACTACAAAACATATGGTATAAGTAGCATGTAAATTATATATAATATATACTGTATATGTGTCATTTTATGGTGTTGTGTTCCTTTAAGGTGCTACGAGTGATTTTGAGTTGATTTATATGGGTTAGAGATGGCGCCGCTGACTAAAAGACAGGAGACAGAGCTGAAGGTGGCAGAGTTAAAGATGTTTAGATTTGTATTTGGTGTGACGAGGATGAACAGGATTAGGAACAAATACATTAGAGGGTCAGCTCATTTTTTATTTTTTTTTTATTTTGTATGCAAGCAACACACCATAGACACTGTGTAATGGTAATTGTTGACTGGAACAGTGAACTTAATAGTGATATGCAAGTGCCTTAGCTCCTTTAAAAATTTAAAGCTTTCATAAAATAATGAAATTCAGTGTAATTAGTTCAGCTCAGATAGATACTTTATTAATAGATTTAGTGTTATGTACTGTATACAAAGTACAATGAAACTCTTATATGCACACATCACCAACACACACCATGCTGCTACTCGGCATGAATCTCACACCGTAGGCTATGTAAAATGCAGGCAGTCTGGTGTAGTGGTTAAGGATTTGGACCTCAAACCCTGAGGCCATGGGTTCAAGTCCCACTTCTGAGACTCTGTGACCTTGAGCAAGTCATTTGACCAAAAGAAATGTAACCAATTGGATCTTAAATGATGTAAGTCACCTTGTATAAAGGAGTCAGCCAAATAAGTAAATGTAAAATAACACAGAATTTAATAGGTATTTACCAAAATGTAGTGGGCATCTGTTGTTAAACTGCTGTACCTCTATAGTGATTCAGTATGTATGCCAGCATGTAAAATATATATATATATATATATGATTTGGGCTGTCGCATCCACCTGACCCTGTTTCCCAATAGATTCAATACTTAACTATCTGCTGGGGTTTTCAGAAATGTAATACCTATAGATAATGTAAATTGGCTGTATATACTATTATAAGGGGGCAAGTGCAATTCATTTTTGAGATGTGCAACTGATTTTGTTTAATATATGTTTCTCTTTATTATTATACAATATTATACGTTTATACTATAAAACTCAAGAATGTCTTAAAACCTGTATCAACTGATTTCATTTTCCTCTGTAATACAATAAATTAATAGGGAGGGCAAACTTGATGACCTACCTTTTTTTAAAGTTCAAACAAATAATTGTGATTTTTTTTTCCTTTTATACTATATTATGAGAGATGTGAATTGTATCAAACCTGTATCAACTGATTTCCTTTTACTTACTGATACAATAAATTAGAGAAGGGATCAAATTTGATGACCCTACCTGTCAGGTAACAACCAGAGTAAATTGCTTAACTGTGACTTTCTGTGCTTCATTTATGCAACATTCAACAGGGTTTACAAAAACATACAGCTTTTGTGCTCTATATTTAAAGTGTAAATCATCTGTTGGGGGACAGCCCTACCATTTAGGCGAACTAAGCAGTGGCCTTGGGCAGCAAAGGATTATGTTGATTTGTCAATCCACACAAACTCTGCTATACCAATACTTTGACAAAGGGGTCTTCTCCTCCCACTCTTTAATTCAGTATACATTTTTTACAATGCACACAAAAATTCAAGGATGTCCTCCCAACCACTGTGAAATTCCAGCCCCAACCCCATCCTCTTCAAACTAATGTACATTTTAACAATGCACATGAAACTCCAAAAGGGTAATACTCCAACTACCCACTCTTTGATTTTATCTGTGTCTACCAAAGTCCCAGGAATAATAAGCTGTGACCTGTTTTGTGAACAATGACAATCTGGCCAGTCTATCCATCTGTGTGATATACAGTATGTGTAGCAATTGTCTTCAAGACCTAGGTGGTTTGGGTGTGACTTTCTTATCTTTACCTATTGCAGCAAAAACACCCTTCTATCTGAGTACCTGAACTGCACATGATCCAGTGCCAGTTCAGTTATAAAAAACATTGTTTTTCTTATCTTGTAAAAAAAAAAGAAATGACATTTGAGCAGTAATGTCTTTCCACATTTATTCACGTCTACAATATATATTTTTTGTGAACATAACTTTTGCAACTAAAGGAGATTTATTGACATTTGTCAGTGTCAAACCCTCTATATTGACATTAAGTATATTGTATTTAATAACACGTTGTACCTCTCAGCTGGGAGGTAAGGCTGCTGGGATCTGTGGTATTCAGGGCGAACTTCTCCAGGCTGGTGGTAAGGCTGTCCTCCTGGCATTGCAAGCAATCTGCTTCCATTTGGAAGACTGGCATCATCCCAACTGACTGGAAAATGGGACTTGTCCCTATCTGGAAAGGGAAGGGTGATCGCCTGGATTGCAGCAACTACAGGGGGATAGCGCAGCTCTCGGTGTCAGGTAAGGTCCCTGCTAGGGTTGTCCTCAATAGGATCCGTGATCACTTGCTAACCTACCAGCGACTGGAACAGTCTGATTTTACACTTAAGAAGTCTACCATTGACAGCATCCTGGCACAGAGGGTTCTCATGGAGCACAAATGCAAATATCAGCAGAGTTTCTTTGTAGCCTTTGTCGATTTTTGTAAAGTTTTCGACTCGGGTAATTGAGCTGCCCTGTGGGACATCCTGAGGGTTCGTGGGATCCCCTCGAGGTTGCTGGATATCATGGCTGGCTTATACACTGGTACTGTGAGTGCTGTGCAGAGTGGAGGCAGAACCTCTGCATTTTTCCCAGTTAATTCTGGGGTTCGTCAGGGGTGTGTACATGGTCCTACTCTGTTCAATGCTTGTATGGACTGCATGTTGGGAAAGGTCGTGTGGTCCAGCGGCTGTGGGGCATCTGTTGGTGAAGAAAGATTCACGGATCTAGACTTTGCTAATGATGCTGTGATAGGGGCGCTTGAGAGACTGAGCGAGGAGTCTGAGTGTCTGGGCTTGCGAGTGTCCTGGATAAAAAAAACAAGATCCAGATCTTTAATGACCTCTTGGGCAAAGCCATCAGCAGTGTGAATGTCTGTGGAGATTGTCAATCTTGTCAAGAGGTTTACTTACCTTGGCAGTGGCATTCATGTCTCTGGTGACTATTTCTATGAAGTCAGTAGACGGATTGGTAGCTCATGGGGTGTCATGAGGTCACTGGAAAGGGGTGTGTGGTGCTCCCAATATCTATGCAAAAGGACGAAGGTCCAAGTCTTTAGAATCCTGGTGCTTCCTGTCTTGCAATATGGTAATGATAATTCTTGGGTACCACTGGTTTGACTTTGTGTCAAATGAGCGATTGCTCATGGAGTCCCGACTGAGGCACATTGCCTGCATTGTGAGGGAGCATCAGTTACAGCACTACGGCCATGTAGCGCGTTTCCCCAAGGGTGATCCGGCTCGTAAGATCCTCGTTGTTGGGGACCCGAGTGGCTGGACCAGGCCAAGGGGTTGCCCACGTAACACCTGGCTGCAGCAGATAGAGAGTCATTTCTGGAGGGTGGGACTGGACCGTGTGTCTGCCTGGGGGGTTGCCAACCGGGATCCTGAGTTTTTCATTGTGTAGTGGGTGCGGCTACACACTGTACCAGTGCATGCTCCCCAACTTGACTTCTTGTACCTCGTAAGGGATAAAACTTAATAAATGGGAAAAAAAATATCGACATAATTGCAGGGAAAATATATCAACCTCACTGTAACAGGTTCGAAATGGAAAATACAGAAGGGCAAAGAAGTTGTTGAAGAACAGTTTACTCTTAACAGGAACAATATAAGAATGTAAATCACAAATGAAGGAAACTGAAGTAGAACTATTTACAATAAGCTATAAACCTTTTCCCATCCCCTGCCCCCAGCTCACAACTCATCTTTATATCTCGCATCTTCCCGTCCTTACCTGAACCATCTAGCTCCTCCATTCAGGGCACTACCTTCTTTCCCATCAAACCAATCCTCAACACAGTTCTCTGTGCTTCCAGCTAGACTCAGCAGTCTCTTAGCATTAAGGCTTCACCCCGGCTGGGATACTATAATATTATATGAAATGATGAGTGGCACTTTAATGATTGTTTTAATGGCTGCTTTTATTATACTTCAGGCACTGACATAGGAAAAACAGACATATACACTGATAATTGAACAGATTTACAGTGGGTAATTTCAAAAATTCTTTTTTTGTCTGTCAATATGGGGTGCTGTGTGTACATTAATGAGGAAAAAAATTAATTTTAATGATTTTAGCAAATGGCTGCAATATAACAAAGAGTGAAAAATTGAAGGGGGTCTGAATACTTTCAGTACCCACTGTAAATTTCGGGATATTGCAGGTTAATCATCCTGCTTCCCGCTAGTAGCAATCGTTAATATTTGGAGGCCGTGGTTTGCATGCCAAACACCTGAGAAGTAAACCACTGAGACAAGAATGAAGAAAGTTTTGAAATGGTCATATAATTTTTATGCATAACCTCTGCGTGATAGTTTGTTCATATTCCGAGTTCTACTGTACAACTTCATGCCGCTGAAGCGCACGTTACTTGGCTAACGTTTAAGCGTTCGTATAGGTGAATAACTTTTTTTAAGAGACTGAAATTTGGATGTTGCACTGATCCGTAGAGAAGGGCGTGCTCCATGAATGACTGTGCAGCCCTGATTGTGAAACATCATTGTTTTCCATGGTGGGGAAATGGCGTATTTGAATTGGTGACGACATTCCTTGTCAATATTTAAGGCGAGGGTCAGCGCCCCTCGTGGAGCAAGCCCCCGTGTTAGTAAAATATACAGAGGACATTGATTTTGATGACTCTATTTTATGAATGCAAGTGTTTTTCGGTTATTTTTGAATGCATTTATACAAAATTGTTTTGATGTTTCAAGCTGTAAGTACTGGTACCGAATTTTTCTTAAAATATGTTACAATTAACAATGAGAGAAAAAATAGTTTTGGTACTTGTGTACTAAAAAAAGTTTATTCTTTTACCCATTTATAATTATTTATAGTTTCCTAAATAGGATACATTTGTTGGTAATGTGGAAATTTCAGTAGTACTATAAATCCGAAGAAAGGTCCAACTAAAAATATACAGTTGTATGAGTTGTAGCATAGACATACAGTGCATCACTTTTTCCACATTTTGTTATGTTACAGCCTTATTCCAAAATGGATTCATTTTTTCCTCAGAATTCTACACACAACAACCCATAATGACAACGTGAAAAAAGTTTACTTGAGATTTTTGCAAATTTATTAAAAATAAAAAAATTGAGAAAGCACATGTATATAATTATTCACAGCTTTTGTCATGAAGCTCCAAACTGAGCTCAGGTGCATCCTGTTTCCCCTGATCATCCTTGAGATGTTTCTGCAGCTTATTTCGAGTCAACCTGTGGTAAATTCAGTTGATTGGACATGATTTGAAAGGCACACACCTGTCTATATAAGGTCCCAAAGTTGACAGTTCATGTCAGAGCACAAACCAAGCATGAAGTCAAAGGAATTGTCTGTAGACCTCTGAGACAGGATTGTCTTTAGGCACAAATCTACGGAAGGTTACAGAAAAATTTCTGCTGCTTTGAAAGTCCCAATGAGCACAGTGGCCTCCATCATCCGTAAGTGGAAGAAGTTCAAAACCACCAGGACTCTTCCTAGAGCTGGCCGGCCATCTAAACTGAGCGATCAGAGAGAAGGGGCCTTAGTCAGGGAGGTGACCAAGAACCCGATGGTCACTCTGTCAGAGCTCCAGAGGTCCTCTGTGAAGACAGGAGAACCTTCCAAGGACAACCATCTCTGCAGCAATCCACCAATCAGGCCTGTATGGTAGAGTGGCCAGACGGAAGCCACTCCTTAGTAAAAGGCACATGGCAGCCTGCCTGGAGTTTGCCAAAAGGCACCTGAGGGACTCTCGGACCATGAGAAACAAAATGCTCTGGTCTGATGAGACAAAGATTGAACTCTTTGGTGTGAATGCCAGGCGTCACGTTTGGAGGAAACCAGGCACCGCTCATCACCAGGCCAATACCATTCTTACAGTGAAGCAGGGTGGTGGCAGCATCATGCTGTGGGGATGTTTTTCAGCGGCAGGAACTGGGAGACTAGTCAGGATAAAGGGAAAGATGACTGCAGCAATGTACAGAGACATCCTGGATGAAAACCTGCTCCAGAGCGCTCTTGACCTCAGACTAGGGCGATGGTTCATCTTTCAGCAGGACATCGACCCTAAGCACACAGCCAAGATATCAAAGGAGTGGCTTCAGGACAACTCTGTGAATGTCCTTGAGTGGCCCAGCCAGAGCCTAGACTTGAATCCGATTGAAAATCTCTGGAGAGATCTTAAAATGGCTGTGCACCGACGCTTCCCATCCAACCTGATGGAGCTTGAGGAGGTGCTGCAAAGAGGAATGGATGAAACTGGCCAAGGATAGGTGTGCCAAGCTTGTGGCATCATATTCAACAAGACTAGAGGCTGTAATTGCTGCCAAAGGTGCATCGACAAAGTATTGAGCAAAGGCTGTGAATACTTATATACGTGTGATTTCTCAGTTTTTTTATTTTTAATAAATTTGCAAAAACCTCAAGTAAACTTTTTTCATGTTGTCATTATGGGGTGTTGTGTGTAGAATTCTGAGGAAAAAAATGAATTTAATCCATTTTGGAATAAGGCTGTAACATAAGAAAATGGGAAAAAAGTGATGCGGTGTAGAATTACTAGACGCTGCATGACCTTCAGCATCGTACGTCAATGTCGCCGCCATATTGCATGTGGCACTACTGTGGAGTGAAGTAATGGATAAAGATGCTTCTTGCATGTGCTGCTTGGGATTGTGCAAACTGCTGTACCCTCCAAACCAGATCCCAGGGTATTATATTTCATAGGTAATGCTGAACAATTGTTTTGGTTATATTTGGCCATTAGAAAATCCTGATTTATAATCTTAACTTTAACTATGCCAGGCTAAGCTAGCAAAGCTATGCATTTATGTGCTCAAGTGAGCCTCCAAACAACATTTTGGCTAAACATATTTAGTCACTAACTATGTAGATTGTTGTTAGCTGTTAACATTTCTCAAATTTTGAAGGTTTCCCAAAGGAATCCACCTCAGGAAGCAGTGGGAGGTAGCCTTTAGACTGGATTTTGAGAAAGCTGTCCTGTGATGTGTGTCGTGTTAGTTTGGTAACAGATTCTGTACCGGCATCATATGATCAAAGCTACCACTTGCTCACATTAAAAAACAAAGGAGGTTTGATGATTCCTTCTTAGGGTACAGTCAAGGTGGTCAAAGTAGCTGGGCATGTTATCCGACAGTAGAGCAAGCTGTCAGTGTATCTTTGATTAATCCGTTTTTTCGGGCTAAGATTGGTTGAGATGATGTGTTTTTCTAAAGGAGCACATTGAGGAAACAAAAAGTGCAAAAGTTTGAAATTGACAACCATCATTTTATGCTCATGTCTTTAGTTGTGTCTGTCTTCCACAAACTAAGGCTGCACCATATTGCCAGACTGAATACTCGCAAATTAATGAGTGAGCGAGCGGGAGTGTAAGTCTGTAAGAGATCAGTGAGGTTGTGGAGAGCTTTAAATGTTCAGAGCAGTATTTTGTATTGTATTCTGTGAACAGTTGAGAGAGGCTGCATTCACCGTGTTGCCCAGTCGACACGATACGTCAGCACAACCGCCAAATTGCGAGGGGTAAAAGTGCCATTTAACCTAATACAGGTAGACATGGAAACCAGGTTTTCTGATGAAAAAACAATAACGTTTAAAACAGTATCGTTTACATACAACAGATTTTGGCAAATCGTTTAAATGCAATTATTTATATCCATTTATACACTAATAATGGCAATTATTAAATAATAATAATTATTATTAAATAATTCCTCCCATATAAGTAACATTTCTCGGACTGCCTTCCATCTCCAAAACATTTCTTGACTTCGTCCTGTTCTTACGCAACACAGTACTGAAGTATTGGTTAATGCCCGAGTCACCTCACGTATAGACTAGTGTAATGTTATTCTATCTTGCATCTCAGAAAATTGTATCCATCACTTACTACTTCTTAAAAATTCTGCTGCCAGGATAATAACCTGTTCTAAATCCACTGAACATATTACACCTACTTTCTCTCAACTTCACTGGCTCCCTGTTAACTACAGAATACAATACAAAATACTGCTCTGAACATTTAAAGCTCTCCACAACCTCACTGATCTCCTACAGACTTATACTCCCTCTCGCTCACTCATATCCTGCAATATGGTGCAGCCTTAGTTTGTGGAAGACAGACACAACTAAAGACATGAATATAAAATGATGGTTGTCAATTTCAAACTGTGTTTCCTCGATGTGCTTCTTGAGAAAAAACACATCATCTGAACCAATCTCTGCCCGAACAAACTGATTGGTCAAAGATACACTGACAGCTTGCCCTAATGTCAACTGTCGGATAACACGCCCAGCTACTTTGACCACCTTGACTGTACCCTCAGAAGGCATCATCAAACCTCCTTTCTTTTTTAATGTGAGCAACTGGTAACTTTGATCATAGGATACCGTTATAGTATCTGTTGCCAAACTAGCACGACACACATCACAGGACAGCTTTCTCAAAATCCTGTCTAAGGGCTACCTCCCACTGCTTCCTGAGGTGGATTCCTTTGGGAAACCTTCAAAGTTTCAAAAATGTTAACAGCTAACAACAATCTACATGGTTAGTGACTAAATACGTTTAGCCAAAACGTTGTTTGGAGGCTCACTTGAGCACATAAATGCATAGCTTTGCTAGCTTAGCCTGGCGTAGCTAAAGTTAAGATTATAAAACGGGATTTTCTAATGGCCAAACAATTGTTCAGCCTTACCTATGAAATGTGATCCCCCGGAATCTGGTTTGGAGCGTACAGCGGTTTGTACAATCCCAAGTAGCACATGCGTGAGGCATCTTTATCCATTACTTCACTCCACAGGAGTGCTACTTGCAATATGGCGGCGACGTTGACGTACAATGGGGCGTCTAGTAATTGTATGTTTATGGTCGAAAGCGTATGAACACTTCCCATAATTCACTGTTTCTCAGGAAAAGGCGGGGCCCTGGATAGCACGTGTCATATGTTACTGATGTTGTTTGTCGCTACCCAACTTGCGGTGACTACCCGATTTGCGCGCGCATGCGCACGCATGCGCAGTGCTTTACTATTACGACCCTATCCGATCTGCGTTTTTTTTATTTTGCGACATGAGTCCTCATCCGATTTGTCTCGCGCACGCGCTCTCTGCTTAATTAAAATTCATTTCACGACGCTGCCCGATTTGTTCTGCGCATGTTGAATGTTTTACGACACACGTCAGAGTCTCTGTTTACTATCTACATGTGACAGCAAGCCTCTATGGAGATCCTTCGGGGATTGATGTGCGCACTTTGCTGTTTCATGAATGGCTCAAATACAGCACTATACATTATGTTGCCGATGTGAAGTTGCAAAAAAAAAAAAAAGACGGCACAAAAGACTTTTAAAATGTATCATGTCATTTATATATGTATTTTTTACTTTTTAATTTTTGCAACTTAACAACAGCAACATAATGTATAGCGTTATATTTGAGCCACTGAGAAAAAAATAAACGACACGGTGAAAACGTGTACTTTGTGATTAAAGTGGAAATTTCGGCTTTAATCTCGAAATGTCCACTTTAACCTCGTAGTTTACTTTATCATTAAAGCAGACGGTCGCAAACGTCATCCCAGTTTTTAATCGCTACGAGCTTCTTGGACCTGACAGCAGGTAAAGTAAAACAATAAAAAATAGATGGCACAAAAGATGGTATGTGAGACTTTTAAAATCTATCGTGTCATTACGATCGGGAATATGTGACGCTTGAATATAAAAGCACCACGAATGCATCTGTATGTAGGCATTTTGCTTAGCAGCAATAGATCGCCAAACAGAACAAATTAAATGTATGATATTCCAACTGTCTGCACATTTAGAATCTTTAGATTTATACTTGATATCACTTTCATGATGAAATGCATTAAAATGTGTATGTTACATTTTACATATAATTTCGTTTAAATAATGAATACTGTTAATAAATACACACATGGGGGAATAATTACACACATGGGGGTGTCACGGTGGTGGAGCGATAGCACTGCTGTCTCGCAGGGAGTTATGTTGCTGGTATTTCCTGCTTGTATTCCACACTGTGCTCCGGTTTCCTTCCAAAGATATGCAGATTTGGGGATTTGGTGCCGCTAAAATGACGCTAGTGTATGTGTGTGCTTGTATTCACCTTGCAATGAGCGGAGGCCATGTCCAGGGATTGTTTCTGTCTCATGCCCAATGCTTGCTGGAACGGACACATCCCTGGATTTATGGATTTAATCAATAAACATCCTTTTCACAGATATTGCGGTAAGGTGTTATCGGAATTTAATAGGTGTTTTAGGCAATTCACAACACAGAGAAGCCAAACATGTTATCACCGCGATAATATCTCGCACTGCCACCTGGTGGATTCCTCCAGATTTACGTAAAGTACGCGCGCAAGTATAAACACTACAACGCTTGCGTAGCAGGAGTGTCCGCTGCAGCATGCGTCGCGTCGCGTGAAGTATAACTCCGGTTATACTTGCGAGTCATTTTTGTGTTGTTGTTTAACTCCGCCTGTAAGTGGACTTGTTACTGGAAAAGATGGCAACTTTTGAATTTTATAACGTCATGGAAGATGTGTCTCCTGAAAAATTTAACTCCAGTCGAATGAAGAGGGAGCGAAATGAAATGCGACGTGTGTTTGTGAACTTTATAATGGCCATCTACAGCTTTTTGTAAGTACATCACTTTTAGTTAAACCACTTCGTAATTTCGTGGTTTAATCATAAAAATCCCAGCATTTTCCGTGTTTGGGTTAATGGATTAATAGATGTATGTCATTTATTTCGTAACACACAATTAGCATTTGGTGATGTGTTTCTTTTAACATTTGTCCACATTTTTATATTAAAGAGCGAACGGCGTGCTAATAATTAAAAAAAAAAAAAAGTCAAAGTAGGAATCGAATTAAGAGTGCACGTCTGACACTCGACCGGTGTAAAGTGTGCCCTCCAAAGCCATCTTTTTTATTATGTTGATATCAGATTACATCAATACAATAGTTTTTCCACAATAAAGTTAACAAAATACAATGATGAAGGCTATATTACATACAAAAGTAGCAACAACTAAGTTATTACAAGAAAGCAGGATGCAGATAATAGCATTACAAATTGTTAATGGATTACTTTAACCTTATTTAGTAGAAAATAATTCCATTGTTGAAAACAGGCAATTTTAAAATTTATATCCAAAGCCATCAGAGAAGTGTGGTGTGCATCTGATGTGGCACAATGACAGGCTGGGCACCTGCTGTTGTCACGTGTTCTAAGCTTATAGAAGTTTACATACAGTACACACATTTAACTGAATATAATGGAGGAGCCTTGCTCCTTAGAAATAACTTAATTATTATTGCTGCAGTTTGAAATACAATGCCCCTTTATTGTATTTTTTCTCTTGATCCTATAGGATGCCCGGTGGTAACCAGCCTTCCATGTGGCTGAACAGATGCCAGTGTACCCGAATTCTGAAACACAACTGGATGTCCTTTTCTTCTGTTTTTAAGATTTCCAGTTCGAGATGATGTGCAGTTCATGTTAGATTTGCTATTTCTACAGGTAAGACTACTGAGGCTTTTAGTTTCAAAAGTAATTTGTGCACAATTTCTGCAAAGCCTCCCCATATTTATTACTTGATTTGTAATATTTTGCTGCCTTAAATACTGTACTGTATGTCTGCTCACTCTGTCCAGTAACTAGCACGGCTTTTTAATTTTAGACAGGAAAGCCTCAGAGTGTGAATCCTCACAAACACAGAGACTGAGGAGCATCAGTTCCAGCAGTCACTAAACAGGGATGTTGTTCTGTTTTGCAAAATAAGTTTATTTTCTTAAGTTACTGTGCTTTGTTGTTGAATTTTGAAAGAACCGAGACTTAATTTTAAATTAATACAAAACTAAGGCAGGAGAGAAAAACAAAGATGTTTTCATGTAAGTACTGACACCTGAGCACATCACATTAGAAGTTCAGATATACAGAGATTATAACACAATGTCTACTGTATGCGTAATGTAAAAGGAAAAAAATGATGTTACATACAATGACAGTAAAGTTGGGGTTCTTTCAAAATCCAACAAAAATCACACTTTAGAATAATATTATTAGTTAGACGTTACTCTAAGCAGACCTTTATCTTTTGTGATGGTTTACTTTGGTAATAATTGATCTACAGGTGAACCAAGAAAGAAGGCAGAATAAGAAGTAAGAGTACACTTTATTAATGTTTGAACTCCGTGAGTGAATGTCTACTGTGTTTATGTTTTTAACAGTTACAGTGAAGTAGAAGAGTCTCGTGTTATGGGGCAGCAGTTTAAGAAGAAGGACGGAGAAATGTGTACCATGTTGAAGTAGCGGCTGGCCCTCCTGACAATTCTAGAATCCTCCATCTCAATCTCTGGTCTGATCTGCTGTGCCTTTGCCAAGTGATCACGAGGTATTGGCCTTTTTGTCTCGGTCTCATTACACTGGCTGTCTGTCTCACTTAGAATTGATTTTAAGGTTCTATTAAATAATTAGAAGGCTTTGAGTATTTTAGACCCTACCTGTTTTTTCGAGTGTCTGCTCTGAACATTTCTTTTCTCAAACGTTACTTTGCTTTTTATTCCAAGATCAACCATAAAAACCAGCAGCTTTCTGTACTCGTACAAAAAAATCTGGAGTGCGTTGCCAATAGAAAAGTGCCAGGCTACAAATGTCAAGCATTTTGAAAAACTTCAACAAGCCCACTTTTCTAATTTGGCTTTTTCTTAGTGACTTGCATTGGTTGTAATAGATTAGAAATGGCGCTGTGTACACTTTGTAAGCTCTGTACTGGGCACTAACATCTGCTGTGTTTCTCTGTTGTTTTTTTTCCAGTTTATTCCAATGGTGACCCCTGCGTCTCCACCGTCTGTTACATCAACTCCAACTGCCTGTGATATAAGAAAAGATCACAAGACACCCTGAAATGGAATTGTGATTGGAGTGAGACGGCCACAATCATGTATGCTGGGGTGTGCAGAGGGGGTCTGTGTGGGCTTTAGCTTGGGACCCCCAGAGGTTTATTATCTCCAGTATCCTTGAAGGCTGCAAGTTTGTCTTTGTCCCCAGCAATTGGACCAGGCAGTGTATTTATTACAAAGGACAAGGACCCCTCCATTTGCTTCTTATTTACTTTTATAATATCTTCAGTTTTCTTTGTAACTGTATATTTTTGTAGAGCAATTTGAGCCACACTTGTAAGCAAAGGTGATGTAGAAATATTATTACTGAATAAATGTTAAGGGACAGAACAGGAAAAACGTCAGTTTAAAAAGAACAGAATTTTTATGGAATTTTGCTGGATAAGAACTCTGACTCAGAGTAGCATCTTGTTCATAAAGCTAAAATAGCATTTTTCCTTTTTTGACAAATTTAGTGATTCACTTTTATTGTGTTCAAAACCTTGGCTAACATTTTTTTTTAAATACTAAGGTAAAAATCTGTAAATATATTTGTGTTCTCCTTCCCTAATACTTTTTAACACCACCCCTTGTTGGCCATTTTCATTATAGTTGTGTTCTAGTTAAATGCATTTACCATTTATACATCTTTATGATTACTGAATTTTCTACTCATAATATATATATATAAATATGGGTGTGTATATATATATATATATTTTTTTTGAGAAACATTGTTCACAGATCTTTCAGTTTTATTTTTAAAAATACCATTTATTTCTTCAATAAAAAAATGTATGAATAAGTGTCTTGTATTTCCTTTTTCAAAGTTATAAAAATGAACTGTCTCTGTGTCAATATGGGTGAATAAAACCATTGACATGATACGAGGAGTCTGCACACAAACAGCGGTGTGTTATGTTAATTAAACTTGTAAGAGAGAATATAACTGCACTCTGTCCACATGGTGTTCATCATAAACTGAACTACTTCATGCTGTTTAAATTCTGCTCAGTTAGTGGAGAATATTTTATTTTACAGCTGTTAAATTCAGTTCAGTTTTATTATATTAATAGGTAAGTTCGTTTCTCAGCGGGTTTTACAGAGACGCCTTGAAATAACATTAAAAACATCATTAAGAACAAATGAATTACAAATATGAACTATAGCAGCAAGCACTTACTGTAAAAAATAAAAGATCAAATAGATTGATTTAAGTGATAACAGAGCACTTCCTTAATTTAAATCTGTGGATATAAAGTTAAACTTCTCTGTAAGATTAATAGTAATAATTAATAGAATAAATGAGGATTTGAACCAGTGGCTTTATGCTCTTCATTTCTTCAGCATCTGACCGGATTGCACAACTGAGAACGAATTAAAGAATTTAACAAGTGGACAGTCACAGTTAACACTCAGGGGGACAGTCAGCACAATGCCATGCAACAAGTGTTAATTCTTTTGTTTTTTTTTTGAAAAAGGATCATGTATCCAACCAGTTTTATAGAAATATATTAGGTTTTGTAAACCTGATACTTTAAGACAAATGGCAATTTTATTAATAATAATTGACGTCTAAGGATATTTTTTAACAAACACAATTTGCTCATAAGAGGGAAATTGCAACAATAGATCAAAACGGAAAGGAAACTTTATATGATTTATTACGTGAGTGGGAAAATAAAAACACTACATACTTTATATAGTACCTGCTAAATACTACAAAGAGTACACAGCTTGTGTTTCGCCGTAATTGGGGCTCATCAGGTGTGCACACCTAAGCTTCTTCTTACGGCGATCGAGCCTTGGTCATCAACGTTACGCCACAAAGGCTGCTTCGTTTATTTTGCAGGATGAATATTTTTATTATGGTCAACTAATGTGGAACTAAAATGAATAAACCGTAAT